>NC_082403.1:10722968-10750468 GCF_031168955.1 Gadus macrocephalus
GTAACATGTGTATGCCCGATTTGGTAGCACATTTATTACACATTTATTAATTAACCGCGCTTTTGTTTTGAAAGCTGTTGCATTCTGTTTGTGTTCATATTATTTTCCATTGCTGTTACCACCAGTCTTTGTTGACAGGAGCTCCTAATATGTCAATAATGTGTTAGGGATGGGGAATGCTCCAGTAGGTACAATAATGACACAATAAGGCAGTTTATGAGTGTGTGCCAATGTGTGTGTGTGTGTGTGTGTGTGTGTGTGTGTGTGTGTGTGTGTGTGTGTGTGTGTGTGTGTGTGTGTGTGTGTGTGTGTGTGTGTGTGTGTGTGTGTGTGTGTGTGTGTGTGTGCATGTGTGTGTGTCTTTATCATGTGTGTGTCTGTGTGTTGGGGGTACGTCACGACAGACAGCAGAGGGGCATACCTCAAAGCCAAGTGGAATATAAAGGATAAAGAGTGAAACTGTTTGGTGTTGCTGGAAGAACCAGTGAAAGAATTGGTTTGTTAGGATCAATAATCCCAACAACCGCCTCAAACACATCTGTTTCTTTCATTTTTCTCTTGTCTTCTATGGTTTGTTTCACTTTCCGATCTCCTCGCATCCCCCCCCCCCCCCACACACACACACACACACACACACACACGCGTACACGTTGTATGATATTCTCTTATTAACTTCTCTCCCATGTTTCCCCCTGTCTCCGTTCTATTTAGTTATTTCTCTCATCTCCTTCTCTCCCCACAGACGCATGCTCTGTGTGTGTCTATACCACTCTGTGTTTCTCTCTCCAAAAAGTCTCTCTTTCTCTCTCTCTGTCACTCTCTCTGTCACTCACTCTCTGTCTCTCCCTCTCTCTCGCTCTCGCTCTCCCTCTCCCTCTCCCCCCCTCTCTCTCTCTCTCTCTCTCTCTCTCTCTCTCTCTCTCTCTCTCTCTCTCTCTCTGCTCTCTCTCTCTGTCTCTGTCTCCCTCCCCAGAGCTTTCTGCTATGTCTTTGTAACAACAGAGAGATGGACACATTGTCAATCGATCATCAGCTAGACAGCGATCAATCTGCTGCTGATCGATGGCTATTGATAAGTGGTCGGGAGTTGATGTTTTCTGTTAATGAGGCTGATATCGCCTGGCCGATGTGTGTATGTGTGTGTGTGTGTGTGTGTGTGTGTGTGGTGTGTGTGTGTGTGTGTGTGTGTGTGTGTGTGTGTGTGTGTGTGTGTGTGTGTGTGTGTGTGTGTGTGTGTCTGTGTGTGACCTGATTGTTTAGTTAATTACACTTGTCTCCGGCCGCAATAAAATCAAAAAGACAAATATGGGCTTCACATGGTAGTAGAATGACACGTCTCTCTCTCTCTCTCTCTCTCTCTCTCTCTCTCTCTCTCTCTCTCTCTCTCTCTCTCTCTCACTCTCTCTCTCTCTCTCTCTCTCTCTCTCTCTCTCTCTCTCTCTCTCTCTCTCTCTCTCTCTCTCTCTCTCTCTCTCTCTCTCTCTCTCTCTCTCTCTCTCTCTCTTTTTGTACACGAACACGCTTGGTCATTTGAATGATTTGAAACACGCCTAGGCTATCTTAAACCACGCAGCTGCAAATCACACATAGTTATGATGTGAATTTAAAGAGAAAGCCAGAGCTAGGAAAGGCGTCTTCGATCTGAGAGTCTCATTTAACACCTACATGACAGAGACGCATGGATTCAGCACCGGCGCTGTCTCTGTGGCGATCGAGGTGGCTGTAATTACACGCCGCAAGTCAGAATCCACCGTCGCGATCTGACAGCGAATCACTCCCAAATCACCTCCTTGCGCGCACGCACATTTTCTCTCGCCAATTTTCTCCTTCGCTTAAAGCCCTATCTCTTTCTCTCTCTCACTCTCTCTCGCGCTTCTCCTCCACACATGCCGGGAACCTGTTCGTTGTTTTTTTTAACGCCATCAGGAGACAAATGTGTAGGAGGTGAGGCCAAGGCCAATCCAATTAGAATTAATTAACTGTGTGTGTGTGTGTGTGTGTGTGTGTGTGTGTGTGTGTGTGTGTGTGTGTGTGTGTGTGTGTGTGTGTGTGTGTGTGTGTGTGTGTGTGTGTGTGTGTGTGTGTGTGTGTGTGTGTGTGTGTGTGTGTGTGCGTGCGTGTGTGTGTATTCTCTTAGTCTTACTTAACTTTCAGCGTTTCTGTGTACAAGTCCGTGCGCACGTTGGCTTCATGCGCCTGCAGTGTTCTCGATCATGTCTGAGAGCAGGGCAGACTGGAGGCTGAGCATTCTCTCACCTCCGGAGTGTGGGCGAGCGAGCCCTTGGTTTATGCGAGGGGACGTTTCCGGCATGTGTTTGCACAACACCTCTGGACAAATATTATATATTAATATATACACTTAATAATTTATTTATATTATAAATGGTCGAGTATCAGTAATGGACCTACTTGTTCTCATACTGGACCTACTGGGTATATTTTACAGTTTCAGTACGGGACTAACTGGGTCCATCCTACAGTATCAGTACTGGACCTAATGGGTCCCAGTACTGGGCCTACTGGGTCTATGTTATAGTATCAGTATTGGACATACTGGGCCTATGCTACAGTATCAGTACTTGACCTACTGGGTCTATGTTACAGTATCATTACATACTGGGTCTAAGATGCAGTATCATTACAGGGTCTATATTGGGAGCATCTAAACAATGTCCAACGACATAACATAGTTCTAGTTCCAGCTGATCGGTGGATGACTATTATTTAGAGTCCATTGGTTCGAGACAATTTGCCAGATTTAGACAATTGGTTCAATTCTTTTGATTCGCGGTTGTGTAAACTACGAACAGATGGTTGGGTGATAACGATACTAATTTGCTAGAATCTGCTCCCTCTTCTTTTCAGAGCGGTATGTGTGTGTGTGTTTGTGTGTGTGTGCGAGTCTGTGTGTGTGTGTGTGTGTGTGTGTGTGTGTGTGTGTGTGTGTGTGTGTGTGTGTGTGTGTGTGTGTGTGTGTGTGTGTGTGTGTGTGTGTGTGTGTGTGTGTGTGAGAGAGGTTAAATAACATCCCTTATTTATATATCTTCAACATGTATTGTACCAGGGCAGCGCCCGGTGTCAGCAGAACCCCACGTCCCGGTCTCTGTGTCCCCGTCCGGGCCGGCTCTCCCAGGTGGATGTGAATTCGGAGATGCTGTCGCACGCCCCTCTCTCTCCTCCGCTTCCCGCCCCGCTGTGGGACTCCATGTCTCGCTGACGGACTGGGGGGAACACCTCCACCTGGATTCTAGACCACCAGGGACTGTGGAGAGGAACCTCGGTGACCAGATGAACAGCTAGGCTGGTGATTTGTTTGAGATTATGGTTCAAGTAACGACTAAGTTACTTAATTCTATGACTCAGATAACAATATCAACTAAATGCCACAACCAAGACCTCGGCTCCGTGTCTTGTATCACAATGAGAAACAATCACTGCAGAGGCACAACATGTGTGCTACCTTCATGTCGATCAGACAGGTGGGAGGGAGGGGGGGGGGGGGGCACAGACTCGTCTGCTATTGGTGGAAAAAGAAACGCAACGATACAAGGAGCGAGTAACAAGAGACGAGTCACCGTTTAGTTTTTTAAAGTCTAGTTAACTGAAATCAAGTGTTGAATGGATCTGTTTTAATGGAGCCGTGGCGCGCTCCTCCTTTTTGCTTGGGGTTGGTGTGAACACTCTTTTGAAACTCTGATGGACTAAAAGGAACAAACTCTGGTCTATTGCATCCGATAATCGGTCCACAAACCAGGACAGGGAGCAGGGTGTTGTGTGTTGTGGCTCGCCTTGTTGAGCCACATTCCACAACCAACTGATAAATCATTTGCCTTTTGTTATGAAATGTACATGTTCACTGCACGCAAGCTAGTGGGAGGAGCTCAACCCCTCCCGAAAAACACGATGAATCGTGATCTTTAAAAACAAATTAAAGATTTTATAACCAGATTCATATGGGGAAACTTTCCCTTTGTGGGTAGTAACATCAAAGAAAACAAAAGTCAGGGGAGTGGCCAAGTACTTTTGCAATACACTATGGGGGGACCTAAGTAGACATGTCTGCAAGGATGCAAAACCGCTGTAGAATCGAACACAAAAGTAGCCAGTAGATCGGCCTGGCTTCAGTATCATACCACGTGTCAAAGTTAGCAATGCAAATGCTCACCAACATAACACCTATTAACTGGAGAGAAGAAGGGAGCTACAGGCACAAGGAGGATTTGCGTTATAAATGAATGAACGTGTGTGTGGGGGGTATGTGTGTGTGTGTGTGTGTGTGTGTGTGTGTGTGTGTGTGTGTGTGTGTGTGTGTGTGTGTGTGTGTGTGTGTGTGTGTGTGTGTGTGTGTGTGTGTGTGACAAAGACAGAGGGACAAAGGGATAGAGAGATAGACAGGCTGATGGAGACAGAGAGACAGATAGATTAGAGAGATACTGGTGGTGGTTAGTGAGGTCCCCCCTTCACTTTAGGCGTCTTTGAGTGTTATTAATTATTATTATTATTCATGTTTAACCTCTGTTTTCCTTTTATTCCTAGTCTGTTTTACATAGTTTTGAATGATGACTATATGCTCTGTAAGGTGACCTTGGGTGTCTTGAAAGGCGCCTCTAAATTAAATGTATTATTATTATTATTATACAAATAGAGAGAGAGAGGCTGATGAAGAAGAACCGGTCTACCATCCAACCTAGGGTGCCAAATATAAACCAGTTCACCATATAATGTAATTTAACTACATTCCTCTGGTTGGAAACTTCTATGGAGATCATTCCATGAGTCAAGATTTAACAGCATGATATCATTGACACAATCCAACATATCATAACGTAACAACAACACACAACTTAGCATTGCTGATAAAATGATAATGCTCTTACAGTTATTGATTCATTCTACTAACCTTGTTTCCTAGAGTTACGCTGCAGTCTTCTAATTTCAAAGTGGCTTTGTTTAGCGTCTGCTAATGGCGTGGTTTTGTTCGGATGCTTGTTTTATACATGGTTTGTTTCTATCCCGGCGGCTTCTAAGGGGCAGGAGATGGCGTGCAGGTGTTCTGCTCTAGTGGGGTTATACTGCTGGATCCAAGACGACTGGTTGTAAGCCTCACTGTCCCTTCGTCTTGCATACTGACTGGACAAATAGTAGATAGTAGTATTAAGTAATAATAGTAAGTAATAGTAGTATATTTCGAATGGAAAGACTCGTTCAGACAAAGAGACTTATTTAGACGGACAGACGTAGTTGAGAACAGACGTTCTCAACTACGCCCTGAATGGGCGTAGTTAAGGCAACGCATGGCAAGGGCTGCACTCTTTCTGAATAATAGCCACTGGGCGTTTCACTCAATACTTTAAGAAACATTGCATCCTCACTGACTCAAAGGACACCCGCAGCTCCAACAACACGGTATGTTTTAAATTCTATAAGGTCACAGATAATTGGCAAAGAGAGAGGGTCAGATAGACAGGTTATCCTCGACACTGAGAGAGAGAGAGACGGTCAGATAGACATAGGTTATCATCTACACCGAGAGGGACAGTCAGATAGACATAGGTAATCATCTACACTGAGAGAGAGCGGGTCAGTTAGACATAGGTTATCCTCTTCACTCAGAGGATCAGCGAATGGGGAGAGCTATAGTTACCTGATTCACAAGGATTAAGTCCATATATATGCACATATCTCTTTCATTTTTGAAATAACTTCAGTTATTTAGACCTTCCAGTCCATCCCGATCGTATGCTTGAAACCTTTAGTTGGTTTTTATGAAGTAGACCAGTGTGGTTTGACGTTGATAGACCTCTAAAGGTCTGAGGTGCGGTGAATATGGTAGCTTAGTGTGGACGTGAGTAGTGAAATAGGCGTGGTGTTGATACTTGGCCCTCTATGAAATGTTTTATTCAACCGGTCGAACCGGTTGAGGGAAAATTTAACAAAGTGTCTGACTCTGTGTCGTTCTAGAGCCATCAGAGAACCAGCAAGATCATCCAGACATGTTTGGAAATAATAATGCAGGTAAGTACTTTAGTAACTCTCGCTCCATTGAAAAGTATAGTAGCAATCACTGTTACTGCAGTGCAGTTATAGTCAATGGACGTGTAAATGTGTAGATTTTTGTCATTCTTGTTTTCAATGTGTTTTAGATGAATGTTGTGTGGATCTGAGGATCTGTGGATGTATAGATGTGTGCATCTGTAGACGTGTAATTGTGTGGATTTGAGTGGTTCTTGTTTTCAGTTTGTCTTACTGTTCTTTAGGTAGCTGCCATCCATCTGGTTATGACCTGGGCCCCGTGCCAGGGGCCGACCCATGCCCAGGGGGCGATCAGGAGGGCCTCGACCTGAGCTTACTTGATTTTGGAAACGATGGAAAAAAAGGCGACCGTCAGTGTGACAACCGTGGGTCTGAAGACGACGCCCGGGACAAAGGCCGTTGCCATGATGATGACCGCCGGGAAAGAGACGGTCACCGCGGCGACAAGGACTGCGATTCCGGTGATCGTGACGCCGGCCGTCGCCGTGACGATGACTGCCGTGAAAAGGGTGGTCGCCGCGACGACAAGCACTGCGATTCCGGTGATCGTGACGGCGGCCGTCGCCGCGACGATGACTGCCGTGAAAAGGGTGGTCGCCGCGACGACAAGCACTGCGATTCCGGTGATCGTGACGGCGGCCGTCGCCGCGACGATGACTGCCGTGAAAAGGGTGGTCGCCGCGACGACAAGCAGTGCGATTCCGGTGACCGTGACGCCGGCGGTCGCCGCGACGATGACTGCCGTGAAAAGGGTGGTCGCCGCGACGACAAGCACTGCGATTCCGGTGATCGTGATGCCGACCGTCGCCGCGACGATGACTGCCGGGACAAAGAGGATCGCCATGGCGATAGAGGAGGCAGATGCAGCCCCAAACAGCGTGATGGGAGCCACGAGCGCCATCGCAAAAACAGCAAGAGTCCGGACCACCGTCGCCGAGGCAGTAAAAGCCCTCGCCGTCGCCGAGGCAGCAACAGCCCTCGCCGTCGCCGAGGCAGCAACAGCCCTCGCCGTCGCCATGGTAGCGGCAGCGGTAGCGGCAGCGGCAGTAGTGGCAGTGAGAGCGACGGCAACCACGGGCGCAGACGTAAGCACAAGGGCCACAAGCATGGCCATGGCCATGGGCACGGGCACGGGCACGGGCATGGGGGTGGTAGGGGAAAGGGCCATGGTCATAAGCACTGCTAGATGTTCCTCATGAGTCCGATCTACAGAACGCACATTTGCACCAAACTAGATGGTACATACATACAGTAATGGATGATTGTATGTAGAGTAGTTATGTGGTTATGTTACACCTTCCTATTGGATGATGTCCTGAGGAAAATTGTAACTGAATGACAATAATAATAAAGTCATAATCTCCCCATGCATCATCTCTTTTTTCACATGCACCCTATGGACTTACTAGGTGTAGGTACAGTATCAGTACTGGTACTACTGGGTCTACAGTATCAGTTCTGGACCTACTGAGTCTATAGTACAGTATCAGCACTGTTAATACTATGGTACAGTATCAGTACTGGCCCTACTGGGTCTATGGTACAGTATCAGTACTGGTACTACTGGGTCTATGGTACAGTATCAGTACTGGTACTACTGGGTCTATGGTACAGTATCAGTACTGGTACTACTGGATCTATGGTACAGTATCAGTACTGGTACTACTGGGTCTATGGTACAGTATCAGTACTGGTACTACTGGGTCTAGTCTAGGGTAGAGCTTCTGTACTGGTACTACTGGGTCTAGTCTAGGGTACAGTATGAGTACTTGCTCTAGGGTACAGTATCAGTACTCTAGGGTACAGCATCAGTACTCTAGGGCACAGTATCAGTACTCTAGGGTACAGTCTCAGTACTCTAGGGTACAGCATCAGTACTCTAGGGTACAGTATCAGTACTCTAGGGTACAGTATCAGTACTTTAGGGTACAGTATCAGTACTTGCTCTAGGGTACAGTCTCAGTACTCTAGGGTACAGTATCAGTACTTGCTCTAGGGTACAGCATCAGTACTCTAGGGTACAGTATCAGTACTTGCTCTAGGGTACAGCATCAGTACTCTAGGGTACAGTATCAGTACTCTAGGGTACAGTATCAGTACTTGCTCTAGGGTACAATACCAGTTCTGTAACTACTGGGTCTAACCTACAGTGTCAATACTGTGGCACAAAGTCAGGACATTCTTTGAAGAAAGAATGGGGGACTACGTCAGGCCAGGCAGACAGGGCCAGCAGGATGGGCAGGGGAGGCAGGCAGTCAAGCAACAAGCAGTAACCTGGAAGTGACACTAAGTGACACCTATGGAAGTACTTAGACCCTGTTAAAACTTCAATGAAGTAAATGCTACCAAACGGCCAAGAGGCGGGACTGACGACACAACGACAACAAACCACCTGGTGTCTTCTTGGAATCAGGGCAGGTCTAGTGTAGCCTTTAAACGTATTGTACTAAAATCAAATCTAGTGTTTGACTCGTATCTAGTTGAGTCTGCGGTGTGCGGTGCTTGTTAAAACACTAGGGGGACACTAAAGCCAACCTTGGTGGTGTCAACGGCACAGCAACCAGAATGTGTTACAATTCAGATTACAGTTCTAGTTCTATTAGAGTTCATTTTCCAAAATGACATGAGGTTACCATGCCGCAATTATCAGCGAGTGTTGACCCCAGGTCCCAGAAATGCTCATGCTGCTGTGCCAGAGCTGTAGCTGCCTAATCATACAACTTGCTCCAAATAATGATGAATCAAATCCACGTCATAATACTACTTCTCAACATTGAAAATCTTCCAAACGGAACATGTGGTGATTTAGAAATAGTCATTGATAAGCAAACCATGCGGTGCAAAATAATTGAAACATCTAATAAATGTACAGGAATTGGTTTTGGCTACCCTGGGGGGGGTCACTCCTCAGGGCCTGGACCTCAACACCTTTATTTAATCAAAGACATGATGTCATGGTACTAAGCGTTTACAAATGACATGAAGGCTGGGTTCGAAAGTATTAGTTGATGCTTTGTTTGTCAGCATTATTAAATGGTTGGAAAGAATTATTAACACATTGTAAATAGTTAGAAAATCATGCTTAAGCTTTATAAATCTCTAATGAAACATTAACTCATTATGTTGTTAATCATTTAGAACTGATAATGACTAATGAGTATTTCTGTAGGAACAATGCTTTTTAAATGATCAATTCCCTATAAATTCATGATTTATCTTATTAACTCTTAGTAGGGGGTCTCAGATATGAGACAGAGAGAAAGCGAGAGAGAGTGAGAGAGAGAGAGAGAGAGAGAGAGAGAGAGAGAGGGAGAGGGAGAGGGAGAGGGAGAGGGAGAGGGAGAGAGAGAGAGAGAGAGAGAGAGAGAGGGAGAGGGAGAGAGAGAGAGAGAATATATAAAGTATATTAGAGACACCCTGCTGCGGGGTCTATATGAGACAGCATTCCTGCATAGTTAGCCAAGTTATTTTAAATCCTTCTCCATGCATCACACCTTCCCACACAGCCCCCCCCCCTCCCCCCACACACACACCCGTACACACACACACACATCATTTTGGTAGCCTTGAGTTGGCCCGTCAGAGATCAGTCTTTTTCAAACGTGTCGCTGCGACCCAAACATCCTGCAGATTATCCTGGCTCAGTGTTGTTGTGCTAACCGGAGGACCGCTGTGCAGCCCTGCTCCTTACCTCCATCTGTCACCACCATGAGAATATCTCTGTGGATGGCACCGATATCATCAGGAACATACACACATACACAAGCATATACACACACTCACACATACTGACACACACACATACACACACACACACACACACACACACACACACACATATATACAACACACTCACACATACTGACACACACACACACACACACACACACACACACACACACACACACACAAGCACATATATACAACACACTCACACATACTGACACACACACATACACACACACACACACACACACACACACACACACACACACACACAAGCACATATATACAACACACTCACACATACTGACACACACACACACACACACACACACACACACACACACACACACACACACACACACACACACACACACACACACACACACACACATACACACGCACATATATACAACACACTCACACATACTGACCCGCGCACACATACACGCACGCATAAGCACACACACACACACACACACACACAGTAAAGTGTATGGTCTTCATGCAATGTCTATTATATAACATATTATATTGAATAATATAGATTAAATAATGTGTGATCATATAAATATGTGTGTCTGCGTGCCTGTGTGCACCTTGACGAAGGCGCCAGGCACATGTGAGCGGCCGCGGACGGAGTGATCAGCATGCGCCACAGCACGCCATCTCGTGGGGGCCAACTGGCTCGCAGGCCTTTGCCTCATTATTCTCCAGGTGTAGGCTGAAAGGCGAGACCTTCGGATCAAGTGTCTCTCGACCGCTTCGGCTGAACACCGCGGTCGCAATCATCAGCTGTTTTCACTTAAGAGGCTCGTCCGTGAAACGTCGACAATAGGCTCCCCCACTGAATACCTGAGCAGAGTAGAGACGCCCGCACTGGCATGCGTCATGTCGTGTTGCGTGCGCATGCACAAGCGTGCTCTGTTCTTTTTTATTTGTTGCCTGATGCATTGAAAAACACCTCTTGTGTGCATGCATTCGAGTCCGTAGACACACGCGCACACACACACACACACACACACACACACACACACACACACACACACACACACACACACACACACACACACACACACACACACACACACACACACACACACACACACACACATGCTCAGACACACACGCATTAGACAATGAGCTTAACAGGCACACATGCATGAATAAAACAAGGCCAATTGATGAATACCCCTCCAGCGTGCCGGGCTGGTAAGTCATCAGCACTTGAGCCAGAGTGGATTCAGTTTGGAGTGGAGTTGGGGATTGCACTGAGAAATTAAGGCAATGGACTGCTCCATTGCATTCTGATCAGCATGAAACACTTATACACGCACACACACACACACACACACACACACACACACACATCCCAAGCACGCACACACAAACAAAAAAGCTCTGTCCTGGTGAGAAACAAAAAACCCTCATTATGGGAATAAAGTGCTTATTGTCATGATCTCTTACTGTCTGCTCTCCTCTATAAATTGTGTCCTTCTTGGGTTGCCTTTCCTCACCTCTTGCCGTCTCCTCTCCTACCCCATCTCTCCACCCTTCCTCTTCCCTTGCCTCTTTTTCAATTCTGGGGGCGATTTGACCCAAACGCACAACAGGTAGAACAAGGAGACACAATGTGAATGGCTAAGGGAAGAAACGAGAATCTATAGTGACAGGGAAAGGGCTGTGACAAGATGACGGGGGGGCAGGTGGGCAAGTCACCAACAGAGGATGATGTTTGGGCAATGGGCCAGTCGTTGGTCCGAGGGGTTCGTTATCGGGGCAGGAAATCAGATGGGTGATTGGTCACCGGCGGAGAGCCGGAGAGGTAATGGCTCAGCATAAGGCAGAGAGCCGGACAGGTAATGGCTCAGCATAAGGCAGAGAGCCGGACAGGTAATGGCTCAGCATAAGGCAGAGAGCCGGACAGGTAATGGCTCAGCATAAGGCAGAGAGCCGGACAGGTAATGGCTCAGCATAAGGCAGAGAGCCGGACAGGTAATGGCTCAGCATAAGGCAGAAAGCCGGACAGGCGAGGGGTCGGTAAATGAGTGCTTGCTGATAATCTTTGGGGATCTTGGACGTAGCTACCATGTGATGAAGACATTGATCTGACAACGAGGGGCTGGAGACTGCAGACGGACGGAGTGGATGGCAGACAGGTGTAGGTGTGTTGGCATTGGAAGAGACTGACGCTGGACGCGACCAGGAGGCTGAGGTGGAGGACTCCTCTGGTCTCTCCTCTGGTCTCTCCCGCCCTATCACCCCTCCTCTTCTCTCTCTTGTTGTCTCCTCTCTCCTCTCATCTCCCCTCGTCCTTCCTCTCCTCTCTCCCATCGTCTTTCCCTTCCTCTGCCGACTCCATGTCCTAGTCCTAAACCCTAATGGTTTTGCTCCAGTAGAACATGGGAGAAAGGAATTAGTATTTAGCCTGTATTGTGTTCTTAAGGTGTTTAGTAGCTGAAAAGAATGATGGAAAAAAGGCCAATACTTCTGGATCCTCTGGTAAAGTGGATCATAATTGACCCTCAATTCATGGGAATATCAATCCAGAAATTATTTTTTGAATAGAGAGGCCTTTACCTCACCCATCTCATCTCATCTCCTCTCCTACCCTCTCCTCCCCCCCTCCCCTCTAGTTATTCTTCCCACAGGGAGATATTCTGAATGCATTTGTATTCGCAAGTATGTGTGACTCATAGGATTCTTACCAGAGAGACCAGCAGAACAGGCAAGTAAGGATACAGACTCGAATGAATGACTCAAATCCTTAGATTTTCCTAGAAGTAGTATACGGAAAGACATTGTCCCCCGTGTATTTTACCGGGGTAAAACCATTGCCGCTTTTTACCTTAAATGCTGCATCAAGCGTTGCTCCATAACACCTTTAGATTCTGTTGTATTGTGTTTTTATCACGGGTAAGGGCATGGTCTACAAAAATAAGTAATTTACTTCTTATTATGCTATGCAGTGTGCCGAATCAGAAAATTATGTTAAATCAACTCCATTGCAATCTCAAGTAATTTCAGTCTATTGATTTCCTTCCATTCCTTCAATCAGATTGAATGGGTGGAGTCTATTTACCCACCTGGCTATGTGGCCAATTACTGAACACTCCCGATATGGGGACAAGAGCTACCAATTACCGTGCAGCGACATTACAGTCTTGGTGGCCTACAGGAAGCTACGGCGTTGCTGACTTTGAGGTATTGCAACCTGCACAAAACAGCAGAAAAGCAGAGATGCATACATTTATTTAATCGATAATGCAGTTTTCACATATAGATGTTTGATTGATTGATTAATTGATTGATTTTCTTTATTTCAAACATGGAAGCAATAAAAAACAAAGTTGAAATAGTAGTAGATGAATAAATAAAACAAAAGCAAAAACAGACACACTTTCCACATGCTTTAAAGGCCAACTATGCAACTTTTTTAGCCAAAAATTACATTAATGATGCAGGTTGAGAGTTATTCTGATGGTTCTGCAACCATTTCTGGGTCGTTTGGTGGGTGTGTCATTGCCCCTTGTCGCCTCTCCAAGGAAAAAGCGCATATGCAACTTGCTCTGTTCGGACCGACACAATCCGGATGTGACGCAGCGGAAGTATCCAATCGCGCCTCGAAAATGTAGGCAGATTGTAGTTTCGAAAATGCTTTACGGCACAGACACATACCCAAACATGGCACCGGCTAGATATAAACAGCCAGTTGCGAGGCAATTGTTGCATTCATCATGGATCAATCAACTGATAAGGGACCCAAGAGGCGACTGTCGGTGGAACAAAAGAAGAATGGACCAGAAAAGAGACCAGACATGAGTGAAAGGGGAACTATGCAACTTTTTTGGCTTGATTTACCTTAATATAACAGGCTAAGAGTCATTGCGATGGTTCTATTATACATTTTTGTTCGATTGTTCGTTGTTTCGACTCCCCCTTGCGCATCTTGGTGGAGAAAGGGAATATGTTTCTGCCGGCGACCCGCCGCCTACTCTCGCGGGAGTCTCGGGTCTCGCGAAGTAACGAATTGCTTTACGGCACAGACCCCCAAACAAGGAACCGGCTCGATATAAACACAAGTAACTAAGGGATTGTTACATTCATCATAGAACAGCCGACTAAAAAGAGACAGAGAAACTCAATGTCGGAGGAACAGAAGAAGAGAAAAGGGAGACTGACCGACAGAGAGGCCAGACACGAGTAAACGTTGGGCAAGCTTTTCAGGAATAGCGTGAACTGAAAGAAAAAGAAGACTGCAAATCAGACGCCGACTTGGCCGTGTTGCTTTTGAAATTGAAAGTACCCTTGGGTGAACTTTGTCTTCGTGGTATTCTTGATGTTGATAGTCTCTGTACAAATGTGTTTGCTCAACCATTTTGTTGTGAGCCCTGTAAAAATGTGTTTTCTTGACCGTTTTGTTGTGAGCCCTGTATGAAGCAATTAGTCATATCTAAGATAGATTACTGTAACTCTCTTTACATGAACCTACCCAAGACCAGAGAAGCTAGAGTCCATCCTAAATGGGGCGGTACGTTTCATCTATAAAATCCAAGACAGAACTACTGACCTGGTTCCCTTCTACAAGAAATCCCACATTCTCCCAATAGATCAGAGGATTTTCTTCAAGGTCTGTCTACTGACCCACAAAACAGTTCATGGTAATGCACCTTACTACCTTAAAGAACTTGTTGAGATGGAGGTAGCATCAGACACTTGCAACACCAGATCGAAGATACCAGGTGACAACTTCAAGCTGAAGATATCCAGAATGGCAAAGACGAAAGTAGATGCCAGGAGATTCTCTAATTACGCACCAGTTGCATGGAACTCTCTACCTCTAGAAATAAGATGCATTAATAATACTAACTGTTTTAAGAGAATGTTGAAGAATCATTTATATAACCAGTTCTAAAACCATTTTTATTTTTCTTTATAAATATAATGATGTCACGGTAATATCAGTTTCTTACCAACTTGAAAGTCTACACCACATTTTGTGCACATTTCACAGCCAGCCGCTCTGACATGGTTAGCTGCCTTCCTTGTGTTGGCTTGCTAATCATATGTGCGGGATATAAATGCCTCATTTCATTTCATTTCATTTCATTTCATTTCTAGCTTGCTTGGTTGTAACCATGGAAACGCCTTTGTTTCCATGGGTGTTTTGCTGTTCGTCTGTCTCGTCCCCCAGATACAGGCTGAATCCCCGAATCCAGGTTCTTGTTTATTCAGATTATTATGTTGGCCAACACTCTTACACTGATTGTTCTTTTCAACCTAAGATAAAACAATTATAATCTAGGATATAAATTCTCCCTGTCAACTATAAAAAAGGATGGATTTATGTTTATTGCAATACAAATACACCGTTTAAAAAATGTATAACCTTGCCTACACTTTATGAACATCTACTTCGGACATGGCTCCACGCATTCGCCGGCTTCTTTGAAAACAAATGCACATGGCTTGCGTAGAAGTGCATGGGGAAGGGTCGTCAACGAGTTGTTACGACAGTGTTGTAAAATATCTACTACGAAGCTGTAGGGGGCGCTGTGTAGAGAAATGCCAAGCCAAGAAAACAGTGAAGAAATGCCCGATCCTGCATAGTGGGCCTTTAAAGGGGGTATGGCGCGTTGCATTTAAGGCAAGTATCACTATCACAAAAGTATAAATATATTGTGGGATATATATTTATCACAAAACGTAAATGAAGACATGATCTAAAAGGGACCTCAAGGAAGATAGCGAGCCATAAACTAGCTGGGGTGTTAACATGCCATAGTGAATCACCGATTTATGAATTTTGGCACGAAACGCACTTAGGCAGGGATTCAGCCACCCTTCAAGATTTGATTCTAATTACTTTTCTAAAGTTATTTTTAAATAAACAAGGACGGACTGAATGTTATGATAAAACCAGCCGTTCTTCCATTGCTAAGCCATAGAAACCAGAACACAGCTAGAGCAGATTTGTCTTGCAAAATGATTATACTTCTTTATGCACTCTTTCAAAAACTGAAAGAAATTAAATATTGAGATCATTGTTTGAAAAGGTAAAAAAAAACTGTAAGAAGCCCTTAAGATCCAAAATAAAAGTGTGGACCCCTTTCTGTTCCCCAAGGCCCTCCAGACTGGCATGGCAAACCTGTCTCGTCTCTGCCACCACATAGTGCTCCCCAGTGGGTGAAGCATCAACAAGTCGAGCATGTGATAAACATGCTTTAAAAGAGAGATTTGAACCAAAAGTTAAGAATAGTAACACTAATATGCACTACTGGGTCCAAATGTCTCAAACCTGTTATTCTATGGAGGGATGTGTGTGCACTTGCATGTGTGTGTATGTGTGTGTGTGTGGGGGGGGGGTAATCACAAAGCAATTAGCACAGCAAATCAGGCTCTCCATGATAAGAGACGGTCGATGGCATCGATGAGAGCCAATGTAAACATTGTCTCACCTGGCCGAGGCGGGCAGGGAGGGAGGTAGGGAGGGAGGGAGGGAGGGAGTTTGGGAGGGTTGAATGGAGGGGGAGATAGAGAGACAGCATGAGGGACAGAGCGAGTGAGGAAGGCTGGTACTAGAGAGGAAGGCAAGTTATGCAGTTTGCATTAGCAGAGTCGAGACAATTTATGGTTATTCCTCTTTGGTGCACTAAGAAAACAAACTTCACAGATAACATATGTTTAGCAAAGTTGTTCCTGTTTTAATGGAGCTCATCTATTTTTCATCGTTTTTTGTGTTCAACATTTGGAATTTATTTGATAATTGGCCCCTCATTTGCCTTGGCAGAATTGCAGAAGGACATCTTATTTATCTCTATTTATAGTCATTATAGCTGCAAATTCAGTGTGAAGGCTGCTGTACTAAGTGCTTCAAAGACCATCTCAGGACACAGTATCACAGTGTAATATCACAGTGTTCCTTACAGACCAGAACTTCAAAAAGTTCTATAAAGACACATGCATTATATTGCCGTAGTCACACCTTCCCCGGTGAATTTTTATATAACATTGTCACTAATCATCAGCAGGTTAGCTAGATAGAGCTTACCAAGAGAAACACAACCACATCTGTGAGAATTATGTGTGTGTGTGTGTGTGTGTGTGTGTGTGTGTGTGTGTGTGTGTGTGTGTGTGTGTGTGTGTGTGTGTGTCTGGTTTTTAGAGTGTGTTTTATTCTTTATGTTTCAGAATTACCTGGTAAAATCCTGACACTCTTTACAGAAGTTAAAAAAAACAGAACAAAAGTTCCAACAATCTCCAACAAGCAGTAACAAACATACTTGAAGCGATTCGAGCGCTGGCCAGGTGTTCAGGATAGATCAGATCTCTTATCCTAATCTATCAATCGCTTGAGCGGTACGTCCATAAGGGAACTATCAAGTGGTCCACGTCGAATAGAAGCTGTCTATCTTTCAATGTCCACCTCATAGTGTGTTGGGATGATACGATACACGTTTTGGGTTTGATATCCAGACTCCAGTCTAAACGGCCTGTCCGCATGGAAATCGATAACTAGCCTTTAGAAGTGCAACGGAAACGGCAAGATATCCGTCTAAAAAGAGCCGGGACGTTTTTATTACACAACATTTGATGTGCAGTGGAAAGCTATGCAGTTAAATATTGATTTTTAACAAACACTCACAGAACAGTCAAATGGGAGTTTTGTGCGGGCCTTATGGTGGCCAATTGCCAACATCTCCAGTGTGGGCTTCAAACCTCCTAGGTCAGGGGCAAATCTGACAGACCGAAGGAGGTCCCGTGTGGGTGTGTGAAGGGTGAAACATTTTTGGGCTTTATTTAAACGATTGTTCTGTGTGAATGTTACCTTATCGTTAATGCTAAATACATTTAGATTTAAAGTAATGTCAACAATGTGTGTGTGTGTCTGTAAATATAATTTCATTCCAAATAGGTAAATGAAAATTACACGACAATATATTTCAAACTGCACTGGATTAGAAAAATACTTAGTACCATTCTGTTAATCCCAGAGAATCCGCCTGTTGAAGACAACCTTCATCATTTGTGGACGTTTCTGGCTACAATTTCTCTGAACAGAATCCTTTGAAAACTGAAAGGTTGTTTTTGTACAAACAAAACATTACCACCAGTACACTGCATTGCAAAGTAGGAACTGTGTGTGTGTGTGCGTGCGTGCGTGCGTGCGTGCGTGCGTGCGTGCGTGCGTGCGTGCGTGCGTGCGTGCGTGCGTGCGTGCGTGCGTGCGTGCGTGTGTGCGTGTATTGGCCGAAGCCAAGTCGTCTGCGACTACAACACTTTTGGTGAATGGTATTGTCATCCTAACCCTTAGAGGCTCTGACATCACGGCTTCAACAGCTAGGGCCACTATGAAGAAATGTGTGGCCTCACAGCTACGGATACACAGGCATGCTGGACCACTGACTGCCGTGGCCGTCCCTCCACTCTGAAAGCGCCTGTTGGGGGGAAAAGTCATCCCTCCCGCACATGGCTGCTCAATTATATATGATCCCCCAAGGGCTTCTCCCCGGACAGACGAGATGGATATAGTTCGCTGAATCACCGATCAAACACTGAGGGCTCCTCAAAAGAAAGATAATTACTTCAATGCAATTTTTTTCCACGACAACTTTATTGGATTCGTCATCCGACAACCACCAGTTGGTCTTCATCAACGCAGAACAAACATGTTTTTTTTTTAAACTGTGTTCTCAATTGCAGACTGCTACCGCCAGCTTCGTGTTGTGTGTGTTGTAATGGCAATAATGCATTAATAGTTTGGTTTAAGGTCTCGCAAGAATATCCTATTCTTTAGTTATTGAGCAGATGCTCTTATTCAAAGGGTCCATGGGGGTGAGGCGTCATGCTCAAGGATGCTAACATGCTATGTTGCAGACAATGTGGATCGAACATGAAACCTTTCAACTGGGAACAAAACCACTACCCTGGCCTACCCATTCCAAGGATTTGGAATTAATTTTTCAAAGCAAAAACGGATAACAGATGATCAAATGCAAAGTGATTTCCCGTATATCAATGCGTCACAAACATACACCACAGTGGTCTAACCGTAGGCCTCGGCTCAGGACCTTCGGCTGGATCAGCCTCGCTAGGACGGCACTCCTTGGAGCATGAATCATCAATGATCATCAGGTCATAGTGCTCAGGCTCCAAGACAAGGACAGCAGGGGTCTCAGATACACCGTGGTTCTGACCCGTGAACAACAAAGGATCAGGAGAGATTCTCCTGTCAGATTGCTGTAGCGTCTGAAATGTTGTGTGTAACAAAACCGTATGACAGAACCCAACCAAACGCAGTCAACCCTGGTCCGGAGAAATGACCTTCCATGGAAACAAAGTGTTTCTTATTTCCCCTTGAGGATCCCCCCCTCTGATAGCCATAGAGAGGTCTACCTTGTCAACCTGCCACATAATGAATGGGCCGACAGGTAAGAACAAATCCATTAGGCCAAACACACCATCAAATATTAACATCCCCCCGCACAAAGTTATTTTTTCCCAAGCTGTGAAGGGGGGGGGTCCAGAGGGGACGAATACACAAACACACAAGGCCTGCTTCATGTACCGGTACCCAGTGTATGCAAGCCTGAGCGTGAGTGTCTGTGTGTGTGTGCATGCGTTTATGGTTTACAGGTGTGTGCCTGTGTGTTTGTATGAGTGTGTGTGGGAGGGGAAGGAAGAAAGGTGGTCTCCATCAACTCACAATAAGTTAGAAGACCCTTAGGAGGGAGCCAGGGGCTGGGAGGAGATGAGGAAGGATAGATAGATGGATGGATGGATGTGTTGTGTTCTTTCTCCTCCTTACATTTAGCAACGTAAGTGAGGAAGCTTTAAGAAAAGGGAAGTATAGAGGTCATCTTCTGGGTACTATGGAGGGTAGTTAAAGGGCCCCTATTTTACTTATTGACTAGGTCTGAGTGTGATTAGCCATCACAGACCATTTCAAAACCCGCCCTGCCTAGTGACATCACAAGTGGGAGTATCCACTTTGCAATTCGACACCCAACACTTATTGAGCATTGAAGGGCTTGTTGTTTAGACACACACACACACACACACACACACACACACACACACACACACACACACACACACACACACACACACACACACACACACACACACACACACACGTCTGTCTCTCTCTGTCTTTTCACTCTCCCCCCCTGCCTCCCATGGGAGATATAATCCATTAGATGTTCGTCTGCCAATGGCTCGCTGAGCCCTGAGAGCCGGAATGTGACAGCAATCACCTGGAGAGGCCGGGTCCACACCCACTTCAGAGACACCTGAGTCCTTGTCAGCCCAGCTGTGGAGATAAGGGAGAGGTAGTAGGAAACTAAAATAAAGGTTTTAGGGAGGGTCACTGGTTTGGATAAGCGTGCACTGCCTTGACAGCGGACGAGGGAAATGTATATGGCGGTATGGATTCACCTTCATGTGTCAATCTCAGAGTGTGCTTTTTCTGTCTTCTCGTTAAAAAAGGAATAACTAAACATAACAAAGCAAATGCATCAGTAGATGCTGCTTTTGGTGACATACGTATCTTTGTGGAAGTTAGCTTAATTAATGCAGCAAACTTAGCCTTTTTAACATTACTGCGTGCTAGGTGGTTTTACTTCCTCTGTGTGGTGAGGGGGAATTGGTGATTGGGCAGCATATGCTATTTGGACCAGGAGGCAGGAGATGCCCAGTGGTCAGAGTGTTGAAGGGGTTTCATTCGCCGTCAGGGGGATTGACCTCAGCCGAGAGACACACAAGCAGTGGTTGCTAGTAGGAGTTTGAGATGTATATCGCAGTTGAATGGATTAGAGATTGTGTGTTAGGGATACAGGAGGATATCTGTACCAGCTGACAGCAAAAGGATTTGCTAAATCTTTTTCTCAGCGGTGTGCTTTTTCTCGGAGGAAACAAAGATGCAACATGTCTACTCGTTAAAAAAGGATTAACAGGATTAACAACACAACAAATGCATCAGCAGATGCTGCTTTGGTGACATAGGTACTGATGTGAGAGTCTGCGGATCCCTTCCGTTTTCAGGGCTCACTGTGGGACTCATGAGTGACGTTCTTTTTCTACATTACAGGCCTGACCACAACACCGAAGAACGAATTATCAACGATTGTCACGCATACAAAATGTATGGATCACACACCTGTAAAACACAACCAGAATAGACAAAGACACACAAACGGCCACGCAGACAGACACACAGACACAAACCACACACACATACACACAGAGACAACCGTAATCAACCTTACAGCCGCACCCATGCATTTGGATGTACAAAACCTCTGGAAACAAGATATCATTTCATCATATTTCGAATAAACGTGTGGTATTTGGCAATGTGTTTCAGCATCTGGTTGTGCTTCCAAACAGTTATGAATCATAATTAATCATTTGTGTTTGGCAAAACTTGCAGATGCCTCCTGCCTCTCAGAGCACCTGCACAAGCCCACTAATGTAGCATTCAGGAATGTCCCCGTTTATATATCTATGTCCCCCCTTTCATCTCCCCCTCTGACTACCCCAAAACGATTCTGTCATTTTGTCTAAATTACCAAATCATTTTCTGCCATTAAATTGAACCGGTGTACTTGTTCGAGGAAAACCTGCAATTAAACTTGTTGAGCTAGGTAAGGACATGAGCTTGTTGAAGAGACGGTGGAAAGGGAGACGCACGAAGTGAGGATGCCCTAGAGTCTAGACCGCTGACGCAGACCTCGCCCCAGATATTTGTAATCAGGATGAAGTTGCAGTTTGGTGTGTTGTTGTCCAATATCTATTTTTGTTTTTTCGTGTTCAAATATAATTAAATTCATACAACTCCAGTTTGGAACTTAAATGCCTGGTAATAGGTACAGCGCATTAGAAGGACAAGTGAGACAGACAGCGTACAAGTACAAAGACTATAAACTAATGTGTGTTAAAAGTGTCCCAGACAGTCTGATCCAAAATGTTTCACGACTTAAAGAGTGTTAGCTGAAGGCATTGATGCAGAGGCAAATATTAGCAGTGGATTTTAAGGCTGCGGTGGAGTCAGCCTTCCTCATGTGACCGATCTGTCCCCCCATGAAGCCAACCTCAAGCTGGTGCGACGATTGGCCAGAAGAGTGCCCGCATCGCAAGTGTGGAGATGGAGGAAAACAGCGAGGTCGCACGGTGCAAGAGTCACAAAGTGCCTCGTAGGTGGGGAGTAGAATCTTGTAGTGGATCAGAGTGTATTTGACTGGTGGCCAATTCGGTGATACGAGTCATGTTAAGTCTGGAGCATATTCAGGCGAGGAGCCGCTCTGCAGAGCTATAGACCTGAGGATATTGCCAGAGACATCCATGAGGAGGCTATTGCAGTAATCCATCCTTGAGGTGATGAAAGCAAGGATGAGGGTTTCGATCATGAGCGAGGGAGGGCGGGTCTGAGACGGGCAACAAGGCAGAGGTGTCGGAGCATGGTCTTGGTTCAGATAAGATAAGATAAGATAAGATAAGATATACTTTATTCATCTCAGCAGAGAAATGTAGGTGTTCCAGCAGCCGGCATACATACACAACACAACAAAACACAACACAACACAACACATGTATACATACATATCCCATCTAACCAAAACCGTGCACCCACAAAACCTAGCCTAGGGTAGAAAAAATGGAATATTAAATGAATATTCTTCTGTCCTTACTAAAAAGGGGAGTTATTATAAAGTGCAATTGCAGTAGGTAAAAAAGTATTCTTAAATCTGTCCTTTCTGCAGCGTAGCTGTCGTAGCCTCCCACTAAAATCACTCTTGTTCACTCACTAGATTGTGCAAGGGATGCGTGTTATCGTCCATAATACTCAACAATTCCTGTACCATCCTTCTCTCCATCCCCACCTCCATGGACACTACAGCAGTCCCCAGCACCTAGCCAGCCCTCCTCATCAGCTTGTTAAGCTTTTTAGAGTCACAAGCCCTGATGCCGCTGCCCCAACTGATGGCTGCAAAGAAAAGGGCACTTGCCACAACAGACTGATAAAACATACATAACATTTTGCTACACACATTAAAAGACCTAAGCTTCCTCAAGAAGTAGAGTCTGCTCTGACCCTTCTTGTAGACAGCCTCCGTTTGTAGCTTCCTGTCCAGTTTATTGTTCATGTTTACACCCAAGTATTTATAGCTCTCTACCACCTGCACTTTATCCCCAAGGATAAAGATGGTGCTTAGCTCAAGTCCACCACAATTTCCTTGGTCGTTGTTCCATTTAAAACAAGGTGGTTTTCCCCACTCCAACGAACAAAGTTATCCACCAGCTGCCAGTATTCGGTCTCATCTCCACCACTGGTATATTATGTCGTAGCATAGAACCACAAGCTTGCACACAACTCGGGATGAATTTGTCAACTGGACCCTATGGCTGTATTAAATACAATCAAGAATAGTATGACTGCCAAATATTTCAGGAAGAAATTTATAATGTAGGCTATGTCCATATGATCATGTTTTTATAATGATCAGGCTTGAAGCAGATAAACGTTTTTCGTTGTTTTTTTTGCTGTTTCCCCAGGTGACTCATTTTAAAATGGGGTACCCCTCCCCATGTGTTTGTGTCCACGTTTAATTTGGATGGGCTGCAGGTAGGGGGGGGGGGCGGGGGGTGGTGGAGTAGCAAATGAAAGATGATTCATCTTAAACCCTGCATCCCCCTAATTCAGGAATATCGTTTTTCATTAATCCCAAAAAAATAAAATAAAAATGAAACGAGACTGACAACGGACTGAATGATCACAAACCCACACTTTGTCTCTCGCAGACTGAGGAACGCGAGTCTGTCCGTTCCTGCTCGATATAGCTTCACACACACGGTGATGAGTCATGTGACACGCTGATGTTAATTGCTACGGAGCCCCTTGGTACCAGGTCAATCTTCGGGGGGGTAGTGTGGGGTGAAGAGGGGTTGTTAATTAGAAAGCTGAGAGCTGATAGCATCTCTGCATCTAGTGCTCACCTCTCATCCAGCCCTGCATTTTCACCTCTTATTTTGTTAAGAAAATAAAAAAATACATTTACATTCTGTTCCGGTGTGTGTTTTCCGCCCCTCGTTCTGTGAGGTGTCGTTAGCCAAACGCGCAAGAGGGGAGAAACAATCTTAAACAATGTTTTACCATTTACGTGTATGATGATGTGGATAGGAGCCGGGAACGTGACTTAGGTGGGAGCAGTGAAATACGGACCTAATCTAGACTTCCTGCTGGGGAATAATTTAAGTCAAGGTTGTAAATGTCTCTAAGCATTCAGCCACCAGCATTTCGATGTTGTTGATGTTGATGATGGGTGTGTTTGTCGAGCTGTTGGATATTTGAACTGTTGGCAGGCAAAACGGTGAGGCTGGCTCACATATCACATGGAAAAATACATGTCAGGGTTTGTTTGTTTGTTTGTTTGTGAACGGCTAGTAACGTTGAAAAGACACAGAATATGATTATTATGGATTTCACTATAGCTGCCCAAATAGCAGATGAGTTTCTTAACATGCACACGCCATTCCATCCTGATAGTCATCATGACTGTGTGACTGTGTGTGAAAGTACATTAGCCCTGAGTTTGGGCCATGTCACAATGCGGATTCTGCTATCTAAATGTGACACCCGAGATAGAAAGGTCTGGTCTAATGGTGTGTTCGAGTCTTTGAGATGCCTCGTACACCACCCGCACGAGTTGCAAAATTGGAAATCACCCAGGTTTCTTGCAGCATATTCATCGAGACACACCCTCTTGGTCGTAGTATCTCAGGATTCTGAGAGTCAATCAAGTTCAGTGAGGCTGACCATACGACTTGACAATAAAAATTGCTGTGCCCGTGAAGAGATTTATTTTCTTTGTATTTGTACCACGTTGGATATTTTAATGTCGATTCCAAATGCTCTTACACACTTGATAACATTGCTGCTTTAATCTGGTCACCAATTTATGCATTGCACGATCTTGCTGTGCGTGCAATACAATGTAAAGTTTTGTGGTTTGTTTTTCAAACTGGTTTGCTAAATAGGCTAATGTAGGTAACAATAAAAATGACTAGCCAATGACTGTTCTTCCCCAACTCGTCGTGTAGCGATGCCCTCAAAGATAAACGGGAACGCTGTAAGTGCTACAAGCCAGGAAATTATGTCACAAGAGCAACTCGTGCTGACGATGCATCTCGAACGCACTATAAGCAGCACGAAATAGGTGAGGACAGAGCTGACATTTGAGGACGTCCCCAGGAATGCCTAGCTGCAGAAGATTTAGTGTACTTCCTAGGAGACTATAGGCCTGAAAATGAAAAAGACCGTCAAGCTCTCTGCTTGACATCTCAGCCTTTTACCTTTCATATGGCAACCTCTGGGCATGGCCAACTTTGGGAACAACAAATGGAAGGGAAACTCTGCGGCAGTTTGCTCGTTACCGGGTTTATTTATTCATATTCTCATCCACACACCGTGAAGCGTGATTGCAGGGTGTATCGGTGGTCCTCATTAGAGGTTCCCTCATAAGTCCTACCAGAGGGAAGATTTTTAGAGAGAGAGAGAGAGAGAGAGAGAGAGAGAGAGAGAGAGAGAGAGAGAGAGAGAGAGAGAGAGAGAGAGAGAGAGAGAGAGAGAGAGAGAGAGAGAGAGAAGTTAAATTTTGTTTGAGAGTATTCAAACAAAATTAAAAATGTGTTGATGATTTGACTTCATGGTAGAGTCTATTTCCTTGTACTATGGGGAGGGAAAACATAATAGACTTTATATTGTGTTTCTTATAGTAATTACATATAATAAATACATATAATAAAAATAATTAGATATAATATGACAATTTGTAATTCCTTCCTTTTTATATATATTACAGACAGACAGACAGACAGACAGACAGACAGACAGACAGACAGACAGACAGACAGACAGACAGACAGACAGACAGACAGACAGACAGACAGACAGACAGACAGAAAGAGAAGTCAGAGGGATTTGAGAAGGAAGCTGTTTCAGACATTGAAGCAGAATAGCATTTGCGAGAAATCAATTCCAGGTCGCACTTCAAACTCAGACCTAAACATCTGCCAGAAGGTGTGCTACTACGAGGGAGAGGATTAGACCTGATTAGAATACAGCAGGTAAGCAGGCCCCACAAGCCGTGTCTAATCACGCTTGACGACGTGCAGCGCTAATTAACTGCTAAGACATGACCTGTCGTACAAAGTAGAGCAATCAGCCATACAGGGCAAGTCAGGAACATAACAAGTAAACACGATGATATTGAACCAGAAGGGCTTTGTCTATATTTGATACGGCTGCACTTTATTGACAGCATGAAGAACCTCCACACCACGTTTAACATCCCTCACATAGCCTTTCAATGGTATTCCAAGGCCTCTATGCCATGATGGAATTAAATATATTGGTTTATTATAAAATGTTCATATTTAAAACATTGATGAATGATTCATGTGTACAACAGCCTCCCTGCTCCTTCTGAGATTATCCACTCAGGGCTGTATTGTTAGACTGTACATTTTGTAACAGTGCCATTATTTTATAACATCAATTTAGCACAGATTCATCTCAATTTCTAGCCAGGGAGCGTCCTGTTTTTCTTCCACGTGTGCTTTGATATTGTCCATTTCATAAATGCAATGCCATTTGAGAACTGTTAAAAGGAGAAACTGACACTGAGTGGATGTGGTCATCAATTTCCGGATAATTTCCTGTCACTTAACATTTAACGCGGCAAGGCTCCCGGCTTCGAATAGGATGGCGGGTATGGATTTAGATAAGTGAATGAGGTTGATTAAATGTCATTAAAAACATCGAGAGTCAACCACTGTAAAGCGGTTCAGTAAAATGGATCTTTCCAAGATCGAACGCGCTCCGCATCAATCGTACCACGCGCAGGGGGTAACCCTTTGCAACGCCAACAATCACGCGACCGGCCGGTGTGGGTCATAATAAGCAACAGGGCGGTTGCTGTTCTTTCTTTTGAATCGATTAACAATCTTTAATGGCATTAGCGCCCGTGTTTAACTTTCCTCGATTGGTATTGACTGAGTGGTTGGAGCGGCAGGGGCAATGACTCGGACCCACTTCTTATCTCTATCAGATGACTTTTAAGCACACGTGTGCCCACACACATCAGGGCCCGCGGTGGTGTTTGCCTGCGTGGGCCATTTGCCGTCTGTGTGTGTATAAGAAGAACGCAGGGTCGTTAAAACAGAGCGGGATGAAACAAGAGGGGGACAGACGGGGGGAGAGAGAGAGAGAGAGAAAGTAAAGAAACTGCCTGTGTTGAAACTAGCATCAATTCACTGGGTGTGGAAATGTCATCATTAGGAAGGAGAGAGGAGAGGTAAAACACTTTAAAGTGGAGAGATGAGAGACACACACAGGGGGATAGAGAGCCATGGGAGAGGAGGATGCAGGGGAAAGGAACATTCACAGTGATACAGTTTAATTTATGTACATTAGTCCTGACTTCTCCCCCATCAGAGTACGAATCCATTTGTAACTGTCAACGTCATCTGTTTATCCCATTTACTTTTTCTAATTTTTTAAGCAATCTCAACCAAAATGTTGTTTCTTCGATAGGACTAGCTTTTCCCTATTGGTCCCCTCTGGTTTAAATATATACTGAGAGTGAAACTGTTCTTTAGCAATACTGTAGTGTTTGTATGAATGATCAGGGTATTTAGAAACCAAACAAGAAAGATGGATGGAAAGGAGAGGTGTGTGTGTGTGT
>NC_082403.1:10755468-10894339 GCF_031168955.1 Gadus macrocephalus
AAGGCGAATCGTAAATGTATTTATGATTTATTTGTGTATTTATCTAACCCTAACCCTCAAATCGTATATATATATATATATATATAAATATGTGTGTGTGTGTGTGTGTGTGTGTGTGTGTGTGTGTGTGTGTGTGTGTGTGTGTGTGTGTGTGTGTGTGTGTGTGTGTGTGTGTGTGTGTGTGTGTGTGTGTGTGTGTGTGTGCGCGCGCGCACAGGGGCCTTTGAGGAGTTGAGGGGCCCCTGAATTTGGAATTTGCCAGGGTTCGACAGCATCGAGCCACTTCATTGAAAACACAAGCCTCAGCCTCTTTAAATGCATCGGACAAGGCAGGATTTGTTTTGACGTCCTGGATGAATATCACCAGTTCTCGGAGGGTCTTACGATACGCACATGGACCATCACTTTTTCATTGCAGCATTGTCAGCCATTTTGTTTCTTCCAGTTTCAGCTTTTATCTTTTCTCCAGACCAAATTGAGAAAGAGAAAATAAAACCTGGTGTGGTTGGATTGATGTCTATTTTTATTCTCATCTCCGCAACGGTTGAACTTAACTCCAAGAATCAAATCCACTGACTTTACCTTATTAAGGCACTCGTGGCTTCCTTGTGCCCATTTGTTGGAACAACAACCTACATAAATTAGCGATCGCTCCTTTCCTGAAGGCTTGTTGCACCACCAAGGTCCCGGGAAGACAATCAGAGCTATTCCAGGCTCCAAGCGTTCATCAGTAGGCTTAAGACAGAGTATTGGGTCGGGAGGGAACCCTGGAAGATATACCCGGTACACAGGCGCTTACACATTCCTAATTGTATGGAATTCTATTAGGCCTAAGGAATGTTACTTATGCAACTTTTATTACAGGCAGGGCAGACGTGTGTGGGTGAGCGTGTGTGTGTGCACGTGCATGCATGGACTAAGTCTTTTACCACGGCCATTACCTCAAAAGATAAAAACGTACATTTCAAAAAACAAAGAAAGAAAGACAGAATGCCAAAGTCAAAGAAATACAAGTTTATTTTAAGTGTAAACAAAGAAAAACTGCATAGGAAATGTTTAAAGTCCATAGAGGACAGCCAACGCCACGAGTGACCGATATATTATAGTCTCCTTCACCTTATTTAGACTGAAGACCTGACATCTGCCCCTTCCATCCAGTCACAATGTGTGTGTGTGTGTGTGTGTGTGTGTGTGTGTGTGTGTGTGTGTGTGTGTGTGTGTGTGTGTGTGTGTGTGTGTGTGTGTGTGTGTGTGTGTGTGTGTGTGTGTGTGTGTGTGTGTGTCCAACATGTGTTGCGGACTAAGGAATCTCCGCCTGCCCACCCAACCACCAACTCACAGACACACACACATTGTGTAACTGGACATGGATGTGCCAGCAGCAACATCTAAACTCAGCAGGCCACTCAGAGCCTCGCTGCCTCTTTGACTGCGTAGAGGATACATTCAGTGGAATTCTGCGCAACAACACGGATGCAGCGCGTAAAACACAAACACTCCAACACAACTTACTGCCCAACACACAAGCGGAGGCAGAGCACGGCAGAACGTTTTGGTTTACTTTTTGTGTTTTTACCACCGAGAACCTTCTGGAGAATCCTGAATTTGGCTAAAAATGTTAAAGCTGCCAATGGAAGGTTCTGGATGTTTCCACGTCAACCAGCATGGCCTAGCCGTGTTTGTGTGTGTTTTCCTCATGGGGTTTGCGTTGTTTCTCTGCCGTGGGTTCAAGCTCTGCCTGCCGGGGTCTAAAGCAGTGCATTGTGGAGAGTGAGACTCCGCCAGCCCTTTCTTTAAAAAAACAAAACGGTACATTCTAAAAGGGCTGAGGAGCATCTTGTTGCATGGAGTATTTTGTACTATTTTGTTCAGGAAATGAAAAAGTAAAATTAAAAGACAAGACAGTAATGAGGGGAAAATTATTAAATTATTCAAATCATGTCAATTTTTTTTTGTCGTTAATATACATGGGGACATTGAGAAGAGAATCAGACTAGTACTGCGATCAGGGTAGGGGGAGAAAAGAAAAACTACATCATCTTCATCATCACTACAGGACACGTTTCAATGAGATACCTGCGGAGCGTGCCCGCCAAAAATCTACCTGAGATACTTATTTTTTTTCCTTTCTAAAATTTTCCAACTTTTTAGTTTGTTTTTATTTTTTTCTTCCATAGGATACAATCAATAAAATAGGTCTATGACCTTGCACCTGTCAGATGGTGCAGCTCTGCTATTTTCCTCTTAAAGCCACGAGGGGCCAGAAATAAAAAAACAAAGGAGAAAAACCACAGGAACCCGATAAGAAAAATAGGGGGGGGGAAGGGTAAACTGTAGCAAGGGTGTGGGCGGGTGGGGGGGAGGGTCGGTACAAAGATCATAGGCTCAGCAGCCAGCACTACACTTCCCAGGTCTTTTGAGACATAAGGAGGAAAATGCTAGGCTGACTTGATACGTTTGTGCGGGACCAATCCCGTGTCACATGACACAGTCCGAGAGGTTTCCATAACTAGGCCAAAACACAAAATGGACGCCTAGTGAATTTGTACTCATTTGAATCCTCTATGCCGAGTGATTGCAATGAACAGGCCGGGCTCGTACAGGTTATATATACCTGATATCTATATATGGGAAAGAGGTTATACGTTGATGTGCCTGTCCATGGTATGGCTATCAGAGGGCCAACCAGGGAATAAAGACTGCTGGTTAAGATGGGCGAGGCAGCATCTTTAGTCTGTATTGTACGCACGGTAAAACCCTGCCTCGTTCCCATCTCTAAAATCAAGGCATGGTTGGCGGGAATAAAGGAAACTGCTCTGCAACGCTTTGAGAGAACAGGAAATACAATCGCAAAGGTCAAAAGGTCAGTTCCATCCAATGCAATCCTAGCCAGACACACACATCTTTGGGTATACATTTTAACCGAAAAAAAACAACCAATCCCAGGACTTGTATTAGCGGCACCCCCATCTGAGTTTAACACCTAATCAAGAAAAGAGTTCAGTATAATACAAGGACTTTTTAAAGCATGCAACATATGAGGAACTAACGCCTGCCCCGGTATTCTTTTATCTCTTTCAGAGTCAAGACCTAAGGATCTCAAAGATAGCATTCTGCAAACTTAACTTAGAAGAGAAACAAGAACAACAAATGACGCAGACATGACTGAGCATTTTCATAAAGTAATACTGCAACACAAGAAAGGAAAAATAAACGGATACTATCAATGGTATTTATTGTGTGTGCCCAAAGCAGCCGTGTCCAGCCCAACACTAGCGAGTGTCTAATGTGCTTGCTGTTGTATCGCGCCGACCAGTCCCTTCGTTCTGAGAGAACTCAAACGGAGCTCGGGACCGACCTTCACTTTACATTTATATCAGAGATTTAGGCGAGCGTCCAACTGCCGTGGAATTATAGGGTAAATTGTGCTGCAGTACGAGAGGATATTCAAAATATTCTTTTTTTTTTTCGACAAGGCTCTTTAAAAGAGGCCACTGCTGCTTCCCCTCACCACGACGCACCAGACAGTAACAGTACACGTGGGAAAGCGGTGGTCAATATGAGGTACGGTGAGGATGACAGAATTGGGACGCAGCCGCGTCTTAAGTGCATCCAATCCAAGTTAATAATAAAAGACATAAGGAGGTTTTCTGGGACATAAGGAGGTTGTCTGCTAACACGTGTGTTATGCTTTTTTGCATGGTCCGGGTCGTCCATTACAGCGTGGCTCAAGTGCCCCTCCTGTTTGGCACGGAATCACTCTCTCTCAGGGGATCCATTTGGCACTGCTTGCTCCTCCTGACATTTGGTTTCTGAGTGTTGGGTTTTGGTCTGGGGTAGAAAGGCGTACGTTTGCAGGCCGTTTCACCGTGGATTAAACATACGTTATGCTGAATAAAGGGGTACGGGTTAACCCTTTTGGAGGACGCAAGTTTTGAGTGGTGACGACCACGCCGCGATGGGTTTTCGTTTAAGAAATACAGAAAAACTTTTAGAGATCTTTGGTCCGAGGAGTTACGGGGAGACATAAATCGCCATAACACCTCAGACGGAATCAAAGACTGAGGTATGTCGTTTCTTGTGTTATTCTTGCACGTTGTTATTCATAAATATTGGATGAGGTATATGTTCCAACCAGAGTCGAAGTAACAATAAAACAAGGTCATAATGAATGAGGTATATGAGGTGCGTGTACAGCTTGAGGTATTTCAATGTGACCGAATGTACAGTGGATATACATGAACATTGGGGCAGGAATTCAAGAGTTGAGGTATCTGTGTAGAACAAAAAAAAACAAAAACAGGGTCCCCAGGACATGTCCCCTTGGGGCCCTCTCTGGACACAACAGACCTGTCCAGCTCTAGAGAGCGTCTGGAGGGGGACAGAGGGTTGATTTGCTCTTCCTTTTAAATCATGGAAGAAAAGAGGGTAGGCTGAGATTGGCATTGGGCGTGTTGCCAGATTGGTATTGGTAGTTGTTATGCAGGGATGAAAATGCTCCTTTTGGGAGGTGCTGTTTTTGAGCCTATAGGGCTGTTTTATATTAACGATCAAAAGGGGGGGGGGGGGGGGGGGGGAGAGAAATCAAGGGTTGGGGATTCTTTGGTGTCAAGAGACGGGGCTCTCTTTTCAGGCGTCTCCTGTCGACCCAGGAGAGAGAACAACAAGAGGTGGGTTGGGACTCCTGTTCCTCAGGCAATCTGTGTCTTAGACGATGGGATGCTGGTGGAACGACTATGTGCATCCGTCCGAACCCCAGACCCAGATCCCGGGATTCAGTCCCCGGGGTCGACCACGCCGTACTGTTGGGCCCCCCTAACGGGCCGCAGGGGTCCTGCTTAAAAAAGACCACGACGATTTCCAACGTTTCTTGTTTGGAAGATGCCCAAACTTCCTTTTTTTGGGGGGAATTCTACCTTTGGTCGGATTTCGAATTGCTGTTCTGCAGACCTCCATCTTTAGGTGGTCTATCTTTCGGTGGTCTGCAGTTAGACAATAAATGGGAGGGCTGTGGTCCCGCCACTCTCCAACGATTTGATTAAAAACTATTTGAGCGGCGACCAACCCCGCGATCTAAATTCATAGGAATTGTTTCGAATGGCCGTTTTTTCTTCTCAATATCAGGAATTGTCCTCAGGGTGGCCAATGAGACCTTCTTTCCGATATCGTGTTGATAGCGCTCACCTCTACGGTTGAGGGGGCTGCTTGGTCATGATTAGACCATTCACTTGAGATCACTTTTTAGATCCGCGCTCTGGAAGCATCTTCTTTTAGAAATCCTTTGGTGGGTCCTCGGTTACCGAGAGAGGACAAAGCTCTCTTTGCATAAGGACCTCCGTGTCTCCCTGGGGGCATTAGGTTCACTGATGGCCGATTGGTATTGGTTTTACATTAAACAATTGTGATATAAAACGATTGGCTTATGTCAAGGGGAGGGTTTTAAAAATGTTTACAAGTATATAAGTATATTCATTATTTCTTTTACAATATAATCCTTAATGGGCCTTATCTGAATCCGGTATGATCGATGAGCCAACAAGGCCAGCAGGAGAGTCTGACGGATAAATGATAATCAAACAACAATGACCTGAGCTCCATTTTGATTCCCACAGAGATTGGCATTTTGCTCCAAACGCATTTACCTGGGGCGGCTATGACACAACACATCTTCCACAGAGTCAAAATAAGTCGCTCCTGGAAGATTTTGGAGAAGATCGCCCCCCAAAAAACCAAACAAAACAAACGAGGACTTGTGAAATGACACCAGTGAACCCCAAGGTTCTTGGGCCGCTCCTTTTCTCACTGTGCGGCCTGTACAGTGGTCCGAGAACGGTCTCGGAGGGGAACTTTCAATAGGTCCTACTCGACCCACTCTGTTCCTAACTGCACAGCAATAAATCCATGAATCCTGTGCAAATACCAACCGAAGAGTCAATTCTTTGTGTCTCTCTTAAATAAAAAGTATTGAGGTAGACATTTTTTTTGTGTTTTTTTTTTTTTTCTTCTTCTTTTCTTTCTTTCTTCTTAGTAAACCTTCACGGACTACACCTCTGCTCAGTGACTGTGGGTACATTCATAACGAGCAACATGAGGTAGGTGTGGAGCAGAGGGTAAAAAAAAAAAACGAAACAAAAAAAGGTTTTAAGAAAAGAATCATAGCAATTTGAGGTTCCCTGAGATGGCTACTTGAGCGGAGCTTAAAAAGTGAACAGAGCCGAACGCCGAGATGAGCAAAGAAGGAGGAAATAAAAACCTTTCTTTGCCAAACGGTCATTGATTTTCACGGAGGTCCCCCTGTTTTCATCACACATACCACAGATTATTTTCGATTTTTTGACAATATTGGCAAACTACAGCGGGGACACAAAAACATTTTGATTTCCCTTCAACTCTCTCTACTTCTGATGCTTCTTCCCTGCTCTGATCTCTCTCTTTAAGCTCTCCTCCGGATTGCGTTGGTTGATATGTCTTCCTCCTCCGTGTCCTGCACCCACTGCTCTGCTCACAGAACCAACAGACAGCGAGACCGTGATCAGACAGAGAGGGGGACAGACGGACAGAGAGAGAGCGATAGAGAAAGAGAGAGAGAGAGAGAGAGAGAGAGAGAGAGAGAGGGAGAGAGAGAGATAGACAAACCTGTCCTAGAACTTGAGGATGCGGTTGTTCCCAAAGTCCACCACCACGATGACGCCGTCGGGCGTCACGGCGATGCCAGACGGCCGGTCCATCTGCCCGAAGCTGTTCCCCTGCGTGCCGAACTTGCACAGGAAGTTCCCGTTGGGCTCGAACACCTGCACGCGGTGGTTGCGCGAGTCCGCCACGATGATGCGGTTCTCCTGGTCCACCGCCACGCCCTGCGGCCGCAGGAACTGCCCGTTGCCCGTGCCCTCCGACCCCAGGAAGCGGGCCGACTGGCAGTCGGGCCGGATGACCAGCAGCCGGTGGTTATTGAAGTCGGTCACCACCAGGTGGTCCTCGTGGTTGAAGGCCACGCCGCGCGGAGAGTCAAAGTGCTTCCAGAGCGCGCCCTCGAAGCCGTACTTGTTGAGGAAGGAGCCGTCGGCGGCGAACAGCTGCACGCGGTGGTTGCGTGTGTCCGACACCAGGATCTTGCCCTCCGAGTTGACGGCCACGTCCCAGGGGTAGTTGAACTGCCCGTTTTTGGTACCCTTCTCGCCGAACTTCAGCACGAACTGGCCCTCGAAAGTAAACACCTGCACACACAGACACACACATACACAGTCAGTGGTCCAGAATGCCAGTGTAGCAGCAGCTATGCGGCCATACTGCTGGAGGAGGAGACAATACTTTTCACCAAAAGTCTTGTAGTAGAATGGGCTTTGGCCCATTCTTATCTATCGAGTGCATATTTACATGCAGCACACACACACACACACACACACACACACACACACACACACACACACACACACACACACACACACACACACACACACACACACACACACACACACACACACACACACACACACACACAGGATTCTGTTTGTTGAAGGTGGAGGATGAACCAAAATGCAAAGTAGTGTCAACACACACTAGACTGTCCGTTTAACCAGTTGCTAACGAGGGAAGCGTTGGCTTAAATCAACACAAATACAGGACATGGTGGCGTTGTTGAATGTGTACTTTGGTGACGTGTTTTGTTCAAGTCATCTTTATTGATGACGCAAACAAACCAAACAGTATTTGGACCAAATATGTACCTATCATTTTACATTTTTATCTTAATATTTGATTCAATGTTAAAATACTTGCATTTCTCAAACTCAAAACTGTTCACTTTTCTCACTCCCTGTGTCTAACCCTGGAAGGGACCTCAAATAGGCAAGAAGCCCAAATCCTTTAACATATGACCCCAAAAAAAGTCTTTGCATTTCCCGACTAATCCATTCATGGTCCTTCCGGACCCAACCTCCTCTAAGAGCTCCAGTTAGGTCTGACCGAGGCCGGCACTGTACGCCCACCTGAACGCGGTGGTTGTCCTTGTCAGCCACGATGATGCGTCGCTGGCTGTCACACGCGACCCCGGCCGGCCGGTCGAACTGCCCGGGCCGGGAGCCCAGGGTGCCGAACTTGTGGTGGAAGGCCCCGCAGGGCTTGAATATCTGGAGAAAGGGACAGGAAGCAACGATGTTGTGGAACACGCAAAATGGCTGCAGAGAAACAGTGGCACAGAAGTGCAAGTTACGACTTACTACTTAAACGAAAAAACGTGGAACTTTAAAACTATTGGATTGGTGCTTAATGAAATACACATATATAAAAATATATTTTACAGATAATACATTTTACAAATATATTTTACAAATAAATTAAAAACAAGATATCTGCAAGATGTATACAAATGACAAATAGCGAAGAAATCAGAAAAAAAATCGAGGAGAGCTAGGCATTAGCGACTAGCGACCCGAGCGCCAACGTTCCCACCCCCCCCCCCCGTCGCCGAAGGGCCCCCCGGGGCCGTACCTGCACGCGGTTGTTGCTGCGGTCCGCCACCACCACGTAGCCCTCCTTGTCTACACTGATGCCCCACGGCCGGCACAGCTCCCCGTCGCTCTCCCCCTCGCAGCCGAACGCCGCCACCTGGGAGCCCAGCGCGCCGTAGCTCCGGCCCGACTTCACCGCCACCTTGAAGGGGCTGCCCAGGATGTGCTGGTTGCACACCAGCACCGACACCAGGTGCTCCCCCTCGCTCTTGGGCAGGTAGCTGACCGTGTACGAGCCGCTCTGGTGGTCCGTGATCTCCACCGCCGACAGGTTGCCCTCGGCGACCGACACCACCACGGCCGACACCGCGTCGCCGCCCGACAGCCGGGGCTCCCCGTCGTGGTCGTAGCCCACCACGGTGAAGGAGGCCGGCTTGCCGCGCAGGGCCGTCTTCAGGCCCTCGCCGTGGGCCTTGGTGACGGGGGCGAAGGCCGCGCTGCTGATCAGCCCCAGGGACTGGATGGCCAGGTACAGGGCCTGGGGGGGGGGGGGGGGCGGGGAGGGGAGCGTTAAGCACACAGGCCGCTGCGGCTCGGCGGCGTCGCTAGGATAGCCTAGCTGCTGATCGCGCCTTACACACAGGAAGACACGGAAGACATGTTGCCTCTTAGATTCATACAGCCTGAAGAAAATTATAGGATAAAGGTCGTATGCATTTCTTATGCTGAGGGGATTTCATGGCTACCATGCATCGTCACTATGGCCCATGAACTATGAACCGTACTTCTGCCAAATACGGCGACAATTAATTAACTAGGTGAAGACTCATTGAGATTTTAACCTGCTTTCAAGAAGGACCTCGCTAATAGGCAGCAAAGTACAACATACGACATGTACACCCCCATAACCTCTTACAGTCCTCTGAATAAGTGAGTTCATTAAACACAAAAAGGCATTGACCGACACTCGATCTCCATATCCTTCAGGGCTTGCGCAGCTCAAGCCGTGTGGGCCCTCTGGCTCACTACCAGAGGACACAGCACATGGGAACGACCACCAAGCCCCAGCTCATCGCAGTGACTACAGGGGCGGCATCACCGTCCACCGGCCCAGTCGTAACGCGGACCACGGGGGGCCTCACCTGGTCGGGCGGGGTGAACATGAAGCGGTCGTCCTCCTGGGGCTGCAGCGTGCCGCGCAGGGCCTGGAGCTCGTGGATCTGGGTGAGCATGCGGCCGCGGGCCAGCAGCACGTCCAGGTGGCGGCCGTCCTCCAGCACCTGGCCGACGGCGGCGATGGTGCCGTCCAGCTTGGTCAGGCTCAGGTGCAGCCTCTCCACCTGCAGGTAGAGCGACTTGGCCTTCACCTGCCGGATCTTCTCCACCTGCGGCAGTGAACGCAGGGGGAGCGGAGACGCGAGTGAGGAAGGGAGTCGATCACATAGAAGGTATGGTAGTTATGGCACTAGAGGAGAGTGCATACAACTAATGGGGAAAACAAATGGAAGTAAATAATGGATCATAACGAGGGAATGCCCGTATTTAAGCTTGGTGGTTATTTGAATGAACAAAAAATGGCTCTTGTGTACCCTCCAGCTACTGTATTACCCTTCTAAACAGACAGAATTTTACAATTACAATTAGGGCATTTAGCAGACGCTTTTATCCAAAGGGACGGTTAATATCAGTTAATACACACATTGACACACCAACGGCAGATTCAACCATGCAAGGCGACAGCCAGCTCGTCAGGAGCAGTTAGGGTTAATATACTACTACTTATACATACTGCAAGTGTCTTGCTCAGGGACAAATCAACACTCAGCTAGGAGGAGCTGGGGACCGAACCTTTCGGTTACAAGGCAACTGCTCCGACCCACAGTGTGTGACACACGTACACTGCTTCCAAAATGGCGACCGCCTTGTGATGTGACCTGGCAATGCACAAGCCCTACACAGGAGCAATGCCAGTGAATGCACACAAGCCAGCCATTTCCCACGTGGCTTTTTGTATTCTCCTGTTAGTACAGTTTTGTTCCAATCATGTTAAGAAGCAATGCGGTGGCCAACTGCTATAAGAGCATCAACAAACCAACAGTGAGGAGTGCAATGGAGTTAATGTTACCAAAAGATTGATTGGCTACATTGTGATTCATACAATGTGATAACCAGTAACAACTATTGCTAGCAATCATCCTCCATAGGCCAAGAAATGAATGACTTAGTAATGTAGTAATAATAGTAAGCACAGAGTTAATTGGTAACTGGGGGGGGATCAAGATCAAGACACCTTTCGGTAAGATATCCCCTAAACTAAATACTACTTCCACCCCATCATTATGCGCAGCAGTTGGTGAGGAGATTCACTGTGTGTGTGTGTGTGTGTGTGTGTGTGTGTGTGTGTGTGTGTGTGTGTGTGTGTGTGTGTGTGTGTGTGTGTGTGTGTGTGTGTGTGTGTGTGTGTGTGTGTGTGTGTGTGTGTGTGTGTGTGTGTGTGTCTGCCTGTCTAGCAAGGGTGTATAATAGCTTGGGGGGAGGGGGGGGGGGGGGGGGGGTTCTGAATCTATATGACCACTTCTGATGCCGTGTGGGGGGGGTGGTTTAGGCCCCCCGAGGGAAACAAAGGCTGCGGCAGAAAAAAAGAGGGTGCCCCTTTGTGCAACTTAAGAGCGGGAGCCACACTGTAACCGCTTTTATGATGGCCCAAGACAAAGGGGGCAGAAACAGCCTTTCCCCGTCTCTGGGGGACAAAGACGAGCTTGGGTTCACCGGTTGGAACACAAACACGCAGGAAGACCGCAGTCTGAAGAGCGTTCCCGGGCAGATGCACGGCACAAAGGAACCAAAACTAGATGAAGCCTAACCATGTGTTGATGTAGCTATGTATGCATGCATGTATGTTTGCATGTGTGTATACAGTGTGCGTGTGTCTGTGTGTGTGTACCATGTGTATGTGTGTCTGTGTGTGTATACAGTGTTCATTCCTGTGTGTGTGTGTGTGTGTGTGTGTGTGTGTGTGTGTGTGTGTTAGTATACAGTGTGTGAGTTCATACAGTGTGCGTGTGCGTGCATGTGTTTCATAGCGGCAGCCTGTGATGACTCCGAAAGGCAGAGTAAAGACTTTAGAATGAAGTGTGTGAACCCTGGCCCTATACGGTGCATTAAAACCAGGAGGTTTTCACTTACCCATGTTCTGTGTGACACTTTGACCTCACCTCTCTTATTGCAGGGGCACCCCCCCCCACACACACACACACACACACACACACGCACACACATCTGAGGGAGAAAGACGTAGGGGCCTTTTTTTCCTTTACAACGTTACTGGACCCCTCTGGCGGAAGGGTGGAAGGGAAGGATTTCCATTTAATGGAAGACTGGCAAGTATTAGGTTCAATTAACAGACTCCCCTCAATCCGCCATCCGCTGGCAGTACAAAGCCCCCGTCCAGAACACACAGACACACGCCACACAGCCCACACAGCCAACACACCAACACACCAACGCCATACATTACAGTAATGGAGTGCCCGTCAACAGGGGGTTGGGGGAGAGAGAGAGAGGAAAGATTAGAGGAAAACAGAAAGAAAGAGGAAGTGAAAGAATGAAAGAGAAGGAGAGAGAGAGAGAGAGAGAGAGAGAATTATTGAAGTGGTTTTAAGGGTTTCAAAAACATTACTTTCCCAAGAAACCTTAAACCTTGGGGTTCAAGGAAGGGGAAGGGGGGGGGGGGGGGGGGGGGGGGGGGGCGTCTGATAGCCTACACACTCCATTACATCTTTACTGCGTTGCCGCCTGGCAGTTGTCGCCCATTGGCCCCGCGTGGATTACACCCGGTTCGGTACACTTCACGGTTTAACTGCGGCCCCTAAACCATGGCTGTGCTTTGGTATAGTATTCCTGCGCCCCCCCCCTCATTGAAGGCAACAACGCCTTCAGCGGAAACACTACTTCTCATAAATGTGACATGGAAGAAGGAAAAAAGAAATCTTAAGAGGATTTTAATAATTGCTTTCTTCCCATTAAGCAGATGCTCGAGTCCAAAGCGAGGTGCAGTGAGGTACTTAAGTTACAGCCCATAATGAGCAGGAAGGGGGTTAGGTTTCCGTACAGGTAATCTTTGTACTTTAGACATTAGGGGGTTCGAACACACAACTTTTCGGCAAAACCACAAGGATATCCTGCCATTTGTTGAAGGACGTTGTTGTGGGTTTGTGGTGTGTGGCGTGTGTGTGTGTGTGGTGTGTGAGGTGCGTGGTGTGTGTGCTAGTGTGTGTGTGAAATATATTGGTGTCAGTACAAAATTGACGATATCTTCTTGTCAATGCGTTCAATGTATTTCACATCAGTCTAAGCCAGCGAAGGACAAGAAAAACAACAATGTACGTCGGATTCAATTCAAATGCAAAGGCAGGAAGAACAATGCAAAGGCAGAACCTAATGACGCGTGTAAATGTATGTAAATGTATCCTTTGTAAAACGGGGGGAAATCACAAACCACGATGCATCAACTAATACCAGAACTATTCTTCTGCTGTGGGACCTCAGTTGTGTTTTATGTATGCGTTACTTAATTTAACGCAACCCTCTCCCTTTAAAAAATTAACATCACATCTCAAGGGGCTTAAAAGATAAATAACAGTGGAGGGCTCACCTTCCAGAGCAGCTCACTCTCCCTCTCCTCCAGCGCCTTGCGGTGACGGAGGACGATGGCCTTCACTTCCGTGTGCACCACCTTGGCCTTGATCTCCACCTGCTCCGCCATGGCCTGGGCCTTCTCCATGCTCAGCTGTGGGAGGGACCGGGTGGGGGTGGGGTTGGAGGTGGAGGGGGGGGGGGGGACATTGGGTCAGTTCCAGAGGTGCCCTGAAGGTGGAGGGATGAAGAGCGAGTGTGGCAGGGAATACAGCTCTGTAGTCGCTCAGACCACGTCATAATTCATTTGTTTACTAGCATTAATTAATAAATGTTCAAAAGTAAACGAAACAAGCATCATTTTTTATGTATACACGCACAATATGAAAGGATACGCCGATATACCTGTCAAATGGCGTTGTTTTCTGTCTTTCCCAGATTCAGTTGTTTCTTTCTAAATGAATCATTGCATCATCCAGAAGGAGAGTTGGCGGGGTTAGCATCTGCTTTCCCTTAACTGCCTCCATTGAGCTAGCAGTAGCCAAGCTCTAACTCAAATCTACAGAGGAGGCGAACAGAAAGGAAATGCTAACCCAGCAAACTCCCCTTCTGGAAGATTCAGTGATTCATTTGGACTCGTGTGAATCATGGCAAGACAGGTAAACCGCAATTTACAGGCGGGTCCTTTTATAAAGTATGCATATTAAAATTAAATTGTTTGGTTTCAATGCCTCCATGTTAACTTTTTGCCAAATGTATGAATAAATACTAATAAATGGATTAATTTTGAAGCGTTTTGAGTGACTACAGAACTGAATACAATCTGGGTAAGAAAGGCAAAAAACAAGTAAAGATAACTCGGCATAAGATTTTTCACCAACATGTGAATGTGAATCCGAATCCCCCAATTAAACAATTATTTCTCATAAAAAGGAGACACATTTATGACATAAGTGCGCTATGCGTGCGAGTCAGCAGCAATGACTTCCCATCCTGTCAATGCAGGGAACAGACAGGACGCAGGATATGGAGCAAAAGAAAATAACAAAAAAGGGGAAAGGCAAGTGAGAGAGCGAGGGTCAGTGGACACGACGCGGGGCAAAGCTCCCCACGGCCAATGAAACGCCGCCGTCAGGGCCCCGCCCATAAGCAGCAACCTATCACTTTCTCACGTGGTGGAAGCGAGCGGTGGAGGAGGTGTGTGTGAGGGGAGGGGCTGGAGGAGTGTGTGTGTGTGTGTGTGTGTGTGTGTGTGTGTGTGTGTGTGTGTGTGTGTGTGTGTGTGTGTGTGTGTGTGTGTGTGTGTGTGTAGGAGGAGGAGGAGCTGCAGAGGTCAGGAATAGCGAGTGGTTACATGCTGGGACAGCACGGCTCTGCTTCCTAATGAGGCGGGGCTTGCGCTGGCCCATCGGCTGCCACTCAAACATACTGGCTGGAGGCGGCGCCGGCCTTTTGGCCACAGGAAGACCTGCCGACGGCCCTTTAGGGGGAAAACGACTTCCCTTCCGTCGGCCAAGGGATATTTTGCTGATCCATAGGCTAGACATCGGGCTGATGAACTGATTATAACATGTGATGTAGTGTGAATGCGTCAGTGGTGTGCAGGCTGTGAATAGGCGTGCAAAAGGTTTTTCCTTCAGGTTGAGAATTTTTGAGTTTTGTGTTGTTGGATATATTATTGTATGGTTTCTCTCACGGTCTTATGCTGAATGGATAAGCTAAGAGTACCACGGCTAGCTAGGTTAACTGTCCCCCTCCAAAGGATTAGAAATGAGAGCATCGTCTTAATTAAAAAGAACCATCAAAAAAGATCAGGAAAGAACTGGCCTCCTGTCACCCAACCCAAAGCTTCCGTCTCACGCAGAGCCACAAAGCACGCGGCTCCTGAGGTCTAGGTTGCAACCCCCGCAGTGGGGGGAAGGCCCGTTTTTGTTGCGCTCTTTGTCCTCCCCTTCTGCCCTATTGCTCTCTCTTTTGCCTTTTCTCGGGGTAGGGGGGGGGTGTTGGCGATGGCCACACGGGGGGGGGAGCTGGACCTCACAGGGACAAGCAGGGAGTTGGATAAGGCTTCCTTTGTGGCACAAGCCACAGAGGGCAAAGGTCAACTAAAACCTCTGAGGTCATAATCTACGACCCGGGCCCTAAGACGCGCCCCACCCCTTGGTAGAAACAATGCCTAGCGCGGGGGTGGGGGGCCTTTTCTCCCTGGCCTGGCTATTTGAGACAGGCAGTTAAAGGGTCAGCTAATTCAGGCCCTCAGAAGAAGGTAGCGGATTCAGAGAGGAAGGGAGGGCTGTAAAAAGGGTGGCATTAAGAGAGATCTTTTTCTAAGCCCTTTCTCATAATGTTTTTTTTTTTTTTATATGAGAGGGCGGAAATTTCCGACCGCAGGGGAACGGTGCGTGCGTGTGTGTTTACATATACTCTAGCGTCTGTGTTTACTCCTAGGTTACCTGGAACGTAGTAGAACTCCAAATGCACACAAACCCAAAAATTGGTTTGAAAATGTGTGTGAATGAGAACTAGTTTAAAGATTGCAGTGTTTCCCTTTCATGCTCCCAGCAATGGTGCAGCGGCGATGCTGGTTTTCTAAAATATTGAAAGAAAAATGCAAAATGATGTCGGAGCCCAAAATAATATTGTTTATAATTTATTATTTATAATAAATATATCTAAGGTGCCCCTTATTGCACCAAAATAATGTTCTGCTATAGAACAATATATAACGGCAACAATAATGGCACCAACTACTTGTTCGTGCACAATAGTGCGCTTGCATACTATTTCTTGTCGAGTTATATTGTTACACCATTTGAATGCACTCAGAGCCCTGCTGGAACCAGTGATCCCACTAAAACCTCTCAGTGTCCACACGCACATCACCGCCGCGCACCCACATGTAAACAAAGTAACACACACCCAAACAGGCACACACCTCAGCGCTGCTGCTCAAGAAATAGAATCACAGAGGAAACACTGCTAAATGACGCCAACATGCCTTCGATTGTGTCACAAGTGTTCAAGTGTGCGAGAAAGAGGGACCAAGAGGTCAAGCAGGCTCGTCACGTGACCGTGAGTGCGCTGGGCCAGCGCGGCGGGTTTCATCGCTGCGGGTTTCATCGCTGCGGGTCACAGCATTGCTCCGCCTCCTTTGTCGGGTTGCATAACCTGATTGGTTACCCGGAACGACATTCCAGGAATGGTTGGTCTGAGTGCCGCTGACAAAAAGGGCGGCCCACCTCATCAGAAACAGACGTACTGGGGGTTTTCTGAGGCCACCTCGGTAATCGCAGCCAGGGCAGAGAGAGAGAGAGAGAGAGAGAGAGCGAAAGAGAGAGAGAGTGTCACACTCGGGAGGGACTCTCTTACACTATGACCTTAACTAGGAGCCTTGCAATATGCATGCACACATGACTCTCTCAAACCAAGCCCTGCAGGTGAAACCTGAACAGCCGGTCTGCGCCAGATTCAATATGTAACTAAATGTTTTCTTTGTTGGTGCGTTTTTTTGGGGGTTTTATTGTTTGAGGGTGGCTGCTGCTGCTGCTGTTCTGCCAGGTTTTGTGTAGGCTGGTAAAATAGTTAAATGTCACTGGAGCTGACCTGATTAACTATAAAGGTCAACTCGAGTGACTAAATAGAGAAAATAAATATTAAATAAATAGAAGAGCCAATCCAGGCACAAGCTGACCGCGACGCGATGGTTTTTGAGTAGCTCTGGCCTTATAAGTGGGGCAGGAGTAGGGAGGAGGTCAATACAAGGCAGGGAGATGACCAGGAATCATGTGGCTCCGTTTGTGCGCTCTCTCTCTCACCATCTCTCTCTCCCTCCCTCTCGTATCTCCTGCTGCTCCTTTACATGCCTATCCTTCAGTGTGGAAGGCCACAGCTGGAGTTCAGGGGAGGGGGTGGGAGGAGGAGGAGGAGTGCAATGCAATGCAATCTGCAATCAGGCCATGAAGAGAGAGGCTAGTGTTTGTGTGGAGTGTTTTTTCCCGCTAATGTGTTCTCCTTGTTTCAAAGGGAGTGCCAGGAGGGAGGGAGTGGGGGGGGACGGAGACTGTTGGAGGGGGATGTTTCCTTCTCTGGAATCCCTTTAAATACCTCACTCCCCCCCCTCCCCCCCCTCCCCACATACCCCACTCCCAGCTTCCCCTCCTCCACCCCTTTGACCTACAGTCCCAGCCCCACCCCCTCGGACCTCACCCCATGCGACCCCTCCCAAGCATCAGGCCTGACCAGCTGGACCACCTCTTAACCCCTGGCTTTCTCCCGGCTCTGGTCCCTCTCAAACATCAAAAACTTGATTGGTAGCCCGCTAGCCCACCCCTAGCCTGCAGCTACCCCAGCATCTATAGCGCTTCTCAAAAGGTACAGCTGCCCGTTTTAACATACGCCGCCAGCGGCGTTCGTCCAATGAGATCGAGACGTTTGAGGGGTCTAATAGTGGCTCCATACAAGAATGACCTGTAGATCATCCTATACATCAAGGCCTCTTAATTAATGAATAACAATATTTGCGTGTGCATGTGCGCGTGTGCGCACGAGTGTGTCCGTGTGATTGAAAACAAACCCGCCCATTTTGTATACGAGTCGCCGCAGTGTGTTGGACTAGGGAACATATAAAATCTAATTTCCCCAGCTCAAATCAACACCTAACGTCATTACAGCGGCATCGTTTTAAACGGGGACCTCTGGGTCACATGCTGTTGGTCCAGGGCTGTGGTGGTGGTGGTCCGGCACCTCCTGCGACCACAATGAAAAGCTGCCCCATCTGGCACGGGGCATCTTTTAACAGCTCCGATTGAAGCGCTGACATCTGCTCATAAAGCCAGCCCTCTAAAGTCCTTCCCCAGCCGCTCTGCACTCTGCGGCGGGCCTCCCTTTGTGTGGGCGGGTCAATACATCTGCACAGTGTCAATGTATTGATCCCGGAGCGGGATAATACATCAGACGGATTGAGATGCAAATTGGCACGCAATTACCAAAAGTAACCTGAGGCTTGTCGAATGCGTCGAGGACTTCAGCGGCATGTGTCGTTTGTTTCTGTGAATGAAGATTTGAGGGTTACCACCCGATTGTTGTGCTTTTGTTGTGCTTTTGTTGCGTTTTGCTTTCGGGTGTAGTGAATTTGTCGATGCAGAAATGTGATTTCTGTTGCTTTATAAATCAGCCCTGGAAATTGCAAAGCAACAACATTTACACTGACGGCTAATTTCTTCTAAATTTTAAAAACACACTAACACACACACACACACACACACACGCATACAAATGACCATGTGGCCTTGCGTCACAAATCTCCATGACTAAGGCCCCGTCCACACGAAGCCGATTTCATGGCGAAACCGCAAAGGTCTTGTACGGTTCGGCCTTCCGTCCACACGAAGCCGGCGAATCCGCTGACCGAAACCGCAAACTTCTGAAACCACCCTCGGAGGTGGTTTCAAATCTATCCGGTTTCGTTTTGGTTTCGTGTGGACGCCTGAAACCGACTGAAACCGCAAACCATGACATCATCGCCCCACCCCTCGACCTCCTAGCCAATGGCTCTTAAGCCCGCGGAGTCTCAGAAATCACAACAAAAAAGATGATGGCGGACTACAAGCTTGTAATCGTTCTGCAGCATATCATGTCCCTTGTTGGGTTGCTAAGCCATTATTTATTGAGAATCTAGTTCGCCATCGTAGAAGAGCTGTTTGTTTGTGTTGTTAGTGGTTCGGGGGGCAGCCTTTATGCGCATGCTCGCCTCTTCTTCTTCTGGATTTGTGTACCAGAAGCAGCGCCCCTTATGGGCCTGGAATGTTTACTACAGCGTTTCTACAGATCTATCCGGTTTCGCTTGGCTTCGTCTTTACGGAGATACTTCAAAACCGGATAGATCGAAACCGTAACGGTTTCGCCCGTTTCGGCTTCGTGTGGACGGGGCCTAATATTGATGTCCCAATTGAGGAACGGGGGTGTCCTCCATGTCCTCCGCACTGTCGCAAATTAAATTCGGAACTGGATCAATACACACCCATATCAGTTTCATCCCAGCCGATAGATGTATCAGAGCACACGACCCGGCACCGACACCGATCAATGCCGCCGCAGCACTGCTGCCGCCTCTCCGTCGAAACGTCAAACCACATCCGATCGGAGATATTGCGTTTACATTTCCGAGCCACCCAGCTTGAGAGTGTGAGGTCAGTCCGCGCAATTAAATGGATGTTAATCAAAATCCCTTTTCAATTAATGGTGAAAGATCCCAAGTAATGTATTGAAATTAAAATCATATTCTTCCCATCGCTACCGCTAAGGACATGGCACAGAGCCAAGTGACATGGCGGCCCGGTGGTCCAATGAAATCGATGACATGTTAATCGCAATGAATAATCACAACACTGATTCAAAGGGGGGGGGGGGTTCTCACCTGCACGGCGTGTCGGCCCTGCTGGGGCGTCGGCCAGCAGCTGGTGGTGACGGCCCGGGAGTCCTGCACGGCGTCCTGCAGGTACACCAAGCTGTGGCCCATGTGGCGCCCCGCGCTGCACTCCCTGCAGACGGGCACCGAGCAGCTCTCACAGAAGAACAGGAACACCTGCACACAGAGGGGGGGGGGGGGGGGGAAGAGAGAGAGAGAGAGAGAGAGAGAGAGAGAGAGAGAGAGAGAGAGAGAGAGAGAGAGAGAGAGAGAGAGAGAGAGAGAGAGAGAGTGAGAGAGAGGAGAGAGAGAGAGAGAGAGAGAGAGAGAGAGAGAGAGAGAGAGAGAGAGTGAGAGAGAGAGAGAGAGATATTATTTTTTAACCATGTAATTACAGAAGAGTGATCGGCCTGGATTTTTTTTTTTTTCCTCCTCTTTGATTTGATGCGGTCAGGGAGGCAGGATTCAGTGAACTTCACGCATGTCTTGTGCGTGTTTGAAGCGACCCGAATCGGTGCACAGCCATCCCTCTGATAGGGCGAGAGGACTCCCAGCTGGTGTCACGGCCGTCGATCGGATGAACATCATCGGGTCCCCCACCCACGGTCAACATGTGATGAGCCGAATCAATGCACGCATTGTAATGTTTAACGGCACGTATACATGTACACAAACAACAAGCGGCCCCATACATATACATGGTTGACAGGGTGGGGGGGGTGTCCCGAAGTGTCCCCGGCACCCCCAGAGAGAGGCGGCATCCTCCAAGAAGAGGAGCACGGCATTAGAGATCACTTGCTGGATCAATCGCTCCAGATGGGCGTTTTGATTAATGCATTAATCAAACGCATTACTTTTGGGTCAGGCAAACAAACTCTATCTTTAAGAGGACATTGATTAAAAATAAATCAAGTAACTCAAAAGTATCGGTGGATAAAGTTAAACCTATATCCACAAACATAGCCCTTCCATAAAACCCATGAAAGAATGCTGATTGGCTGTATTGAGGAGCTAATTAAATATGCGCTGACCATCATATACCCCAGAGAGACACGGGATCAATGGCCTCCAATAGCAGGAGATCCGAATGGAGGGGGCGGGGCTTACAATCAATCCATCAATAATGGCTGATTCCCCAGTGGGAGTAGGAGAACAATCTAAATAGGACACACCAACACACACACAAAAAGAACTCCTCCTTTCTGACAGCCACTCCTCCCCCCCCACCATCTCTTGGATCCCTTTTCTCCATATTTCTCTTGCCCTTCCCTCTTTCTATTGAATCTCGCCTATTAATGTCATCCCAACTCACAGCTCCCCAGCTTCCCCCCCCTTTTCCGGAGACCCCCCCTCCCAAAAAGCTTACAAATGCTCCCCAAATACAGAGGGGAAGGGACAAAACAAAAGGCTGGAATGCAGTGGGGGGGGGCGCTTGGGGGGGGGGATGATGGATGGATAGGTGTGAAGCATAGTGTCATGGCAGAGAAACGTGTGTGTGTGTGTGTGTGTGTGTGTGTGTGTGTGTGTGTGTGTGTGTGTGTGTGTGTGTGTGTGTGTGTGTGTGTGTGTGTGTGTGTGTGTGATTTTATGATGACATTTGCATTAAATTGATCGATCCCCCACTATTGAGTCCCAACACATTAAATAATGTCTGTAGTGCCTACAAAACCCACCAAGCTAAATCCAGCTGTGGTTATACGTAGGCCGTATAGATATTATAGAACACCTCAGCTGGGAGGGAGCAGAATTGCCTATAAACTCTTGACCCGACACTGCGTAGTACACACACACACACACACACACACACACACACACACACACACACACACACACACACACACCACACACACACACACACACACACACACACTACACACACACACACACACACACACACACACACACACAGGGGTCAAGGATTGCATAACACGCTGGCCTCAGCCGATCCATATTATTGATTAACCAAACGGATACAGGTTGCTGCACTAAAGAGAGCCAGTCTCCTCTCTCCCATTCTACTCTGGCCTCGGTATTCTCCATCTCCGCCTCTCACCTCCGCCTCAGTAGCTTTGTAGACCCCAGACAATGATCTCAACATCTAAGAAAGAAAGAATGAACAAACTACACAATAAAAGATGGGGAAAGAGAGAAAGCCTAGACTATATATAAGAGAGAGAGAGAGCGAGAGGGAGCCTTCAGAATTACGTGAGTCTACTTCAGAGGCCCTGGACCCATTTTGCAGTCCTTTTTTTTTTTTTTTACTGACAGACACATATTAAGCATGCGTGTCGTCGGCATGGAGGTGCGGAGCCGGCCTGGCGGCGGCCGGATCAGCTCAGGAGCCCGCTGGGAAGTGAGTCATTGTATGGATGGATGGATGGATGGATGTTCACCCCTTGTCTCAGTCAAATCCAAATAGCTGCATGGACAAGGCAGACCGGGTGTGTTCACAACACCACACAGGTATAAAATCAAATAATACATAGGTTGATTTGATCAAATATACAACTATAAGGTTCTGACGTTGGACCTAAAACAGTGAAAACACATGCAACATTGACTACGCAATACTGCAAGGTCCAGTGGGCTGGGCTCAGCAACGCAACCGTCGCTCAGCTAGCGCTAGCAGGCAGTCGGAGGCTTGGCGGCCGAGCCCCCTCCACGGCCCCTCCACGCTCTTCCCTATAGGTGCTGGGAACTGGGGTAGAGGGCACGGGCCTGACCAGCCAGTCACATCCAGCGCTGGAGCATTCGCGGGCTGCGTGCACACTACACACCCACTTTTGCGGTGGGGCTGGGAGAAGTAGGGCTGGGGGGGCACGCGGTGGGCCCGTAACATCACACTGCAGTGCCAGGATGCAGCGGCTGTGAAAGGAGCACTTCTCTTCCTTGAAAACAAGCCAAGGGAGGTGGGGGGGAGGGGGGGTGACCAGGGGGGGTTGACCCTCCCCTTTCTCCCGTCGTTGTCAGCCGCTCTCGTTTGTGAACACACCGAACCGTGACACATTATTCGGACAAGGTTGTGGTTCGACTGCAGCGAGCTCGCCTTGAGTCCAAGAGGCAGAGCAGCAGCATGCATGGCTCACTGGAGTCCTCCCAGAGAGAGAGAGAGAGAGAGAGAGAGAGAGAGAGAGAGAGAGAGAGAGAGAGAGAGAGGAGAGAGAGAAGAGAGAGAGAGTGAGAGAGAGAGAGAGAGAGAGAGAGAGAGAGAGAGAGAGAGAGAGAGAGAGAGAGAGAGAGAGAGAGAGAGAGAGAGAGAGAGGAGAGATGACGAGAGAGAGAGAGAGAGAGAGAGAGAGAGATGTATGGCTGCACGCAAACACAAGCTGGCGCCGCACACACATTCCAAGGAGCCGACGTCAGTGAATTGGACAGCCGCTGCGAACACTTCCAAAGTCTTCAAAAACTAAAAAACTTTATTCAATTACGGTGAGCAATAATCAAAAAGAAAAAATATCTATCGATTATAAAAAAAGGAATAATAAAAGGATGAGCCTTCTTTCTTTTTCATATAATTTTAAAAGGACAAGAGAGAGTGGTTACAAATAAAGTAAAGATAAAAGATAATAAAAGACCTTGGGACCGTGGTACAAATGCCTTTCCTGGAATCGCAGAAATCCAGAAATGGGTAACTTAAAGTTTCGTTTGGGGTTGAGGGCAGCTGAAGGAAAGCTTTGCTTCGCCATACAGCAAATCCTTTCCCAAACTCAGACCACAGATCACATCCTTCCAACGTGTTGGCAAGGAGAATATGATCACAGGATCAGGGATCAACAACCAAACCATTACCCAACTCACAGAGCACCGATGTAGCTGATTTAACGATTGGCCACATAATTGCACATGAACAAACTTTCACTCAAAGCACATCAAAAAAAAATTAACCAAGGAGGACGAAAAAAAACAAAAAACTTTATAGTAGGTAAGCACCCACACACACACACACACACACACACACACACACACACACACACACACACACACACACACACACACACACACACACACACACACACACACACACACACACACACACACACACACACAGCAGCACACACACACACAACACACTCACTCCATAGCGTGCATGCCATTTCCCCTCTCAACTCTCCTTTCCTTCCTCCTTCCCTTCTCTCACATCATAAACTTGAGTTGACACACCCACACACACACACACACATACATACATACATACATACATACCGGTGTACACACACACACACACGACACGCCTGCTGGTGTTTTGAAACCCTGCCAGATACTACATACTGTATAGGGGGGCGGTGGTCATAGCCGGGCCCTCTGATTGGCTGACCCGCTCACTCCGATAACGAAAAACAAACCACAGTCAGCTGGCCTCCCTCCTTAGCTAGTGAGCGTGAGCGTGTGTGAGCGTGAGCGTGAGCGTGTGTGTGGCAACTGAGGCGGAGAGAGAGCGGGGGAAAGAGAGAGCGAGAATGGGGAGCAGACAGAAGAGTAACATGAGAAAGAGAGGGAATAATATGTCATGGAGAGAGCGACAGGAGAGAGAGAGAGAGAGAGAGAGAGAGAGAGAGAGAGAGAGAGAGAGAGAGAGGAGAGAGAGAGAGAGAGAGAGAGAGAGAGAGAGAGAGAGAGAGAGGAATACAGAGACTGAGAGAGAGAGGCAGGGGACTGAAACAAAGAGGAGAGAGAGAAGCCAGGAGCTCTACAAGGGAAAATGGAGCAGGCAGATGTATGTCTTATGTACACAGTTGCATTGCTCAAGGCAATCTGAGTGTACCACACCGTGTGACACACACACACACACACACACACACACACACGTTAACCAACACTGGTTGGTTAACGTGGGGCCTACTAACAAACTGTCAAGGGCCTACTAAACAAACTGTATCATGTGCACAATAGAGTTTTCACAATGGAAAATGTCACATGACAAAGGACTTCCTCTCAGTCCTTAGCATACAGAGCCCAGAGGCTTCAGATAGGGCATCAAAGCTAGGACGGACACACACACACACACACACACACACACACACACACACACACACACACACACACACACACACACACACACACACACACACACACACACACACACACACACACACACACACACACACACACACACACACACACACAAAATAAAGGAGCTGTTCTCTAATTATTGGGCACATGTTGTGCATTAAAACTGTGGAAGTCCAACTTCACATAATCTCTGCAGCCTGCTTGTGACAAACACCCACACGCACGCACGCACAAACACACACACACACACACACACTAAGTGCCCACAGATGGACGACGGACGTGTTCGTCCCAGGAAACAGAAACGCTGGCACCGCGCGTCTGTGTGTAGGAGATAGCGTCTACGGTTACAGCTTCTGAGAAACGAGAGAATGCTCCCGAGGAGAGCGCTGGTTGTCCTGGCCTCAGCCTCACTCCGCTCCTTACCTCGCCGTGGTTTAACTAGCCACAGCGCCCAGCCCCTTCCCCTAGCCCACACCTCTCACCTCTGACCCCTCCCCATAAAACCGACTCCCCTGGGAGGTGTGTGTGTGCCTGTGCGCGTGTGTGGGGCAATCTCCATGGCGATAGCAGCTTGCCCTGAAAAGGAAGGGGGGGGGGGGGGGGCTGGGGAGGTGCGCTCCGCTTTGCCAGATTATCATATCATTAGAATCAGCCCCCTCCCTGTGGCAGGACAGAGCTGTGGAAGTGTTTGTATGCATGAGGGGGTGACATCACGACGTGTGGGGGCCACCGTTTGATGTAATCCAATTTTCCGTTTCCAGCGCGTAAGCAGTGAGGGGGCCGCCTGGGGCCGGCCAGCGCACTCCGAACACAGGGACAGCTGGCACGGAGAGGCTTTGAGCGCCAATAGGCCAGCATATTTACTTATGTGTGTAAATAGACCACCACCAACTAATCTGAATGTTAATGCTACACCCCGGCCGTCTGCCCAGCCACCGCAACGGCGGCGGCTCGACCGTTCGACCGTTCGACCGACCGACCGACCGACCGACCGACCCGACCGACCGACCGAGGGAGAGACCAAACTGAAAAAAGCTTTTCGGGGTAATGTCGCGGGCGGCTTCCAAACAAGGGTCTTTAGGATGTTTTGTTAGGGATAATTGCGTTTACAGGCGTGCTTCCGCTTTGTCAGTGCGGAGCGGTGGAACAGAATAGCACTGGCTCTGTGTGAATGAACACCTGGATTAGACCCCTGGCGAATCAAAACAAAAGGCGCCAGCCATTGAAGCCGTTGGGTCTACATCACAACACAAGACAACCGTAATGACTCATTAGTCTGTGGACCTGAATGGGGAACGTTTAAAGAACTGCAAACACTGTGGGTATTCATAAGTATTCTTACCAGTTAACAATGATTACATTTTTACAAATGTACTACTACTACTAATAAGAATTATCCCCTCGTAAGTGGCCTAGTTTGATTCAAACACATATATTGTGTGCATATTGGAGCCTCTGAATCAAAGCCAAGCAACACACTAGTCCAGTGATACAAAGCAATTGGACTGCATTTCCATTATGAACCAAACTAAAAGCCCAACACACAATTGCATTTTTCCACAGCGAGAAGAACACATCAATGGAAGACCTTGGAATGGTTACGCAACAAGACAGAGGAAAAGGTTCCTTGACTCGTGGAAAATGCAGCTCTTTTATGACGGCAAAGTCTCTTTAAATGGCCAACAGGGATGTATGGGTCCAATAGTATAGCGCACACGTAGGGGGTTGGGAGAGTGGTACTCGAGAGGTAGCTCGAGCTACGTAGGAATGTTTTTTTAAACCTAACCTGTTCTGAGGAAGAGTAGGTACATACAGTATGTGTACATTAAAGTTTTTTTTTTTTTTGCGACACTGAAAGTAGGGGGTTAGGTTCGATTTCTTCCGAATAACCTAGCGATATCTCAGTGATAAATTTAAAAATGTATACGTCAAGGGTGCAAGACATTAGAACGCTCCAAGTCTCTTTTTTGGATATCCAAATATTTGATTGGAAAACCTCACAAATAAGTCAAAGCTTAAGTGGATGTAATCAGGCCAGTCCTATACCAACCTATGGGGCCAGAATGTTGCATTTAATTAAATGGGTAATCTTATGCCGCTTTTCCACTGCATGGGTACCAGCTCGACACGACTCGACACGACTCGACTCAGCTCGCATTTTTTGCGTTTCCACCGCGGTACCATGGTATCTGGTACCTGAAGTGGCTGCTTTTTCTAGTACCTACTCGCTCTAGGTTCCAAGCGAGCTGAGCCGATGCTAAAAGGTGACGTCGGCAGACGGGCCGGCGACTGATTGGCCAGAGAGTGTGACGAAGTCACGAGAGCGACATGGCAACCATGCTGGTAACATCCATAGCAGCGCCGCAGCCAACATGTTCCCAACATGTTCCACTTCTCCAACTTCTTCAACATGCCAGCTAATAATAGTAATGCGATCGATGTCCTCCATTGTTGTTATGTGGGTTCTGTCCATGTGTGGGTTGCGTATGTGTTGTTTGCGTCGCGTACACAAATACGTCACGGCCCTTTCGCGCAGCTGACCCCGCCCACGTCCAGGAGGTACTATTTGCGGTGGAAAAGCACCCGTGCTGCTACCGTGTCGAGTCGTGTCGTGTCGAGTCGTGTCGAGTCGAGCTACATGTGCGGTGGAAAAGCGGCATTATAGAAGTGAGGTGGTCAGCTAAAGCCAGACTAAGCCCTGAAAGCGATGCTACAGGTCCTGGGTGGCTCAGTTAATGCGACTCTCTTAGTTTCAGAGGACATAACTTGATAGTTAAGCTGCCACAACTGAAATGCTCATCATCATATCCTTCTTCAAATCGATTAAGAGATGGTAACAGCGATTCATCTATGATTGTGGCATTCTATGCCACAAATGTGTAAAACATATAGAGGGAGGATTTTATGAGAGTAATACACATTCATCGTTTGTCTGAAAACCACGATCTTAAAAATGCTTTAAACTGAAAGTAGTATGTAAAGTCGTACACGAGCACAGAAAAGTATACATACACATCCCAAAAACACAGACACCTGACTTGCCCTATTCTAACCAACGAGAATTTGAATTTGGTGTTCATCAAACTAGTTCTGAATGAGCCTTTGTGAAAACGCTTTTTATTAGTTTTCAGTCTCCGCCGAGTAGGTGACATAAATGGTGCCCCATTCAGATTGAGTTTCCAATGGGTCTCCTAGCAACCACACCTAAAAAAAAATTGGGAAGCACAGGGCCGCAAAGTAGACCGAGACAAATCACAAATGTCGCCTGGTATAGGGGAGGGGAAAACACCCCCATTGCGTAGTTTAAAAAAACATTAATAACGAGTTGAACGGCCACGCTGGAGTGATGTCGCTCTGATGGAGTCTCTGTCGAGACGCACTGTGCAACAGCACACACACCGTCCCCTCTCCCCGCGACACACCTCATTTACAGACCTGGGTTGATTTATCGTCAATTAATCCAACATTTTACCGATCACTCAATTAATCATTTCATGACTAACATGTCAGGATTAATGTTAAATGGCAGTTACAAGTTCCCAGAACTCAGTGAAGTCTCTTTGTAGAACGATTGGCCCCGAGTAAAAAACGATCAGCTTTGATGAAGCAGAGAAGAATAAAAACAGACAAAAGCAACAAAATGTCTCAAAAAAATTGGTTCAGAGTTAAAAATTTAAATAATTCAAATTATAAATCTGTTAAATTCTTGCCCATTGACTTACCAGTACTTTAATATCTGACTGTTCAATGATGTTACGAAACTACTTAGATGAAAGAATCAGGCCTCATCTGGTTGTTGTGATTTTTGATTGTCAACACAATAGAGGAAGGGCCAAACGTGTTAACGAATGGTTCGCAGACCCATACTCCAAGCGGATATTCCTGCACGATATCACAAGAATCAAGCAAAACAACCACCCAGGTATTCTACCAATTACTGCCTTGTGTGAAGAAGACCGCATAATAGGGCCAATCACAAAGCTTTCCCCAAAGCGTGGGACGGATGTTAGAAGGAAGGAAGAGACACATTTATTCGGGAACAACTTTGGACTTATTTAAGGGTTTGGGAACGTGGGGCCAAAGTGAGTCACCGTTTCAGAGCGGATCGATTCGAGCTTGTGTATCCCTTTCTTTAGACAACAACTGCCTCCTGCCCCTGACTCACAGGTAGCAGAGACGCAGGGGCTTATCCTGTGTCATTCCCCTCCCCGGGGGTCAGGACTGCATGACTTGAGTGAATGAGTGAGTGGGCTGAGGCATTACTGAGAAACAGAGCCCTTACTGGAAAAGTGAACCCACCTATTTACTGGCAATGGGCTGCAGAGGGAAGAGAGGGGGAAGGGTGGCTAAATCACCTCCACACAAAATCGAGACCCTAGTATGACCCATTTTTCTATTTTTTTTTCTTCACACACACACACACACACACACACACACACACACACACACACACACACACACACACACACACACACACACACACACACACACACACACACACACACACACACACACACACACACACACACACACACACACACACACACACACTTTGGAATAGCTTTGGGAGGTGGGAACCTCTAAAGAGATCTGCCACATGCTAGACTTGGACCAATCTTTTGGACCATATGTGGATCATTTCAATGTTAATGATGAGGTGTTGAATCCCTCAGCCTCTAGTGGCACTTCCTGGAGAGTCGGATTAAGAACCAGGCCCTACCCGCCAGCCTTCCTGTTTTGAAAGGCCTTTTTAAGTCATTCTGGAAGGGCTGTATGGCTTTTGCTGGCTGGGAATGTCGAAACCCTGGTTCCGCCAACCACACGTGATAAGTCAGAAACTAGAAGACTAGAAGTCATTAGTTCTTTATGTAACCCTCAAATCAGGCGCAAGTTGAGCGTTGTTTCTAGCGTGTCAGCCTTTTTCGGAATGCTGAATGAAATGACACAAACGTTTCATTCACAATTTGGCTAGAACACTGAAAAGGAAAATAAAAAACCAAGCTTGTTTTACTTGGTTAACAAGTGAAGGGGCTTTCTTATTCATAGGACATAAAAAACAAAAACAACGTTAAGTATCAGCATGGAGGATAATTACTTCCTATCCTCTTTTTGTGATAGGGTTGAGGTTAATTTCATTAAAAAGGGCCACTACATTATTGATCAGCGATGATCTCAGGGATTAAAGGGTAAAAACAAAGCTGACCGTTGCTTCCTTCGCTCTCTCTAACAGTGAGCTAATGCAGGCGGCGTACCATAAAGAGAATATCAACTGTCATCAGATCAATAGATAGTGCAATATCTTCTCCTTCGCTGACTTAGCCATTATTGTGTTACAAGAAACGGAATAAAAAGAAGCCAGCATTCGCTGCGAGAGGTTTACCGTTTTATTAAACAAGGCTCAACCTTCTCCTTTTACGACTGTACCACCCTGATGGTTAGGGGAGTAGTACATTGCAGCCTAAAGCCAGAAAAAAAGCTCCAGTTCTTGGTGTGTTTTGCTGCTCTGGTGGGGATTGTGGCTCTGTGACCTGCAATTTCTCCCCGGCTGCCTGTTGTTACGAGAGTTTTATAATATCTCCATGAGAAGGACGTCCAACAATTAGAGAAACATGTGTGCATGTCCGGCAGGGGTCTCTTTATTGCCCCAGTGTATGGTGTGGTACAGATTAGCCAGAAACGTACACACGTGTGTGTGTGTGTGTGTGTGTGTGTGTGTGTGTGTGTGTGTGTGTGTGTGTGTGTGTGTGTGTGTGTGTGTGTGTGTGTGTGTGTGTGTGTGTGTGTGTGTGTGTGTGTGTGTGTGTGTGTGTGTGTGTGTGTGTGTGTGTGTAAATCCAGCTCAGCACACATGCCTGGTGGTCTTCGGGGAACAAGGTGAAGAGCCACTAATCTCCCTTTGAACTTTAGTCCATATGGCCTGGTGTTTCTCTTGTTACACACACACAGACACACACATAATGCCATTACGCTACAAAGACCAGTAGGGCACGCACGTTATGCCATTACAGTGACGAATGTGATTCCCAGGCCGCTTGCAGTAGTTTGTGTGGCCGGTGATTGAGAGAGGGGTGGGCTCGGACCAACCTCCGACTGCCCAACCTGTTCAAGAAAGTACCGGCCGTTTCTAAATATCGATCCATTTGTTTTATCTCAGTCTAGACACGGACCATTCGTTTATAGTCATTGTCATTTGGCTTTGAGACATAATCCATGGAAATAACACTAATTTCCCCTCCATCCCATTTAACCTGCCTCTACGCGTCCCAAAGCAGGTATAAAACAGCAGTCTTTAACACCACACGACATATTCTCCATAGCTCTTAGGATCTGATTTGTGTGCGCGTGTGTGTGTGTGTGTGTGTGTGGGGGGGGGGGAATTCTCTCCCATCCACCTACATCCACCCATGACGTTCCACTAGTGTCCTCACATTCCCAGTAAGGAAGACCAGGCAACATCTCCAGTTCCTGGGGGCGAAGGGGGACCTCCCCGGCCGCCGATTCCCGGAGCAGTGATGCGTGTTCCTGGTGTTGCGTGCGGTGACTCACCTCATTGTCGTGGTGCTGGCAGAAGCTCATGCGGTCCTGGAAGAGGGAGAGCAGGGCGAAGTTGTTCTGCAGCGACTGGGCCAGGGACACCGTGCCCCCGGGCTGCCCGCCGCTGTTGCCGTTGGTGAGGGCGTTGGCGCGGCCGCCCAGGTGGAAGCTCTCGCTCAGGTGCTCGATGAAGTGGTCCTTGGTGAGGCGCACCCGCTGGTGGGCCCGCACGCAGTTGTCGCACAGGTACTCCTGGCAGTCCAGGCAGTGGGAGCTGGCGGGGTTCTCCTCGTCGCAGGAGCTGCACTGGGGCTCCACGAGGAGCTGGGGACGCAGGAGGCCCCCGTGCTGGTGGTGGAAGCCCCCACCGCCGCCGCCGCCGCCGCCCCCCCCGCCCAGCAGGCCCCCACGGTGGAGGCCGTTCTTGTTCTGGTGCTGGTCCTCGGAGCTCACCACCACGTCCAACAGGTTGCTGAAGAGGAAGTTGGTGGAGGGGAGGGAGTCCAACCCGGCCTCCGAGATGGACACCTTCTGGTCGCAGGTGGGGCACCGGAGCTTGAGGGGGTCTCCCGGGCTACGCTGGCCCTCGAGGCACTGCCTGCAGAAGGCATGGAGGCAGGGCAGAACGTGGAGCCTCCTGGAGGTCTGACTGGAGGAGGTCGATGTGTGGGAGGAGGAGGAGGAGGTCGAGGAGTTGGACGAGATCGGCGCCGAGGAGCCGCAGAGCTCTTTGCAGAGCGGACACGTCTGCAGGTCAGTGTCGGGGAACGAAGCCATCTGCATCGCCACTATGAACAGCTTCGATTCAAAACGTGAATTAGTCCAGGAATCTCATTTGGGGGTGTGTTATGTTTGTGTTTGAGGTAGATTTATGAGGTATACATGAAGTCGGATCACCCTTGCTTATCGACTTGTAAAAATTATTACAGTAAATAACACTGAACAGATGCAAAAAAAAAAATGAGGTAGCAACTTTGAAATCGATAAGGTTGAGATCAACTTATCAGGAGACACATTGATCTACAACTAACAAGACAATTCATCCCCATAATAAGGCGGCTTAAAGAAAGGCATCGTTGTAATTTCTGAATAATCATAAACACGCACTTTAGCCCCTAGACGGGTAAAACGTAAGCTGACGTCTTGGAGGCTGGTTTCATGAAATAAATCTGTAATTGTAGTGACAGAGATATAGCGTCTAAGTATGAGGTGCGTCTCTCCTCCCCCACTGAGTCAACATGACTGCGGAGCCCCGTTGATAAAACGGGCGCACCAAGTAGCCTGCGAGGAAAATGTCCAACGTATACCCGTCCGCTTCTCAGAGTCCGTGTTGTCGTCTCCCCTCTAGTCCACCATCGGGGCCCGTTCCTCGGCGTCAGGCGCAGCCAGCGACCGGTGGTAGTAGCAGCAGCACTAGCCTCGGACCAGAAGACTCTAAATTATTCATGAAAGCGTTGGCACACAAGCGACACGGTCCATCGCGTGGACGCAAACCCGAGAGATCCAGGAGCCCCTGGACGTTTGAACGGAACGATCGCTGGACTCCGTAGCACGCAACACCTTTCCAACGATGTTGCACGCAATTTGCAAGTTTACCCCAGCTCCGGCTGGGAGGGAGCCCACTTCCTATTAACCTCTCCCTGGCTATGCATGCGCGGAGGAATGCAAAGGGCTTTTCCACGCGCCTCTCTGGAGGCTCCCGAGTGGGCTACGAGCCACTCAGTCCTGCGATCGTGCAAGAACACTGCCCTCTAATCTGGAAACCCGGTCTAAAACGACCAGTTCAGTATGGCGGTGCCCTCTCTTCCTTCTCCCCCCAGTTTTCAGCGATATAAACAAAACATGGAGAGTGCGCTCTACGCGCTGGTACCCCGTCTCGTGGGCGCGTATTGATAAGGTTGCTCCTCCAACCGCTGTAAACGGAGTAAAATGGACACACATTTCCGCCCTGAGCAGGGGGAGGGTGGGAGGTAGGAGGAGGGGCTGGTTCAGCGCTGCAAGGCTCGCCCCGGATTGGGGAGGGGAAGGGAGGCTCGGCTCTCTCAGGCGCCGCGTGTGTGCGTGCGTGCGTGTGCGAGTGTGTGTGCTTGTGCTTGTGCGAGAGAGAGAGAGAGAGAGAGAGAGAGAGAGAGAGAGAGAGAGAGAGAGAGAGAGAGAGAGAGAGAGAGAGAGAGCGCGTTCATGAGCGTTTGTTATTTAAACAAGGTAAACGGTGATAAAATAATAAAATGTGTAAATCGTAGGGAATGTACACAGTTTTCCTTAATCCAGAAGTCACTGCTATGTTGTAAGTTGCGATATGTTACGTGGCGATTGTAGGCCTATGGCCCTTATCAATGCAAGGTTGTATATAACGTAAAAACATCAGTAGAAACTAAATTTGGTTTCGATTTGATGAGCAGATGCGCTTATTGCAAATCAATGCAAGTGCCCCGTGCAATCACCCTGACGCCAGGGACCAGGCAGATACCCACTTTGTGGTAGTTCGCCACGCAGCCCGCAACGTGTCTCTGGCAAATACAGAATCCACAGAATGCTATTCATGTTGTCTCACTATTCGAGCGAGCTCAAAACCCATTTGAATCAAACTAACCTTCACATTTTTTCTTTAAAAAATGTAAAAAGAGAAGGATCAAATCAGCTTTTGCAGTAGAATGATAGAAAAACTATTTCATAACAACATATCACCTTGCAACTTAGCACGAATATAGTACACATATGAAAAACATATTTTCTGGAGGGGACATGATCAATGCCGGTTTCTATTAAGTTGGTTTTCATTTCCAGGACTCGCCCTGGAAACGAAAACTTTGGGCCAGACTCTATAACTGCATAAACAGAACCCGTACATATCTGGCCTGAAATAGTCCTTTGAACCATTTTTTAGATCGGTCCTGGAAAAAAAATAGTTTGATCCAGTACAGACTGAATCCTTTATTGGGGGATATATGGCATGATTCAGAAATTATTACAAATTACAAATACTTTGTGTTTGATCAATTAACATGTCACAGTATCAGTGGTTCAAATAAATTAAATTAAATTTCATGTAATTGTATAGCCCTTAATCACAGGTAGGCCTACAGTCTCAAGGGGCTTATCATGCCATATATATAGGACACCCCCCTACCCTATGCTGCGTTTCCACTGCAGGGTGCAGTACGGTTCGGTTCGCCTCAGTCCGGTAGGGAGGGGGCGGTATAGCCCTCCGAGGTCGTATGTCGGCCGGATGTCGATCGCCGCGGCAGCTACGTAAACATCGTAAACAACGTCTTCCTCCCCAAGAATGCAGAGGAACGGCTCCACCTCCTTGTTCGCCCAAGCGAGCGTTTTACGCGACATGTTCATTGTAAAGAATAATACCTCGAGGCTACTGTTTGTTTGTTTTTATCCCCACGTCGCCCGGAAGTGACGGTTCTGTCGACCAATCAACGGAGAGGGTGTGTAGCTCGAATTTTCCGGTACCCTTTCAGGCGTCTCGTCTCGTTTTCAGTACCCCAACGGAGGAGTACTGAAAACGAGGGCAAAACGAGTACGGCTCAGTCCGGGTCACGCCCACTTTTGGCGTTGGAAACGCAATCCGTACCGCACCTTTGCGAACCGAACCGTACCGCACCCTGCAGTGGAAACGCGGCACTAGAGGGCAAAATAAATCACTGGCTGCGAACAGCTAAACTAGGCCTACTTCGGCTTCGTCCTGCAACGGTTTACTGCTAAAACTATAGCCTAACCAAGCCCTTTAGTTAACCTCCATCTATACTGCATATGAAACATGTAGGCTATCGCACGTAGTTTTAGGAATTGCGAGGAGCATAATTTAAAGGTTTGACATGTCTGAACGATGAGAATCTTGTGATAACAGCACAGCAGACACGATCGCTTTTTCACGTGGTTAAGTAAATAAAGGAATATTTTATGGAGTAGCATGAAGCGTTGCCATTACTCCTGCCTTGCCTCGTGACACTGATGAAGGTGTCACGGCCATGTTCAGCCCATATTAGTCCACGATGACGTTGATTTGGGTCTGCCAAAGCCATTTACAAAGATTTTCCCCTGAATAGCTCTGGGCTCCGTGTGTTAACTTCCCCCTCCACGAGGTCCATTGAACAATTTACCTTTTCAGCAGCTCCATAACCACGCAGAAGACTGACTTTTTAACGGGGGCTGGCACAGATGATGGGACTGTAAACAACGCGGGCTAATGAAGGTGTCATGGATGTTGTCATGAGGCTTCTTAATTAGGTAGTTATTATCGCCCCTTTTATGTATGGAGGTGGTAGTAATGATTGCAGGAAAGTTATGATGCAGGCTAAAAAGGTTAAATATGGTGTCGACAGCATTTCAGGTAATTGCCATTGTTTGTAAAAAAAGTTGTAATTGTTTGAAAACATGCTTGTTGTTGTCCACCATCTAGCGGAGTCTTGAAGCTGTTGCCGATATGCATGCATTGGATGCCGAGTAAACACGAATCATATGAGCATGTTGCTCTAAAATCTGTTGTATGTTCCCTCAATTATAACATGCAACATACAAGATTTGTTTAAAACAATGAGGTAATGACGAAAAACAATGAATTGAATACGTTTATTAAAAAACCGTCCTACAAAAGAAGCCAGGATTAGTGAACTGTCACAGCAGTGTATTCAACAGAATTCTAAAGGTAACCTTAAAACAAATATGCATAAACATGAACCAACTCTGTTTATTACATTACACATAACTATGCAACCTTTAACAGCAAATGAAAACAAGGAATCCATATTGGTTATGGAAAATAATTGTAAAAGACGAAATAAATCCAAATAAAGGAAACCATTTCATGCTGCACGACCAGGTATCAAATACGCAGCAAAGTCCTCGGCCTAACACACAATCCTTCATTCATCTTCTTTAATACCATGACTCCGTGTCTGGTACTCCTGGGGCCCTCGTAGGGGGGATGCAGGCGCCTTCTCCCGGCTCGGAATGAGAGTACGTCGAGGAGGGGTTTGACCGGCGAGCGTGGCCGCGGGCGGGGCAGTGGAAGGGGAGGTGCCAGCTGGGGTGACCGCTAGGAGAGGCGGCTCCACATCCCGCTGGCCCACGAGCGGTTTTGCTTGAGCCAGGTGCGCGCCGAGGGCGTGTCCAGCGTGAACTCATGCTCCTGGGAGGAGTTGTTGGCGGTGTAGTGAAGCGTCAGCCGGGGCTGGAGGACGGCCGCCGCCGAGAGGAGCCGGTTGCTGGCCGACAGGTAAACCCTCTCACAGGTGACGCTCCTGGTCGGAGGGAGAGGGGGTGTTACCGTCCTCCGACTGATACTTTAATTATCTCTATCCAATATAGTGTGCAGAATACCTCTATAGGTTTTTTTTTGCAGATTTAAATTTTTTAGTTATTCTACATGGGGCTTGTTTTAATATATCGTATTTTTTTAATGTTGCACAATCTCTGCAGGTATTGCCACTTTTCATACCTTGTTATATGACCAATAAAAAACACACACACACACACACACACTACCGTTGGACGGTGATGCAGAGGACCGCCGGTTGGAGCTCCAAGGAGAGGTTGGTGGACATGAGCATCTCGAGGCAGAGAGCCATCTCCATCTCTCCCAGGGTCGGGGGGACGCACAGGGACTGAAGGCCCCGAGACGCGGCCACTTCGGGGTAGTAGCCGGCGTTCAGCGCACCTGCCCCCCAGACCGTTGCAGGTTGAGGCCAAGGTCATGCATGTCTCCCCATTAAAGAGACAGCGCCTCATGCTTTTGCTAGGTTGATCAACTGTGTTCATGTCGTCTCAATGCATGCCGTTTTTATTGCTATAACTGAAGCAGTGAAGCCATCAGCTCTAAACTGCAATTTACTTCATCAAGAAACCTTTTAATTATATTTATTTGTTGCCCAAAGAAAACATTTTTTAAATAATGCCTTTGATAATGATAGCCTGGAAACTAGACAAGTCTGCGAGCGCATGATTTATTTGCTGTGGCATATGCGTCCGGATTCCCTCCCTCCCAGATTTCCTGTACACCTGGCCCGGGTAGGGCCATCACAACCGTTCCATCTATTAGACGGCGGGTTTAATGTGACGACTGAGGAACTCTATGGGTAAACAAACAAGAGGGGCTGCCTCTGATGTGTCAGAAGTTCATCATGAAGATGAAGATTAAGTGTTCCGGCTACCATTATTGAGGGCAGGTCCCCAACCTGACCTCCATTACGCCAGCGGCACATTCAAAATACACAATGTGACACGATCAAAAATGTAGAAATCTTACACCGATTGGTACGTGCTTGGAGAGACTTACGGACAAATATTTCCCGCGCGCGGTGCCAGGGGCTTTGCTTGCCCAGTTTGCTGAGGAGGGTCTGCAGCAGGCCCGCCTGCACCTCCAGCTGCTTGCACAGCATCAGCTCCGCCACGTCTGACGCCATGGGCAGCATCCGTTTCGCCATGCACTCCTGCAGGTGAGCGTTGAACACGGCTCCGTACTGGGAGATGTCCACAGACTCTGCAGGGAGGGGAGGACATTGGAGGTGTTCTTTGCATGGTTTGAGGCATGGTTTCAGGTGGGGAGGCTTGGGAAAATACAAATACATAAGAACTAGCTGCTTTTTGAATACGCTGACAGAACAGTTAGACTCGATACATTTTTACAGATTTATGAATGCAGTGATAATGTTCTTCAATTTTACTTGAATTCATGTTTATGATATATATATATATTTTTTTTTTGAAACGTCAATAACGTCCTGGGCACCATCATCATATCTTGGGGGTTTCTCCCTCACCGTTGGGCTCTTTGAGGCCCGGGAGGTTTGAGAGGATCTCCAGAGCGTCCCTTTGGGCCGTGCTCTCTGCCAGCCGCAGCAGCAGATGGGTGCGTTCCTCCAGGTCCTCGGGCCTACAGGGCCACGAGCAGGAGGCCAGGAACCACTCATTGTCTGCAACAAACAACAGACCCAACCAGTGGTGGACGGCAGGCCCCTGACAGGCAACACCTCTCGTGCTTGTGGTTTGTCCAATGGACAAAGTTTAACTTAAGTTTGACTTGTTAAGTCAAACTTTACAAGGCACCGTCATACCCACCACAAACAAATCCTTCCCAAGGGTAGTTTAGACTAAGTTTTTATCAGAAATGACACCCAGGCAAATTAGTTTATGTGGACATCCTTTCTATAACAATCTCTCCTCCATACTTGGGCACATATTTACCTCTGAGTGTGTTGAGCGCACCCTCTATGCTGCCGCTCCGCAGGAAGAGCTTGGAAGCCACGGTGATCAGGGAGCAGCGAGAAACAGCGCGCTTGTTGCAAAAGAAGACTTTCAGAGTCGAGAAGGCAACCTGAATGCTGGACAGAATCTCCACCACTCGCCGACCCTGCTCACAGATAGATGGGGACGCAAATACATGTATTTACTAGGCCTGCAGCGGATTCGAATTGTATCCGAATCCGTTCGGTTCGTTTACCACAGTTCGGAGCATTCTGGAGATCCGCGGATTTCGGTTTCATGAAGGCATTGCCTTATGTAGCGTATTTTGCCTACTGTAGCCTACGTCCGATACAAAAGGGTGTTTAGGACCCAGCGGAATGCATTCTCTCCAGTGCTGCCCGAGCCAATGAGACTTTTCCCGCCCCTCCCTTCAGCCTGTCAGCGTTCAAAACAAACTGGGCTTTAAACTTTAAGCGGTCCATGACAATTTATGAATGGAAAAGATGAATGGAAATGACAATAAGAGGAAATTTGAGGAAGCACCAGCCTCATTAAAGTCAGCCGTGTGGGATCATTTCGGTTTTAGTGTGGAGTGCGATGATCAGGGGAAAAAGACAGTTGACAAGCAAAGGACAGTATGCAAACACTGTTTCTCGACCTTCGTTTACTCCTCAGGTAGCACTTCGAATATGGCAGGACACCTTCGCCGCAGCCACCCAACTATTAATGTGAGTGGAACAGCTAGAAAAGATCTGGGCTCATCTTCGAAGAAAAAGTCCGCCTTTTTACTATCACGGACATGATCCTAATCCGAACCGTATCCGAAACCGAGGCCCAAAACGGTTATCTGAACCGAACCGTGGACACACTGATCCGTTTCACCACTAGTATTTACAGGGAGCTCTAGTTTAACTGGGATTTATAAATACCTTTTTCCAAAAGGTCCATTGAAAAGCACTTGGCAGTCATGGAAGAAGAAGCGGAGACGAAGAGCCAGTTGGAGGTATCATTTGAATTAAACAGACTCTTTTCTAACAGGTTCCTATAGTATTTTCAGAGCAGGGGATTTAAAAAACACCCGATGCACATGCAAGGGCATACAATTGTCATTATGTGCTTATGCATATGCTTATTGTACACAGACACACTACCTTCTCCCACTGGTGGGTTTTGTAGTATCTAAGCATGAGGGAGACCCCTATTCGACCAAGGGTGGTCTTCATGAGGTCATCGATGCCCTCCTGTGAGACTGAAACAGACAGGAGAAACAAACATACAAAATGTCACATTAAAAACATTGAAGTGGCTTGCATTAATATTAAGACTATGAGGGGCCACTCACACTAGTGTTCGAGCTTATTTGCATTCTTAAGTCTCGAACGTTTGGTTAGTATGACCACGCCATCCGATTCCAGCACACTTGGGAGAGCTGTGCCGTGGCCAAAGTACAGATGTTAATGAGATGACACGCGTACACGAGCGGATACGCAACGTGAGCTGGAGGACGTAGTCCTTGCGCGACCCTTCTTTCTTTATAGGTCCATGCCCTTCTTCCCCACAACAATCATTTTACACAATGGCAGCAAGCGATTCACTGAATCTTCCTGCAGCACGGAACAGGCAAACTTGCCTAGTGTGAGTGCGCCCTCAGTGTGCCCCGTGTTGCTAGAGCACACCTTGTAGGACTCAGGAACACCGATGCAAGAGCGTTTAGGTGTCGCAACCAGTCGTTTAACCAGTGCCAACACGTACACTGTTTAAAGCTTGTTGTCTGCATATTAGTTGCAAGTAGGGATTGTGGGGCCCAGTCACAGTGGAAAAGGGACAGTCATCTACCAAAACTCTTTCAGTCCCACACCAGCACGGCAGCTGGGAGGAGAGGGTATCTTGGACCATTTTAAACATTAATCTTCGCGATCGTCAGAGTGAACGGAATATTCCGAGGGCCAAATCTGCAGGAAACCCATCGTTACCCATGTCCGTGAAGACGGCGAAGGGAATGGCCAGTTTGCCGCTGGCCTCGGACAGGAGGGCTACGGTGATGCGCCCGCTGAGCTGCTCCAGGTCCAAGGGGCGCAGTCCGGACTGGCACACCCTCCTGAACACCGAGCCCAGCCGTGGCCAGTTCTCCAGCTTGATGCAGAGCTGAGGAGACAGGACGGCGGAGACACAGGGGACACAATCACACCATGACCCCGGCACGCCTGGGGGACCTCACAGACAGCGGGCGCCTATTTAAAGACTGCGTTGCAGGGTTTATTTTCCAACGAATTTGTGCAATTTGCTTGTTGGTAATAAAGATTTAAACCGTTATTTATTGTATTTAATGTTGTTAGGTATCACAAAAGGGAATGTAATACGAAAAGGTAGGTACTGTTTTAGCGGTTTGCTATTGATTCTCATTTTCCCCAGAATGCATTGCATGACGTCACGTTGGGGAGACACGGAGCAAAGCCGCATTGAGAGTAGAGACTAGTAAGAGAGTGTTCAGCAGGTTATACAGATATAGATAAATACATCGATATTATATACAGTTAGTAAATGCTACACGGGAACCTCATAAGATGGCGCAATTTGATTGGTTCGCTATCTCGGGATATTGGGCAATATCCCATGATTGACATCCCAAACTCGATATTGTTTTCATCGCAAAATGTCCGCTAATAACAAATAAACCTTCGGTCTCGGGGGCTATTCCCCACTATTCACTTCGCCTTCGGCGAATAATTGTTAATTATAAGCCTAGATAGATAGATAGCCTAGTCAAGTCTTTAATTAATACCAAACGACACAATCATCGGGAATTCATTTTGGTGATTCGGCTCACACAGTATAGCCTGCAAGACCACACAGAACAAGGGAGACAACATGTCTGACTGAACATACACAAAATACATCACATTAAAACTGGACACATGCGTTGATAGATAGATAGATGGATACAGATAGAAAGATAATTAAATATGTTCTATTATTTGCCTTGCGGGGCCAGACAGTCCTGTGCACGTATTCAAATTAGCCATGTGCGCCTAACACAAGAAAGACGCAATGTTGAGAAGTCATACTAAAAATGGATAGCAATTGAAAGCTAAACCAGACTGTATCAATCACATACTTTGGGTCCATTCTAACTTATGTAAGAGGCTAGTCTTTAAATATTTGCAGTGACTGATGATAAAACAGATTGTTTTGCATAAGATGAGTGTGTGCGACTGTGCGTGTGTCCTTTCCGGCAACCTGCATGGTTATGAAAGCCTTGTGGTTAGTTGTGGTCTTAGTGAAGCAGCCTAGCCTTGGAGTTGGATAAATTGGGAGGGATTGTGTACGGGCGTGTGAGAGTGAGAGAGCACACCCGCCGCGGTGATGTTTGGCTTGTTGTGGGCCGTCTGTCAGCATCCGCCGGGTTGGACGATGTGCTTTGTGTATGTGTTCAATGTACATCTGTCTGGTCGTATTTACGGTAGATTGATGGTTAAATAATGTCGCACCACGATCGGTCATACTTGCAGGCACTCATTTGCAAGTGCACTGATTGAGTGTCCGATAGGCTATACCTGCCGTTTATTCAGTTGATTGCTCTCAATTATTGTCGTGTTTGCATTGTAATGCACAACTTTACTAGCCTGGTCCTACCAGACCAGGGGTTCTCAAAGTTTTGACAACTGAGGGCCAATTTAGGAACCCAAAATTTGACTGAGGGCCGCCAAAGAAAAAAAAAAAAATGGCGGGAAACGCCGTCAGCATCCCAGTGGTCAAAAAAGTTGATTGAGTTGATTGAACTAATGCATAACCGCTGCTGTGGAACCGAAAACTCTGGGTTACCCTACATGCCCACTGCACCGTCAGTCAACGGACGTGGGAAGGCGTGGCTGACGGATGGGGGAGTAGTCTTTGCAGAGGCATCCGTCAGCCAATCAAATCGCTTCGCCGGGTTCTTCCCGCTTCTTCCTGCTTGTTGCGATGCAAGATGACCCGCTTTCCAGTATCGTCAGAGCCCGAGTCGCGTCACAGTGCTTAAATTTGCATACGCGATCTGATTAAATTACGGATCCGTCGCTGCCGAAAAAGTTGAACATTTTTCAACTTTTTGACGGAGCCGAAGGCTCCAACGGAACGGACGGATCCACAATGCATTGCGCGTCCGTCCCCATTCAAAGTCAATGGGGATCAGTCAACGGACGGAGGTAGTGGGCACGAGGCGTTAGTCGGCGCACAGGGTAAATCAACCTAGAGTTCAGCGTTAACTCAGTGTTTGTTAAACCTCCGTTTGTGGAACACCCCTCTGGACGAGTGTTTCGCAAGCTCTCTTGCGTTGTTTGGCCGCGTGCGCATGCGCGGTAGCCAGGCGACCGTCTCATCCAATGGCGAGCTCAGTTGGCGCTGTGTGCTTCAAGATTCCGATTGGCCCAGAGAAATGTCAATTATAAGAAAGATTCTGAAGCAAGTGCTGAGATTCCGATTCCGACCATATTTTTGTTTTATATAAAAAAATAATAATCAAAGAACCAGTTCTTCTTGTTTTGGGGAACAAGTTCTTGTCGTTCACGTTCGGGATTCGTTCGTTGTGAACGAATCGGTCGCGACCGACCCATCCCAAATAGCTAGCATTATGCCTTCTATTTCTAGATATTCTGACTAAGTTTACCGGTACTAATCTGAACGACATAATCGCCGTCACTAGATACAAAGAAAAACGTTGACTTACACTCGGCGCTATTCACTGACATTAAAAATAAATAAAACTGTCGTTATTGTATGCACTGCTGTTCATTAGCTAGCTCCAGCGCTCGTTGCTGCGTTGCTAAATGATAGCAACTCTCCACTCATTCTCCTCTGACCATGCATTTAATTGGCTTTGACCGCCATCAGTTCTCAGCAATTCCTCATTCGCCCTCTCAACAGATTCGAGATTATACTGCTGTGGGCCATCATACATGTTATTTATGGTTCTTGCTAGGGCTGGGCGATATATCGAATATATGCGATGTATCGCGAGATGTTCTCCAGGGGATGTATAAAATGCCCATATCGCGAACATCGAATATAAATTGGGACGCAATGTTTCTTTTTGCCGCCGCCGGCATACTCGTTGTGCTTTCACGCGACGGGGCGACAAGATCTCATACAAAGTGAACGTAGAGACGCGTATCTGCCAATCAGCGTTCAACAGCGTGGCCACTGAGTGACATGTGTAACGTAACAGCCAACCAGCGTTCAACCGTCAAACTCGGTGCAGTGCAGTCCGGGGTGAACTGCAGCACGGAGGAGAAAGTGATTGTTGCCGTTTGCGACTCCCGGAGCTCTATATATAATAATATATAATATAATATAATTGGTTATATAATATCACGGATAAAAGCTCTGTGCGCCTCCTGATGGCCGTAGCGTGGGGAGCTCTCATAGGGATTGGGCTTCTCGGGGTTTGTTTAACGCACAGCGTTCCCTTCTCTCGCTATTTCCGGTGGCTCTCTAAACTCACTCCCCCCGCCCATTGCGAGTCCACGAGATTCTCATGGACGCGCGTGTGTGACGTAGTCTGGAAGGCGCGCTGCTGTAGGTGCGTGTACCTCCGACTGGTGAGTGAGAACAGCCAGAAAGAGAAAAAAGGATGGAAACTGAGGATTTGGTTTCGAAAAAGAATAGCACTGGATCCTTCGTCTGGCAGTGTATATATAATAATTATTATTCAAACTGTTAATAAATAATTAACGGTTTGAATAAATGCTGTGTTGGTAAATCTAACTTGCTGTGATTTTCCTTTTCTTATGTGCAAGTTCTAAATTGTTCCAATAGAAAGCACTGATGAGTTTAAACAATATGTTGTTTCATGTAATCTACATGCAGACTTATGTTTCAGTAATACTAGAATTATTACTGACGTAACATTATGCCAGACATGGTTGAATCGAGCATTTATGATGTGCTCTAGAGGAGATTCAAAATATATCGAGATATATATCGTGTATCGAGATATAGTAAAAAAATATCGAGATATTCATTTTGGCCCATATCGCCCAGCCCTAGTTCTTGCCACGTCTTAAGACGCCATAGTTCTAGCACTAGGCTGAGGCTACCTTCCATCACGTCTCCCCAACGTGACGTCATCGCCGAATGGCGTTAGAAAAAACCTGTTACTGCCAAAAACTGGAATTTAACTACTACTGGAATTTAACACTATTTTGGAGACATTTTATAAATGATAAACATATTTTGAGTGCTTTATGTACCCATAAATCAAAACTTCCGGTTAACCTGCACGTAGGCCTTTAAATTCCAACCATGGTGCAATGGCGTGTGGCCTCAAAACAAACCTCCACTTCCACAAGGGTGTTGGCCAGGTCCAGACTTTCAGGGAAGCCATTGCTTGGGGTGGTGGTGGTGAGTGGGGGGGAGAACCTTTGAAGTACAGAACTATAATTTTTACAATGTCACTTGGCCGTGATTATTGAATGGTGATTTGAGAGCGGAGGGACAGTGTGTGGACGTTGCACTCACATGCCTGCCGTCACCAATAGAGTGTTGCCGTGGATATCGGGACTCATCTGGGCATTGTCCATGCTCGCCGGCAGGGCCGACATTGAAATCTGGGAGATCGCAAATGTTACCACGTTGACGGTGGCAGGGGCCGGGGGAGGGAAAACCTTCAGTACAAAGAACGAAAGAATGCAGCTCGTTCAAGCAGACAGAAAACGAGCTGCGTGGCACGGTACCTGAGATGTGATCCTTGTGAGTTCAGGTAGGATTGCATTGAGGTCCTGTTCTCGCACAACGTTGAAGAGCTCCAGCAGGAACTCTGGTACCGGCTGGTCTCCGGAGAAAAGGAAAAGGGTCACGCGGTAGGAAAGGGAGGGACAAGGAACAGTGTCGTGAGAATTGAGGCACGAGTATTGGTGCCATTTAGCTACATTAACCGTCGGTTAACATAGCTACACTCTCTAGAGTCCAAAGGGAATCAATATCAAAATTTGCATGGAAGTCTGTATGAAATTGCCCTCGAATTCACTGATTTCCTCTTAAAAGAAACAGACATCTCTTTGGGAGACAGGACATACAAGTTATACTCGTCGTCTTTCTATTAACTAAAATATTGAATTTTTTTACAGGGTCCAGAAGAAAGTGGTCAACCTAATTGTCCATCTCAACTGTTTCAAACTATTTCCGTCGCACTCGTCGCCATGTCGAGTGCATAAAGCTAAAGTGAACCCATTCATTCACAAGTAACTGTATTCATACAATGACTAGAGAAAAGTAATTGCTTGAAAATATACAACAGCACACTGAGCGGCTGGAACATCTCACTGGGATCTGGTGTGCGACGACGCGGTTGAGGACTGAGAGGATGCTTGTGAAGCGGCCAGCCTTGAGCAGCGACCACAGAAGACACGTCATCACATGGTGGGAGAAAAACACCCCAGGAGAGTTCTTCTGGTAGTACTCTACGAACACAGTACCTGGGGGGGTGAGAGACCCGAGGGGGGGGGGGGGGGGGATTGTTTTTAGCTGTTGGATTAACAGCAATGGAAACCAACATTACTGAATGACTCAATCATAGGAATGCAATGGTTATTTTAATTGTTGGTGAATTCCTCTGTAATTAATGCTAATAGATTGGTCGATTCATCCTAGATTTATTATTTAGTCCCTGTAGTACATCATTTTAAATGCTGATCACAAGTAACGAGAGCCAAGAGTTTTTTCACACTGCGTGCTTTGTCTGAAAAACCACAGAGAATGCCATTATTTAATAATTAGGAGAAATCTTAGCTTTTCTCAATTTCATATACGGTTAAACATTCTCCCACAGACCTCCTATAATTAGTAATATAACCAATTAACCAAATGTAATCATAAAATGTTGCTTTACGTTGGATGGGGAGGTGGTGTGATGAAAAAAGAAAATAATTAATTCCAAAACACCCGAGTATGGACAATTAATGATATCGACACAGTGCTTTAGACCGAATGAAAACTTACTTGCTTTTTGCAAGCACAGTTGATTCTTGGTAAATCGTAGGACAGTCTCCATACAAAACTAGGAAGAAAGCACACAAGCCATTTATAAACTGGTATGAAGTGACAACCATAGCCCTCTAGGGGGCTCCGATATCCAAACATCTAATAATTTCCCTTGATCCATTTGTATACATTTTTAACTGAAAGTTTTTATGAAAAAATAAACAACTCGAAGAGACTAACCAGCAGCAATAGAGACGGTGCTTTCATTTTATAATTCAAGACCAATTTAAGATTTGTAAGAACCCAGAGGCTTTATACAATGATAGCCATCAACAGATTTCAAGTCACATTTGAACATTATGAAGATCAATTTACCTTTTCATCCCCATTAACAGGCGAGTGTGGGAATCGGCAGAATTTGTAGTAACACGACTGCTTCTCACTGAAGTAAAACTTACAGTACTAGAGGTACAGAGCAGAGGTCAACGGTTACATTATTGAATTATTATACCTGGTCTCTGGGACTTCGGAATTTTGGAAAAATGTGCATTTAGGAAATGGTATTGCAATTATGGGTTTTATAACAACATATAATTGCTAAAAAAAAATCAAAACAAGTGTTTTGAAATTGTCCAACTCGTGTGTTCTGGAGTCCCCTATAGTTTATACTGCGATCTAAAGGTGACAAATCATTGAGGATTTGTCAAAAAGCTTTAAACCTAAAAGAAACCCACCCAAACCAGGCCATTAGTATGTTCTTACAAATTTGATAAAAGACCCCTGGTTATTGGGAATATAGCAGCCATATAAAGCATGAAATATAGAACATATTCATAAAACATGGATTTAAATCAAGCTTGAACTTTGATCTGGGTTCCCAGGAGACAGACTAGTAGGCTATACAATAGCAAAATCCTTTCAAATTTCTCTTTTTATGATCTCAAGCCAAAAAACTAAACATTAGTCCCACAGGCATTCAAAAGTATTTCCCGCTTGAATAAACAAATGCAGTTATAGCAGGTTATGTTAAACGAGACCAATACATGCTTGTGTCATGTAGGGCTGGCCTAATTATTCGAATACTCGTTCGGAAAATTAGTATTCGAAGCTTAAATCAGTATTCAGAGCTTCGTTTTTTTTTTTTTTTCACGTACGTGACGTTACCAGAGCGAGGGAGGCAAACTATAAGCGTCAGCGACACCAAGCAGACAAGCGAGAGTGGTGGAGGAAGAATAGATATCTTGTTTCCCTTTACTTTATAACACAACATTAGCGGGATCTCTGGAGGAAAAGTAATACTTAAAACCTTAGCTTAGTTGTTTGTTTACGTTCGCTGTACAGCGCCGCGCCAATCAACTGTGACTGGCTTGCTGCAGAGCGTGAGCGTCTTGGGAATACCCGGTCAATATAATGGATATAATATGGACACATAAGACAATCAATATTCGGTATTTGTTACGGATTTATTGTACAAATTCCCTGAAAAGATGCACGTTCCAGGATTAATTGAAAAGCTCCCGTAAGGGCTGAGATGGCAGAGAACAGCTTATTTGGAACGGAGCAACATCTGTTCGCTTTCACAGGGAAAAACTAAGGAACTTCAACCTACTTAGGCCTACTAATTAACGTTCAAAAGCTATTAAATCTTCAACTAAATATGCAGATACTGTCAAAATCGGTTCCAGGGAGTATATAGGGATTATTAATGTTGTTTTTGATGGTGTATTTTTCTGGAACGAGTATTCGAATATTCGCTCGGAAAAACCAACGAGTATTCGAAGCCTGAAAAATGGCATTCGGGCCAGCCCTAGTGTCATGGTCATGCTAGAATACTTACAGTTGTAGACGGATGCTGCTTTAAAACCCGCAGGTCCTCTCGGATTTTCAACCTATGCCCTTGAAGGGAAATACAAAATGTCCTAATAATTAATTCAACTACACTGAAAATTGAGATACATTTCGTAATTGAACCTGTACCCTGGACGTAAATATTGGAAAACATTTTAGGAATACGGCTCGCTATTCACATTATGAGGATTTTCCCCCATCATTACCCTAAATTGTGATTTGACTCAGCCCAACCCCCTAGCCCTAAAGCTCGTCTTACCTTCAGTTTACCTTCAACTTTGCGTTACGAAAAATGAAATGGACTCATTTAAGAAAACAAGATAACCTAAATTTGCTACGAACATTACCCCAAATCAATGACCTGGAGGTACCAACCTGCTGGCTGCGCCACTCCATTGTCACAGTCCTTGGATCCAAACAAATTAAACAGGGGTTTGTTTGCCTGAATAGTCAGGGGCCTACGAAAAAATTTAATAAAAACATGATGACCACCAAAAACCTAGCCTATCCACCGTCCACATATGTTGGTGCATTTACCAATCAGAGGTGTCCCCGGTTTGGTTGTTGTTGGCGTCAAATTTGTTCTGTTTTGGAGAGAGAATTCAAGTAAGCTCCAACTTTAAACTTTTGAACAAATGTTTTCAGAGTTCAGCTATTAAGTTAACAGCATCAGCCTAATTTTTCACATGAAATGCATTTTCTAGCATCATATTATTATGCAATTGTTAATATGGCTGTGGTAAGAGAAACCCAACAGAGAAGGATTCATTTAAACTTCTCTCAAATAACCCGGCCACTTTAAAGGTGATTATACCACCAGGTGAGAGCGTCATTAGCTGTTACAAACAGCTGAAAAAAAAATCTGCCTCTTCTGACATCATAGGTGGGTGTGTCCACCTAGATGTATAACGGATAGATGAGCAACATTTGCTACAGTCCACTGGGTTGGCTGGTAGACTGATCTATCGTGCACACAGCAAGGTGGACATGCCCACTTGTGATGTCAGAAGAGGCAGACTTTTAAAACGGCTTGTAACGGCTAATCACACTCACACCTGGTGGTATAATATGTCACCTTTAACTATATACCAGACCTGCAAACTCCTCAGAGGAAAAAAGGTGACAGTGTCACGGGGGGATTTTTTTTTGATTGTAATATACAAATAACACTAGTCTGAGCGTGACTTAACAAAACTCAGCATACTTTATCAAAAATCAATGTCATAACATCCTTGAGGCTTATAAAAAATATTTTATTTACAACTGTCACTATTTTTTTATTATTATTATTTGTACTTATTATTGGAGAGACAAAAAACAATTATTATTCTGTGAAGTTGATGAATTGTCTTTTAGGTTTTCTACCCAGTTACCAAAAAAATAAACACTTGGAATAGTATGCGCTGTGGCAAGCACATGGTTTGCATGTTTGCATGAAAAATCTAAAATACAAGAAAACACAAAAACCTACATTCAACCAGTGGGGTAGGGCCCCTGACTCTCTGAGGAGGTAGGTACCTCCAGGTACCCCCTCCATGCCAGGGCGCCCTGAATTTATGTTTATTAACAGCTCCTCCACCGGGGTCAAGACAATTTGAGGGCCAGATCCAGTCTACCGACTGTCTGCCTTTTCACGATTGGCTTAAAAAAATTGCTTATTTAAATTTATACCAATACGATGGTGGGAAAAGCTTACCAGTTTGTAAGTTATTTTATACTTGATCCGCTGACCGCTTGGAAGCCATCGGAGTACATATTTTTTTTAGAAGAAAGGGGTTATGTGGTAGGATCTTTAAGAATGCTTAACTGTGATATTTATATATTCATGGCTCAAATATTAACGATCATGCTTTTGACGCGTAACTAACGCATTTACGCGGTCAGCGATCCGCTGCCAGGCTTTGGTTCTCCGGGTTGCAGAGGCTTTAGCGTTCCCTTTTCTTGTGATAATGTCCTTCTCCTCGTCATAGCTCCCCAGGAGAACCTGAAGTTCAATTTCATTGAAATAAGCGGCCCGTTTCGCCATTTCGATCAGGGTTTCCATGATCCATACATCACGTCTTTTTAGGTTTGGCGGTGACGCGCACAACCCTGTGTTAACCAACCCCCAGTTGGTTGAACTAATGCATAACCGCTGCTGTGGAACCGAAAACTCTGGGTTAGTCGGCACTGGGTAAATCAACCTAGAGTTCAGCGTTAACTCAGCGTTTGTTAAACCTCCGTTCGTGGAACACCCCTCAAGACGAGTGTTTCGCAAGCTCTCTTGCGTTGTTTGGCCGCATGCATGCGCATGCGCGGTAGCCAGGCGACCGCCTCATCCAATGGCGAGCTCAGTTGGCGCTGTGTGCTTCAAGATTCCGATTGGCCCAGAGAAATGTCAATTATAAGAAAGATTCTGAAGCAAGTGCTGAGATTCCGATTGGCCCAGAGAAATGTCAATTATAAGAATGATCCAATAATTGTTCGCAATTATGGACCCCCCCCCAAAAACAAAACTCTCCGGTTCTACACGATTCACGTGAATGACCAAATTGACCAAGAAAACGGCGATTGTCGCCGAAAAGCGACAAGTTTGCAGCTTTGATATACACACACACACACACCATAGACAACATTGAGTCAAATGTCCATTGAACACACCTGTCCAACAACTGGGTTGGTGGTGGGTCCAACAACTGGGTTGGTGGTGGGTCCAACAACTGGGTTGGTTGTGGGTCCAACAACTGGGTTGGTTGTGGGTCCAACAACTGGGTTGGTTGTGGGTCCAACAACTGGGTTGGTGGTGGGTCCAACAACTGGGTTGGTTGTGGGTCCAACAACTGGGTTGGTTGTGGGTCCAACAACTGGGTTGGTTGTGGGTCCAACAACTGGGTTGGTTGTGGGTCCAACAACTGGGTTGGTTGTGGGCCAGCTGTTGCTTGCCATCGGGGAAGGAGTGGAACGTTCGGCACGCCACGGTCTGCTATCGCTCTCTTCTGTAGTATACACGCATAACACAGCAATTCTTTAAGTTCAAACTGTTTAAACTTAAACCTCTGTGAGGGAAAATTCAAGGCATACCTTCAATTGGATCAGCAAATAAAGATCTCACGTAGAACTGGACTGGTGCTGAAGTAACTCTGTAAAACAAAAATACATTTTAGAGAGCATCTTTGAAAAATGCGAACAATATTTGTTGCCTGTGGCATCACACCCTAATTGGAAAACACAACTACCTTTTTTTGGCCTCAAACAAAGCTCTGCCAGCTCGAGACATGAATCCCCCGGGTGGGATTTTAGGTGACCCTTGAAGTGCAGGGCCCGGTTTTAACATGCTCTGCTTGGGCAGGTTATCAAACAGATCTGGGTCATCCTGGACCACTTCAACGAGTAGTATATCGTTCTCGTAGGCCGTGATCTCATCGAGAACGTCTGTCCTAAAATCCAAAGAGGACGCAACAGAAACTTTGGTTTCTTGGCTCCTATGGTTTGGCAGGAGTCTTGTGTAGGATGGCTTGGTCGGTGAGGAGAGAGGAGAGAGCAGTGGCCGAGGGAGAGAAGGATCCATGTAAATCTTTGACCACGGTTCCACTAGAACACTGTGCAACAAGACCTCTCTAGTGTCTTGTTTTTCTGAAGTCATAATATTGGAGTTACATGGAGAAAAAGTTTCATAATTCTGTGAAAGCGTGGAGGAATGAGTAGAACTTGATGAATCCATGTCCTTTTCTTCATCGTGCCATGGTGAATCGTCAGCAGCACGGACCTCATGTCCGTGCGAGGAAACCAAGGAGTTTGGCGACGGGGCATCCTTGTTTGGGTTAGCAAATGCAAGTGGCAAGAAACAAGGCATCGCTGGGAGAAGGCCTCCGTCCTCAGGTTCAGAAATCAATAGCGTGGAGGTTGTTGCGCTTTCACCAACACTGGGACTTGAGAGAGGAGTGGAAATCTTTGGACCCCCGTTAGAGAAGGGCCAGGGCATGTATGTGCGTGCACACGACCAATACATTTCCTTCAAATGGACTCTTGCTCTTTGGCATGAAAATCCTGCGTCTTCTGGTTCACTGTCCGAGGGGTCAGTCGTTTCCTCTTGAATTGCCATATTCTCCCCTAGACCATGCCTCGGACTGCCAGCTGGGGAGTTGGGCGGTTTCTCTATCACTTCTCCGTGGCCTCTAGTGTCCATATCTATCAACTCACTGTTAATCATGCTGCCATGGCCATCAATATCTGCAAAAAAGCAAAACATCGGTCAAACTGGGTAATCCTTTATATTTTAGCAGACAAAATCGATTGTGTTGCCTTGGCTAAGCATGGACCATTCACATAATACTTAAATACAATTCACTCATCATTTTCGTTGAAATGCCTGGATGCTTATTTGCGTGAATCATATTATTTAAGAGAACCTACCATTTCCACCTTTAAAATTGACCAGCTCTAGATATACGTTAGCAACTTTCATAATAGCGTTAGCTAACGTCAGTAAACTTGCTCACCTAGACACAACACAGCTTACAGCTAAACTTGTCTGTTTCTGAAACATTGAAGAATTGCGTTAGTGTGGTAGACACCGCACATAATGAACCTTACTTGGGATTCCAGTGAGATGTATTTGTTTTCTTTTAAGGACTCGGGCGGGATCTGCCGTTGCGACCTGTGGCTGACACCAGGCGGCCCTCAGCGATCTGAACCTCCCCGATCGATCCGGCTTTACTTTGCGACCAATACTGTCTATAACTAGGTCGTCCACATCGCCACCGATACTAGACGTTTTGGTGAGATCTAATTTCAAGCGGTACGTTTCCGGTGACCCCTCGGAGGAAGACAGAGCCCGGGCGCCTCTCTCAGTGTGTACGTGTGCTCTCGCGCCTCGTCGGGGCCTTGGGCAAGCAGCACGCGGCGCCGAGCCTTTACGGCGACGGTTTACTTTGTGCTCCGACTCCTTTTTCACTTTTATTGTGGTCTGTGCTGTAGACAAATGCCCAGCTGGATTCCAACAAGTGCTACAAAGTAAATTTAATCTACCAGAAACTTGTTTGAGTTCAGAAGATCTGGACCTACTTCTGGTGTTGGGACCGCTTTGAGCATACTTGCCTCTCGTGTGAGGTCTTTCTACTTCTACCCCATCGGTCCTCCCATTGCGTGCTACATGGTTCCTCTGCGGCCTCTTTACTCCTCGGTGTGGCGTGCATGTAAAGGCATCCTCGGCAACCTCGGTCTTTACACTCTTGAGACCGTTTTTCGGAAGCATTTGTGTTATTGGTGGGGGCCTTCATTCAACTTGTCGTTAGGCGTCCAGAGGCCCGCCGGCCGCCACTCACTAATCGCAGAGTACGCAGACTGCGTACGGCACCAAGTACCTGGCGGGGGCACCAAAATTAAGGTTGTTAAAAAAAATCATGATAATAATTAAATAATTGAACTACAAAAATATATAAATAAACTATGAAAAGGCCCACCGTAGTTTTTTTTTTAATTTTTTAATCTATATCACTTAATTTAGGCAAATTACATGTTTTTACCTAATATATAAAAATAGTCTCCCCCCCCTTCCCTGACCCTAATGGTACAGCCTTCGAAGCTCTCGTGTTTTCGCATCGGAGACTTGGTGCGTTTTAATATCCATCCGTCTCGGAGGTCCGAGGACGTTGCCTAGCGACGCGCACAAACACGCCCCTTTTCCTCGGACGGCGATCTCGCCATCTCGGTTGAACTCAGTGGTGACCGAGCGAAATTCCGAGACAGAATTCAAGATGGCTGCGCCCATTGTGACTTGAAGTATGAACTGTTTTCATTGTGCTTGGACCACTTTGGTGGTTTAAATGGTAATTTCAATCACTCGTATTACTGCAATACCTTACTGCGTCCGTATCTCTGCCTATATACACAAATATATTGTATTTGTGTACAGCACTTTGGTCAACTACTGTTGTTTTAAATGTGCTATATAAAAAAACTTGACTTGACTTGACTATGGCCTATAGCCTACTTATATTGGATCGCCTGGTCCTCTGCCAATGCTACCGCGACAACAGCTTTCCGGGTGGCGTCCATGTTTTCCTCCAACGACCGAGCGAAATAATAAAACGCTTGAAGTGTGGGCGTGGCATCAGATCCGAGATCCGAGTCGGTTCGCAGAGAATACTCGAACGCACCAAGAGCATGCTTAGGTTGAATCCCATTACTTGGCTCGCTTCAAAATCTCAGCCCTAACCCTCGCTGTTGCGCGTTCACGCGCCGTGGAGCCATGTCCCAATACCAGTTTAAATGTAGCTTAAGGGGTAGGGGGAGGGCTAACATCCCCTCAGAATTGAGATTTTCGATGGGCACCCTCAAAGCGCTTCAGTTCTGACTTGCTCCCACAATACCTTGCGAGAAAACGGAAAATCAAGAAATATCCTAGACAAGATGGAGGGCGAAAAGATGCGACAGGATTGGAAAAACACAAATGTAGGTGTTTTCTCTGTAATTAACTAGTAATTATTTTATTAATTATACTCTGCAGCCCGGCCGCGGACTCTCGGAAGATCGCGAAAGTCTGTGGCCGACTTTCGCGGAAGATCGCGAATGTCCGCGGCCGACATTCGCGGGCCGCCCGACCCCGGTTCTCGGCCGGGCTGCAGACCGGGCTGCATACGACCGGGCTGGATATCATGTCGTATGATATCCAGATCTTCCATGATCTAGTGACTCCAGGTTAAAAATAAGCTTTATACTAATATATTATATTATATTAGTAATATTCTATAAGTAATATTATATATACTAATATATTATATTATATTAGTAATATTCTATAAGTATTATTATACTAATATATTATATTATATTAGTAATATTACATGGTTAATCAATGTATTTTTTGGCAGTACTATATTGTGTACATAGCTATTATATATTGTACATAACATATGGCCATATCAACCAGTTCTGGCATATAATTCCTATTTCCTTCTTATTCGTTTTCTTTCAGGACTTCGTTGAGTCCACTGCCACCAGCCCCCCCCACCTCTCCCTCATGCTCCTCCACCCCAGGCACCTCTTCCACCACCCCAGACACCCCTTCCAAGAGGAGAGTGCCAGGGGGCAGGCGAGGCATGAGGAGAGCGAGGCAAAGTTGGCGGAATGGTGGAGAAGATGTGATTCTCCACCATTCTCTCAAAAGCTGAGAGAGAGTGTGTGTGTGTGTGTGTGTATTTTTAGGTGTGCGTGTGTGTGTATTTTTAGATGCGTGTGTGTGTATTTTTAGATGTGTGGTTCAGTGTTTCTTATTTAAATAAAGTGTTTCTTCTAAAGTGTTCTTGTTCATAACCGATTATTATCTAAGGGTGCACTCACACTAGGCCATCTGGCCGTGGCCGTGGCCGTTTTAGCACCTAACCGTGCTCAAATCTGCCAGTGTGAGTGTGGCCAGTCTGGCCAGGCCGGGCCAATTTGGCCACTTGGGAGAGGTGTGCTACTACGGCACGGGCCGCTACGGTACAGATGCTAATGAGCCAACACTCGCTACGCAACCTGAGCTGGATGACGTATAGTCAATGCAACGACCACGGACATAATAAAGGCGACGAGCCTTCTTTCCCATTAAACGGTAAACATCGCGTCAAGCGGTTCAACTGTTGGTGTGTTCTCTGTGTTGTTGTCCATTGTTGTTAAAACTCTGACTGGCGGCAGACTTTATTATGGTCCATGCAGCGGACGCTTGGTGATGACGTGTTACGACGTGATGACGTATGTACAAGAGCCTTCCGTGGCCAGGCCACAGCTGCGACAGCCACGGCCAGATGGCCTAGTGTGAGTGCAGGCCAGAGAACAATGGGGCCATTTGAGCACGGTTAGGTGTGAAAACGGCCAACGGCCACGGCCAGATGGCCTAGTGTGAGTGCACCCTAATACCACCTTTAACATGTAGCTAAGTGACATTCAAAATAAAGGTATATTACGAGGGACAAATAGTATTATTATTTTTTTAACACTTTATTTAAACATACCAATTACAAAATATAAATACCATTTCAGGTAAAACATCTTTACAATGGGTCTTGCTCGTTGCCCGAGACAATGGCAGCCAATCTGTCTCTTGTAACATTACCAGGGGTCTGGTTATCTGCTAGGGGGCACGGGGAGGCCATGATGACGTCACAGGGTAGGGTTGTCCCATTTGGTAGGGGATCGGTTAGGGGTAGCAATGAGGGGTAGCAATGAGCATGAGCAATGAGGGTTAGGGTTGAGATGTAGGGTTGAAACAGTGAGCAAAGAAACGGGATTGGGCCTTAATGCTCTTATCAAGCTGCTTTTGAATGGTGACCACGGCGATTCATAATGGCAAGTAAGAGACAACAGGAATCCGGCGCAGAAAAGCGGAAAAATAAAAAGCTGAGAGATTACACCCGTGCATCCCTTGTTGGTAAGTGTGTGAGTATTATAGGTCTAATTGTTTTGCTAACGTGCAGTGATATTGTAATGCTAGCATGACAGTTACTACACAGCAGCAGAAGCTAAATGTTAAGACACTGTGTGACGGCGTGTCATCTTAAAAATCGCTTTCTGTCACAAACGTTACTCAACAACAGGTGACCTTGGGTGTCTTGAAAGGCGCCTCTAAATTAAATGTATTATTATTATTATTATCAGCTGTGTAGTCTGAAGAATATTCTAGCATTTCAAAATGCATGTGAGCATCCCATAGAAACAGACTAACAGTCTCAGACAGTGAAGTGAGTTTTTTTGTTGCCCTTTATTAGTTTATAATGTTTAGATCCTGAGACTGCGGAGATCAAGCCCCGATTGGCACTCTTTGCTCCTCCTTCAGGTTTCACAGTCCTAGCATAGTTCTATTTCATGTAGGCTACGCCGTCTAGGCTCCGCCTTATGGGCTTGTCCCGTGCGCGCTTGCGCGCGCTGAAAATGTCAAACTATGCACCAATCAGCGTGGGCACATTTCCCACGGTATCGTGTCTATATAAGGCGGTGTCTATATAAGGCGGTGTATATCGTCGCTCATCCTCCCTTTTCTTTCAGCACTTGTGCTTATCAGCGGAAAATCGAGAATACATTAAGATGACTTCGACAAAACGGATCTCCCAAGCCGGTGGCAGCGGCTTGGGCGAGGCCTTGGACAAACGTCCCTCTTCAGGGCCACCTGAGAGCGCTCCTGGAGCTAGGTCCTTTTCAGGACCCCTATGCGCCTCCTGTCCCGCCTCCCTGGCACCGGGTGACGGGCACTTGGCGTGCTTTCGGTGCCTCGGCGCCGACCACGCCGCGGCTGCTGGAGCCTCCCCTGGCAGCACTTCTCTGTCCGGGCGCCGAATGGCGCCCTAACGAAAAGCCGATGCCCCCCAACCGCCTCCAGAGACAGATTGTCGGCGGTGCGTTCTACCATCGTGGTTGGACAACACGTTGAGATGGGGCCATCCCATACAGTTCAAGCGTCGTCCCCCACCCTTTATGGGGTTGGTGGAGACCACGCTACGGGACCCGGCTGCGAGCACGGCTCTGGCAGCAGAGGTGGCCCGTCTCTTGGTGAAGGGGGCCATCACTGTCGTTCCCCCCCACGAGTCTCACCTAGGGTTTTATTCCCGCTACTTCCTGGTTTCCAAGAAGTCAGGGGAAAAGAGACCTATTCTGGATCTTCGCGTGTTCAACAGATCCGTTGCCGCAAGGAAATTCAGAATGCTCACTGTCGGAGCGTTGCTCCGGTGTGTGAGAGAGGGCGATTGGTTCACATCCCTGGATCTCAAGGATGCTTACTTCCACGTCCCTGTTCGGCAGGCGCACAGGAAGTTTCTCCGCTTTGCCTTTATGGGGATGGCGTACGAGTACCAGTGTCGGCCGTTCGGCTACTCCCTGGCTCCACGCACCTTCTCAAAGTGTGTGGAGACAGCGTTGGAACCGCTCAGGCGTCAGGGAAAGAGGACTCTCTTCTACCTAGACGACCTGCTTATTCTGAGCAACTCGGAGGAGACCACGAGAAGGGACACCATGTTGGTGATAAACCATCTCTCCTTCCTGGGTTTTGCCATCAACTGGGAGAAGAGCTCCCCGCTCCCCAGCCGACAGACAGTCTACTCTGGGCTTTGCCTAGACTCAGCCACCATGACTGCGATGCTTTCGCCTCCTCGGCGAGACGCCATCCTGTCGGCGCTCTCCCGTTTTCGCATTCGCAGAAACGTGACCGCACTGTCCACCATGCGCCTGTTAGGGCTGATGGCAGCTGCCCACCCCGTGGTCCCCCTGGGTCTGCTTTTTATGCGCAGACTCAGCGGTGGTTTGCTCGCCAACGGTTGGACCCCAGGCGACACAAGCTCAGGGTGCTCCTCGTTCCCCGTTCGGTGTCGCCAGACCTGGAATATTGGAAAAGACCCTCCGCCCTTCTCAGGGGTCTTCCCCTGGGCAGGGTGGCGTCCTACGTAGTGGTCTTCACGGACGCCTCGTTGACGGGTTGTGGAGGAACGTGCCTCTCTCACTCGGTCGGCGATGAGTGGCGCACACCCCCTGCAACACACATAAATGTGTTGGAGCTCGACGCTGTGAGGAAAGTGCTGTTGCATTTCTTTCACCTGGTGCCACGTTCTGATCAGGACAGACAGCGTGTCGGCGGCGGCGTACATCAACAGACAGGGGGGAGTCCGCTCCCCTGCTCTCCACCGAAAGGCGGTCGAGCTCTGGCTTTGGGCTCATCAGTATCTCCTCAGTCTGAGAGCCCTGCATATCGCGGGCGCCCAGAACTTTGGGGCGGACCTCATGTCTCAAGATGAGTGGAGGTTACATCCCGACATTGTCAGACTGATCTGGCAGAGGTTCGGGACGGCGCAGGTGGACCTCTTCGCGTCCAGGGAGAACACGCACTGCAGGTGGTGGTTCTCCGTCAGCCCTCGGGATCTCCCCCCGTTGGGGGTAGATGCGTTGGCACACACACCTTGGCCGCGGGCTCTCTTGTATGCGTTTCCCCCGCTCCTGCTGATCCTTCCTCTTCTGGAACGGGTCAGACAAGAGACTGTCCCTGATATTAGTGGCCCCGGAGAACCGATCAGCTCTGAGGTTTCCAGAGCTGGCGGCGCTCTCGCGGTCGGCGACGTGGCCGGTACCGTTCAGGCCGGATGCGCTTTCACAGGCCCACGGGACGGTGCACCACCCGCCCGATGTCTCGGGACGGCTGTTGGTTTGGCTCCTGAGAGGTTGATCCTGCAGGGCAAAGGTTTGCCTGAGACGGTTATCAACACTATTCAGAGTGCTCGTGCACCTTCTACTTCTTCCCTCTATGCGGCGAAGTGGTGCGCCTTCTCTAATTGGTGTGCGAGGAACCACGCTGTCTATCTCGATGCGAAGTGGGAAGCGTGCTTTCGTTTCTGCAAAACTTATTGGAGAAAGGTTTGGCCTTCTCCACTATCAAGGTCTATGAGGCAGCCGTTTCGGCTGGCCATGCAGGCTGTGATGGTGGACCGATCTTCAGCCATCCACTGGTCAAGAGATTCTTGCGTGGGGCTAGACGGGTTAGGCCTGTTTTCACGCGTGCTTACACCACGCTGGGATCTCCCCACCGTGTTGTGCGGATTGACCAGGGATCCTTTCGAGCCTCTTTCTCAGGCCTCTTTGGATGCCCTGTCCTTTAAGACGGCGCTCTTGTTGGCTTTGGTTTCTGCCAAGCGGGCCGGTGAGCTAACCGCTCTGTCTGTCAGCCCGAGTTGCTTGTTGCTAAACGAGGACAGCTCCTTCGCGTTGCTCAGACCTAATCCTGCGTTCCTCCCGAAGAACATTAATAGTTCTTTTCGGTTGAGGGATATTGTGCTTAAGGCTTTTCACCCCCCGCCTCATTCTAGTGAGGCGGAGGCGGAGTTGCATCTCCTGTGCCCGGTTCGGGCATTGGCTATGTACGTGAATCGCTCGGCCGCGTTCCGCTCCACACAACAGTTGTTTGTGTGTTATAGTGACGCTAGCAGGGGCCGCGCTCTCTCTAAGCAGCGGTTTTCTCGCTGGATATGTGAGGGTGTTTGCTTAGCCTACTCTCGGCAGGGCTTGGCGCCACCATTGGGCGTTAAAGCTCACTCCACACGGAGCGTGGCCGCTTCAACGGCTCTACTCAGGGGCGTTTCGGTGGAAGACATCTGCGCGGCTTCGTCTTGGTCTTCCCCCGGCACCTTTGTCCGTTTTTACATGTTAGACATGTCCAGGGGTTCACTCTGCAACTCTGTGCTGGAGTCCGGGACCCCTTTTACGGCTTAAGAATATAGACATGTTCTTTAAAGCAGCGTGGTTGGATTTCCTGTCGCCGGCTGGCGAGTTGGACTTGACTACCAGTCATACTCTCCCTCTGTTTTTCAAATGAAAAACAGGCTAGGGGGGTTTTCTATTGGCCTGCCAATTGTCAGGTGGTTTTGTTTGCCAGTATGGCACTCCCGCCGTTTCTTTCAAATAAGAAACGGCCGAGAGAGACCCCTTATTGGAGAGCCGGATTCCGTAGCTCCGCCCCCGGTGGTAGCGGACCTAATGGAAACCGTGTTGCTCTGGTTTTTCTTTTCCTTTTCATGGGTTCCATGAAGCACGGATTAGAGCCGGAGTCTTTCCAGACTCACTATTTTCTTTCTTGATCATTGCCTTGCTTGATCTAGGAGGAATTAGTTTTTTATTGAGCTGTTGTGTTTTACACTTCCTTGGCTTTTTGAGTCTTAATGTGCTCTGGTGACTTAAGTCGTTTTGACTGGGGTCCAGCAGGAGTACATTGATCGGGCTCCGCTCGCAGCTTCACCTAAGCCCATAAGGCGAAGCCTAGACGGCGTAGCCTACATGAAATAGAACGATTTTATGTTATTATAACTATAACTATAGTTCTATGATTGTAGGCGTAGCCGTCTAGTTTCCCACCTGCTGTACCCTCCAAATGCTGAAAGAAAAGCGTGGAGGATGAGCGACGGTATACACCGCGTTATATAGACACGATACCGTGGGAAATGCTGATTGGTGCATAGTTTCAAATTTTCCCGTGCGCGGGGGCACGCGCACGGGACAAGCCCATAAGGCGAAGCCTAGACGGCTACGCCTACAATCATAGAACTAGAGTTATAATAACATAACTCGTTTCCATCCATGGAAAACTAGAGAACCCCTCTTCTTCGTAACTTAAAACAAGATCTGTTTATGACCACGCAGTAGTGAAGTAAATAACTCCTTCGGTTATGCTCAAATGTAGCCACTGTTTTGTCCAAACATAGCTGTTTTTCTGTAAAAAATACTTCCTTTTAAACCTTATTTTAGTTCATATTATTTTTCGGTCATCTTTGGAGCCTGCAGTTGTTATTGTTTTATTATATTGTAATGCTGCTGTTAAGAACGTTTGATATGTAACGTATTTATTACTGATGGTGCTCCTGTTGTTGTTGCTGCTTTGTTTTTGTTTTATATATTACTTAATATATACATATTTAATGTCAACTTATAATAAATAGCAACGGTTTGATTGCAAACTCTGAAGGTTTTGTGTGTGTGTGTTTGGGGGGGCACCCTGACCAGCCCAGTTTAGGGCAGCCAAAAGCTTAGCAGCGGCCCCGGATGTCCCAATGTGTCTGGTCTGCACAGCGGCGACAAGGTTCCTGGTTCTTGGACACATGGAGGTCCGCTCCGCCTCGGCACCAGCTGTGCCCCAATTAAGTCTTTAAGCGGTGCATGTTTACTTTAACCCATTTCATTTTCGTAGGGGTGAATGTCTGCCGTGTAAATATATTAAATATATACAGTGTTTCCCACAGACAACTAAAGCTGGAGGTTTTTATTTCAGGTACAAATAAACTCAAGACCTACCTGAACCAATATTTAACTTTTTTAGGAAATATAAAATAAATAGTAACAATATACTACTAGGTACAACAAGGCAACTAACTAAAATAATGATCTGCATTAGCCTAATGTGCAAAGCTTGCATGCCCCATCAGAACACCTGATTCTACATGGGTTCCTGAAAAATAAGTGCCCGATCATAAGGGACCTCATTCGGTTCTGGCCCATTTATGGAGATTCTTAATCAGGCTGCCAGGTGTTCCCCTTGAAGCCTGTTCCTGAGGTCTGTTTTTATCTGGGGATAAAAACAAGTAAAATGTATTATCAATAAAGTATTAAAATGCCCATTACTTCAAGAAATATACTAAGGAATATTCTATGTGCTTACCCTATTCATAGCTGAGAAATCCCGCTCGCAATTCACAGATGAGACTGGGACAATCAGGGCAATGCTGGCAAGGAGACTGAGGCAGGGGTAGAGGTCTAACCACTCATCATACTCACTCGCCAGCAGAGTCAGGAGCTCCTCCTGGCTCTTGTTCTTGAATGAAAGATATAGCACATAAGAGAAAGAGAGAGAGATTTTCACATACCTGTAATGATATGTTTTTTGAAAGAAAACAACTCTTGGAGGAGCACCTTCTCTTGGTCTGGACAGTATTTTTTTACCAGAGTGTGCAGCTGTGCAATGTACATAATTGTCAGGGAGGGCAGCCGACTGAGGTCGAAGGACATGGAAGGCTCCAAGGATGTCCAGCTCCTGGAACCTCCTTTTCAGTTCTGTCTCCAGGCCAGTAATGTAGGGTTGGATGACCTACAATGAACAGATCAGCACATTTTCTCTACCAGGAACAGAAGGATCGAAATTACTTTCCCTACTTTTTTTAAAGTTCAAATCTACACTAATCTGTTTCCACCTCACCTGTTGTTTCGGCAACATTTTGTCTGCTGTCCTCCTGGCCTATATTAATCAGTATCTCTCCTGAACAGCCCGGCCCCTGAGAAGCACTGGGTTGTTCAGCACTGTTTGATGCCTAGGAAATGTATTATATATTTAATAAACATTTACTAGCCACAGCCATTTGACTGTTCCACTTAATTTCAGACTAAGCTAACTACCTCCTCAAGCTGCTCCGTCTCGTCTGGACGAGGCCTTTTTTGGCGCAGAAAAAACTTTTCAATACTCATCTGGATTAAAGCAACAAACATTCAGAGTCAGAATAAAATAATATTAAGAATAGAATGCAATAAAGGTTTTCTATTCTTTTTGATATGGGCACCGTATAGGCCTATCTAAACTATAACCGCATTTCATCTTAATCGCAGTGTTCGCTGCGTTACCAACGACGTTGTCTATGATGACGGGTGCGGGATGTTCAATATCAATAGCGTTGAGTTCATAAAGCTAATATTACCTTTTCTGAGTTAACAAAAAATTTGGGCAAGTGTGTTAGACCACGGTATATCATACTAACCTTTGGTAAACTGCAAATGACGCCGACCTCGGGCTCTGACGCCGATCGTCAGAGCCCGAGTCGCGTCACAGTGCTTAAATTTGCATACGCGATCTGATTGGATGACGGATCCGTCGCTGCCGAAAAAGTTTAAAATTTTTCAACTTTTTGACGGAGCCGAAGGCTCCAACGGAACGGACGGATCCACAATGCATTGCGCATCCGTCCCCATTCAAAGTCAATGGGGATCAGTCAACGGACGAAGGTAGTGGGCACGAGGCGGAAGGCTCCAACGGAACGGACGGATCCACAATGCATTGCGCGTCCGTCCCCATTCAAAGTCAATGGGGATCAGTCAACGGACGGAGGTAGTGGGCACGAGACGGAAGTGGGGACGCCAAACCCGATTCTTCAATCGTCTCGACTACGTTGCATATTGATCATACAATATTGAAAACACTTTAGTGCCACCTAGTGGGTCATGGGTGTATGGGCAACAGGCCTGGGATTTAGCAGAATTATGTAGGCTACCAGAGCAGATTTTGTTGATTTAGATCTTAATATAGTGGTCGTGTATATCATATTGTGCTTGTCCTCGTGTTGTTTTTCAAAATATTTAAACCGTTATATAGCCTATTCATAAGCTCATGTGTACAATAACATCAAACATCAAATTATTATGTTTGATACTAGGCCTAGGTGCGCACACACACACACACACACACACACACACACACACACACACACACACACACACACACACACACACACACACACACACACACGCACACACACACACACACACACACACACACACACACACACACACACATAAAGTGTGTGTGTCCTAAAGTCCAGGTATTACAGGTTTTATAACAATATTTACAAATGGATCTTAATACAAGAAAACAATGAGTTTCATGGTGGCGTTTTTAATCGGATGATTCAATCCAATCAAAAAAACATGCTATTAAAGCGACATTATTTGCCCATGTCCCCACACACTTTGTATTTTCATTGTCTGTAAATTGTACTTGTCTTTGGAGAAATATTTTTACTAAATCGTCTTCTTCACACATTGTACTTAAATACATTCATTGCAATTTTAGTTACGGCAGTCTGCGACAATATGTATTCAGGATAGCACGGTGATAGGAGAGAGGGGCGACGGTGAGACCCTGGTGTTGGGAAGGAGCCGGTCCGGGCATTGTGGCGGCCTGATTCACAACACCAGCTGTCCCACCGCACCAAGCCACCAGGTGGCAGCGTGTCGCCTCCATGCAGGCTGAATGCTGTGCGCTCCACAGGGACGCAATGGGAAGAAAGCGGTTCCATCTCGTTGCCTTCTCTCTCTCCTTCTTCCCTTTTTCTTGCTCTTAATTCCCAGTATGTCTTTGACAGCTGTGAAGGAACAACAAGACGCAAATTAGCCTGTGAGCGGGAAGGGTTACCATTTTTTGGTGTGTGTGCCGTGTGTGTGTGTGTGTGTGTGTGTGTGTGTGTGTGTGTGTGTGTGTGTGTGTGTGTGTGTGTGTGTGTGTGTGTGTGTGTGTGTGTGTGTGTGTGTGTGTGTGTGTGTGTGTGTGTGTGTTCAGAGTATTACTTGTCACGCTTCTTAAACATAAACCCAAAACATTTGAGGCCCCCCACCATTAATATCTGACAGGCAGGTCAATGCCACCGCTCTGTCTCTATGCAGATTTTATAATCAGGGCGAAGCAGTGAGGTGCCTATGTGCTAAGACGAGGTAGAGGGATATAAGCCTTCTTTACTTATTAACTGAGTTGCGGATTAGTGTGAAATAAAATATTCAAGTGGAGAAAGGGAAAAGAAGTGTTAACTGAAGGGTCATAATTTTGCTTCCATGAAACCACTTTTAACAGTTCATTGGTTTGGTGACGCACACACATCACACTGACACACACACACACACACACACACACACACACACACACACACACACACACACACACACACACACACACACACACACAATCATCCACACACACACACACCTGGAAAATAAGGGTTAACCTGAAAGGAATTGAGAATATTATCGTTAAGTCTCAAATGTCAAGTTTCAATTCATCCATCTCCTGTGAACCTAAAACTTCAAAGTCTTGTTAGGATTAGCAACGTCTCTGTCCACAACGCCGACATTTAGCAGACATAAGTTTCTGCAGCGGATGTTTTTCGCTGCCAAAGCCAATACATATTGAAAGAAAAGGACCGGAGTCCCAATCTTAAGACACTTTGGCATTACAAATACATACTTGGACACAGCTAAGAAGATCCTCTTGTGTTTTTAAAAGCATCTATTTATGATTGGACTTATGTTACTTCCAACTATCCTTGTTTCCTGTAATTAAACACAGAGTCAACATCTCTTTGTTCCATTTAATTGTTGTACAAAGCTGCATTAAAGCAGAGGAGTTAATTTAATGTAACTCAGTTCAATTAAGTGCAATATTGCAGTGTTTTACCAAGATTACACATGTGTGCAGCGCTAGCCAACATTTGAAAAAGAAACCCCATGATCATTTTGATATTTCCACCCTACATGAGATAAAATACACAAAACACATAGAATCCTTTGTTGGCTCAAAGTACCGATCCTATCTTTTCAGTTTTTCTCAAGGCCAGAGCGAGCTGATTGCAACACAAGCAGCTGCTGTGGAATTCCTTTAAATAGCCCTGCCTGCCTCATCGTATGGTTGCCATGGCAGCCAGCCCCCGGCTTCGAGACAACGTCCACATGCTGGAGCGGAGCAACACTACACCTGTGCAGTACCGTACCACGCCGCCCGCCTGCGGAGCAGATGAAGCCACTTACCCGCGGATATGAAGGAGCATATGTGCACGCGCACGCATACATGCTCATGGTTTTAAACTGAAAATCTGTGATGGATGAAAAAAATCGATCAACATCTGTGCTATTATTTTGTTTTAGCGTGTGTGTCTGTGTTTTGGGAACGTGTATTGATCACGCCTATATAAAAAGGTATGCTTGATCAATACAGGAAGCACCAATTGTAATTTATAGCAAGGTGTTTAACATAAAGGGAAGAGCTAGAGACAGACTGGATACGTAAATGTGTTTGCAAAACCTGGGGGAGGTGGGGAGGGGGTGTAAGGGGAGCCAGCTATGGGGTGAAATATGGGATGAGGAAGGGAGGAAAGAAAAGTGAAATAGATGAGTGGCCTGGTAGCGAGTGGTAGCCTATGGTAGCGGGAATTTGAGAGAGAGATAGGGGGAGAGAAAAGAATGGTGAGACATCAAGCCGATGAATGATCTGTGACAATTTTGTTTGAAGGGGGAGCTGGGGGAACGGGGAGACGTATGCCTTCCATCCTAGTTGTCTCTCAATCTCTCTCTCTCTCCCTCCCTCACTCACTGTCTTATTTTTCAGCGAAAGCAAAAGCATCTTCCCGCCGTGGCACGGTTCTTCAACATTCCATCACTCCCCCCACCCCCACCTCCTCCATCCTTTGTCTCCCTTCATCCTCTCGCTCCCTCCTCTCTCCCTCCCCTCATCCTGCCCTCCTCTCTTCCTTCCCTCCTCATCCGTCCCTCCTGCGCTTTACGCAAGCTCACAATTAGTCTGGGGTCAAAAGAGGGATTAACAATGCAAAGTCTTTTTTACATGGTACGTGTGTGTGTGTTTGTGTGTGTGTGTGTGTGTGTGTGTGTGTGTGTGTGTGTGTGTGTGTGTGTGTGTGTGTGTGTGTGTGTGTGTGTGTGTGTGTGTGTGTGTGTGTGTGTGTGTGTGTGTGTGTGTGTTCAAATCTGTTTTGCACTTGCACAATCACTTGCATATTCCTTTTTTGTACTTTTGATGCTGGCTTTGTCCTGATTCTCCCCTAAGTGCACTCAGAAAGCCATTGTGGTGCTCAAAGGTTTGAAATCAATCACAGCAAGAGCGCGACAGGGAGATAGAGAGAAAGAGAGAGAGACCTGGGAACAGACAATTTAACATTGTCTGTCGTGCACACACATGATTCCATTGCTCCACCTGTTCACATGAAGAATGCAGTGTTTTGATACAAGGCATGCATCAGGTAGTCATCGGTAGGGATGACGATTCAGCTAGAGTGCTCCTCAGATGGCAGTTATGTTATCTATGAGTCTCTCTTGGCACTCCTTCCTCAGAGACACTCTCGGGAAACAGAACCATAGCAGCAGCAGCAGAGAGAAAGAGAGAGAGAAAGAGACGGGGCGGCGGGGTGAATGAGTTCATCAAGCCTCTGAGCCTTCTTCCAGTAATGAGACATCTCTAAATAGAAGATGGGGCATGGTGCCACCTCTTGAGGATATCAACTCAAGACTTAGACAAAGTGTGTGCGAAAGGGAGGAGCATCTATCTATCTATCACTCTATGAAAAGTCCATATCTATACTGTAAGTATAGATGTTGCTGGGACCGGAGCCTTGTCACAACGATCTCGAGGGCTAAGTCTTCTGGAGCTTTATACTCCTGCCAGGGCGTACCCAAGGCCAACAGTTCTGGTGAAGTGAAGCTCTGAAGGCCCACAACCCATGTGCAGGGTCTCAGGGGACAGGTGCAATGCCGGTTGGGAGCAGTGTGTTCCGGACCTTGGCAGCAGAAACAGACTCAGGGTACGTGGATCATACCTTGAGCAAACTATCTCCACCAACTACATATAGTTGGGCTCACCATCACACAGAGCGTCGCCTCTGGAACTAAACTTCTCGGCTTCATTGGGTCCGTCTCGGACTGAGGAGTCACCCAAGGTCATAGGCACTGGCACTGGGTTTGCTTTTGGACTTCTGTGCCAGTCAAGGCTTGGCCACAAGAAAGAGCATGTTGGAACACAAGGTTGCTAATAAGTATACTTGGTACACAAAGGGAACTTTGTGCCAAGTCGATGGCCCACAATATAGTTGTATCGTCACACCAGAGTACCAGTTCAGGTCAGTCAGCTGATCCCCATCTGGTAGTAAGTTGGATCAGGCTGCCGGCCATTCCTGGATGGCTGAAGTGCACAGAGAGGTTCTTCTGGAAAAGTCTGGCAGAAGACCCAGATTGAATCAAATAGATCCAGAGGACTCTGAACAGAACCATCTGTACCTCTGGAGGTGAATACGGGACACTGCCCAATCGATCTTCAGCAAGGATGGCGGAACGCTTAGTTCACCTTGCGATATTGTTCGGAAGGTGGAAGGAACACTTTTAGGATCTCCTTAATCCGGAGGACACTCCCCTCCATACAGGGGGCTGGGGCGGAGGCACTTGGGGGGTCGGAACCCATCCGTCTGGCCGTAGTCACTGGGGCGGTGAGGAGGCACTGTTGAGGCAAGGCATCTGAGCTGGATGGATCGGTAGACCAGTAGTCTAACCTCGGATTGAGGAGGAACAGTGGACCAATTTTTCACCATCTTTCAGATGATTTGGGATTGGGAGTTCACGATCCAGTCTACATGTGCTTTGTTGACTTGGAGATAGCCTATTGTCGAGTTCCCCGAGAGATTCTGTGGGAGTGTCTTTGCATTAAGTGAACCCCCTTCAGAGTCAATGTTGGACTCCTGTTCGTGATCTTCATGGAGAGGATATCAAGGTATGGCCGTGGCTCGAAGAGTATCCAATTTGGCAGCAAGTGGGTGGAATCTTCTGTTATGGGCAGATTATGTCCTGTTTGAAGCCGAGCATTTTGTGTTGAGGACAGTATAAGAATCAGCACCATCCATTCTGAGGATCTGATTCTCTCCTGGGGAAAGCATGGCATGCCGGTGCTCAAGAATGCGACCGAGGTTGCATCGCTGACAGTAAAAAGAGAGAACTCCGTTCTGTCTGATTGGACTGGTCCGATCATATCAAAACTCACATTAATGAAGAGACAGAGTACCGAGTGAGAGAATATCTCTCACCAGCGTGAGTGTAATGACAGCTGCACAGTGTGCATCTGAACATTTTGGTATCATCTTTAATGGTTTTGAAATTCTTCTCCTGACATTGTGTAGAATGTGCTGTTCTTCGGATAGAAAATGATTGCATGTTTCAACTGCTGCTACACAGAGGGGTTATCAAACCACCACTCAGGAGGTGTATTGAAAGCAAAAACATAACAGCAAATTGCACACAAAACCCTGATTTAAGCACATGTTTTATTTAAACAACGCATAAAAAAAAAAACTACTAAATTGACACGTTAGTGCGGTCTGGTGGAAGCCGGTGGCCAGTGCCGCTGCTGGCCGTTTCGGTGCCCTACGCGAGCGCGGGGGAGAGGAGAGCCCCTTTTTCTATATTAGGTAAAAACATCTAATTTGCCGAAATTGAGTGATAGGTTATACAATTAAGAACAAACAACGGTGGGCCTCTTCATAACTAATTTACATATTTTTTTAATTCATTATTATTTTTATTTTTTTACAAACCTTAATTTTTGGTGCCCCCCTCAGGTACTTGGTGCCCTACGCACTCTGCGTGTAGGGAGCGGCGGGCCTGCCAGTGGCTTTGGGATCCTCTGTTTGTCTGAATCCAACTTGGTTACGACAGAGGATCAATGTAAAGCGGGTCACACACCAGACAAGCGAGAGAAAGGGCAGCACTTGGGCAGGTCTTATTTAAGGGCTTGTTCTGTGTTCTTTATGATGGGTGGTAATGGGTGGCGGTGCGTTCAGCGCCAAGGTTTCGAGCCGTATGGGAAGTTATAGCGGCGTCAGTGTGAGAGCTCTCATTGGAAATGCAAACCACCCAGGTTCCCATTAAGAGACGGCTTGGAACATATGGGGGGTGTTTCAAATGATCGTGAAACTAAAATGGTAGTTTGTACAGTTCGTTGGCAAAGTTTCAATGAAATTGCAACGCAGCACTAGCGCTATTCAAGTGTACACTATTGTGGATGACGGATCGACAAAAAAGGAAACGAAAAATGGTAATTACTGTAGGCCTGTATCACCTAATAACCAGCCTGATTTTATAAGTAGAAATAGCTTTTGATATACTGTAGCAGAGAAGAAAGAGGAGAAGCGCGAAGAGGTGATTCGTGAGGAAAGTTCAGCCGAAGCACCGTTGCTAAAAAAATAAAAAGCAATAGTAACATTTTTACAATTCATTTGTGGTTACGTTTTTAGAATGAATGCACATAGATGGCTGGTACATGACAAAGGAAATAACAATACTGCGACAATGCGGTTCGACCAAATGTGTCATGAAGCGACTAAAATGGTCAGGGTGCAACCAAAGGAAAAAGCTAGTGCCCCCAGAAATGTTAGTCTTGAGCCCCGTTTGCCCTTCTCAGGCTGGGGCGTGGGCTGACTTATACCCAGAGGAGGAGCTCAAGGCCCAATCCCATTTCTACCCCTTACGCCTTCCCCTTACCCCTTCAAAACAAGGGGGAGTGGTAAGGGGAAGGGGTAATGGGTAGAAATGTGATTGGGCCCAAGTACCTCGGGATCTAGTTCCCCAGTGAGAGTAAGTGGAGTGTGAGATGGACCGGGGAGCGTGAGACAGACCAGCAGTGATGCGGTGTTCTGTACATGTGAAGGGAGAGCTGAGCCGTAAGGTGAAGATCTCAATTTTCCACTCGGCCTACGATCCTGTACTCCCCTACGATCACCAGCTGTGGGGAGTGACTCAAGATTTCTTCCTTGCTGATTAAGGGCGTTTTTTCTTGCCGGCTTGGGGAGCTTGAGTCAGGGGGTGTCATAAATATTTGCCCTATTAAGCCCTTTGCGACTGTAATGACGATTAAGGGCTATACAAATCCAATTTAAAGTAATTGAATAGTGACCTGAATATGAATCAATATAAATGTATTATCATGACATGTATATATCAATGTATTGATATTAATACACATATTCATATATACATTAAACTACATCTACATAAGTGTAGATATGCATACATGAATGCATCTATATCCACATAAACAGAGCTATAGCTCCATTTAAATGCAGATATATGGCCAACAAAGAGTCAATAGAGATGTGCCCACCACTTTGATTTCCTTTCAAAACACAGACAGTCTGATTGCATCTGAGCATAACGAGGCGCGCCTCAGCCTCCTCTAATGCATCTCTAAATTGAGTTGGAGGATAATAAGGAGGTCTGCTGCATGCACTATGACCACGCTGGTAAAAAGAGCTTGAGTGGGCCCGAAAGTCCCACAACGTGCACGCAAACATACACACGCACAAACACACTTCCTCCACACCCACCCTGGCTGCTTCTGTTTTACATCATGATGTGCTAGGGCGGAAACGCAACGAAAATCCCAAATCGCTTATGTTTAAAGACGTTTATTTGATGGTATCTCTCTCGCTCACCTCCTGTGTCTCGAAGAATAAACAAATGAGGACATGATATAATAATAAGTGAAACAGTGCTCTCATGGTGCAGGGGGTATGAATGACTATACGTTAGTTTAGGCGTGGCTCCGATCCTGCCGTCGAGTGTTTGGGGGAGGGGGGGGGGGGGGGGGTCATTTAGACCTTTCAGAACAAGGAAATTAGGTTCTGTTTGTCCATTACACAGCACTGTCGAGGCGTGGTCAGCAAACGATCCGGATCCACCTCCCACCCCAGCGCTGGTGCAACTTGCAGGGTTGCCATTTTACGGTTAACTGCATGTCTCATCTGCGAGTCCTCCACACACAGAGCACACATACATATGTGCCCGCCGACGCATGCATGTGTGCAGAGTGACTGCCAGCCACCTCACTGATGTGTAAAAACTATACATAGAAAAAAAACTGATCATGTTGGGTTTTTGTTAGCCGGCCTGTCTCTCTCCGTTTCTCTTAATAAAAATAGTAAAACATTTTATTTGTATAGCACCTTTCATCGTGGTGGACGGCCTCAAGGTGCTCGACAGGGCATTGAAGCAATACCACGGAACAACTCTTTGTCTCTCCGTCTGGAGGAATGCCGACAAGATGCCAGAGGCCGGAAGAAACGTTCATTATAACTCAAAATGGACATTCGGTCAGGGGAGAGATGATCAAGACACATACAATTATAGATCCATTCATATGTATTTTTAAAACCTAAACACAAAGAACCAATTGTTATTGACGCAGTCAGTTTATTTGATTAGACACCTTTTTGGAAAAACTGGCATGAAAAGGGGAGATACAAAAAGAGGGAGCGTTTTTGCCTTCAGGCCCGCCTTGAGCTGTTGCGGGCTCATAGTAATAGACTCAACTAATGGCTACATTATATTCACGGGCATATCGGCACACTCATGGGCGAGGGGGAGGTGGAGAGAGAGAGAGAGAGAGAGAGAGAGAGAGAGAGAGAGAGAGAGAGAGAGAAAAGAAAGAGATTCATTAATCACATTGGAAGGTGATGATTTCAATCAATGGCATACCAATCACGTATATTATTTTATTGCTATAGAAAAACAAACACCCACACACACACACACATTAATGGTCCCCTTGGATATAAATGTACAACATTAGGTTCACCTGCCTGGATGGACGAGGTGCTGTTTTGTGCACAGTGCGATGCTGTCTTATTTATCGCCATCCAATGGCATGGCTGTGCTGTTTGACAAAGCATTAAAAGGAGCAACGACATGTGAACGTGTAAACCTTGGCTTTCTAAGACTTGGCACGCATGCACACACACACACAAACACACACACACACACACACACACTCAGAAATACACACTCAGACACACTGTGGTTATAAGAGCAGAATATTGGTTACCATTTAGTTTAGCTTTGTGTCCTCCATTGAACTGCGGGAAAATGCTGAACGTGCAGTATTTTGAATTATGAGTCAAACAGCGCAGCCTTCCTGTTCTTCTTAGAATCGTGATTTGGTGTGTGTGCTCGGTGTGTCTAAGAGAGTATGTTTGCGCCTCAGAAAGCACCCCTCCCCCTACACTCTGGGGCTACCGCTCACCGGAGATCCAAATATTTGCTATGTTTCTGAAGAAAAAAAATAAAGATACCTTTCAAAGATAAAACTGTCTGAGATTCCTTAAAGAGATAAAACAGTGAGAGGAGCCAGAGGCCGTAGTTACCCCTCCCCCCTTCTGTCACCCAGTAGAAAAACATGGCAGCAACCAAACATTTCCATTTTGTTAAAATCGCTAGTACATCGGAGAGTTAGGTCGATGTAATCGTCCTATCGAGCGGTATAAATCCGCTGTGTTATTTGGAGAAGGCTCTGGGCAGGGGAACTTGCTGAGGGGGTTATTGGATCACGTTGCGTCGGGAGTGCGTAGCTGTTTTTTTTCTCCTTCTTTTTTATTTTTTTTTGCAAGACCTAAGGAACCGACGTGGGCACGGGGGAATAAATAACCTCTACCCAGAGAGAGCCCAGCTCAGGCCTCAGCGCAGACGGCAATGCCAAAAGTGCACTAACCCTGATGGCTCCTGGAGCGGGCTGGGCTGCTGAGCAAAGCAGGACTGGAGGGGGGCCGGGGCCGGGGCCGGACCGGACCGGACCGGACCGGACCTGGGGCTGAGACTGGACTCGGGTCTCGGGTCTGTCCGGTGATGCCAGGATCTGTAAAGGGAAATGAAAAAAGTTAGCTTCTCCCAGCAACGCATCCATCCAGAATACCTGAATCGTATCTCTCTGTCTTCAGAGTGCGTATGTGGCCTCATATGTAAAACCACCCAAACATTGAACATACAGTGAGCATGACTTTTATTTAGTGCGCATGTAGAACCACGAAAGAACATGGATTAAAGACGATCCGTCTATTGTGCGTGGGTTGTAATTATGGATTAGGAGAGCCTCTCCATTAAACCTGTATTTCCTTTGAATCACGGTGGCAGGGTTGATATTGAAAAGCACGATCATATTCTGCGACATGTATAAACATAATGCATACAGAGACTCAGATGCGGCCGAACGTGAGCGGACCCTTGTGCTCACACTCACACTCACACACAGGCTCGTCGGCCATCACAGACAGCTTGCCGTATGGCAGCCATTTTGCAGGGCTGTTCTGGAACATTCATTTAGGGTTAACCGTTGCATTTGCAGCCCTTTCTCTGCCCTTCTCCATCCTGAATTATTATTCCATATGCACTGCGTTCCATAAAAACGTACAAAAACCCAGAGGCCTGATAGTGTGTCATGTAGTGAAATAATGTATATATTTTTACACAAAATCCGAAGGGGGCCTCATAGTGTGAAATGTAGTGAAATAATATAGATATTTTGTAGATATGTATTATTATATATGTATCGATTTATTCTGGCCAAGCTCGACCAATCCTTCTGCCGTCTTTGACTCGGCATTCATGTATGTGCGCGTGCGCGTGTGTGTGTGTGTGTGTGTGTGCGTGCGTGTGTGTGTAACATGATGTGAAGAGGAGGAGGGGGGGAAGGGAGGCACACCTTAAAGCTTAACAACACTTTTATATGGACGTGTATGTGGGCTTTAGGCTCGAAGAAATGGGAGCTCAAATTGCCAGAGAGCGCCATAGAATAAGAACAGGAGAGGGAAAGAGAAAGAGAGAGACGGACACGAAACGAGGGACGCGTACCGCTGGTTCTCTCCTCCGCCATCTTTGCACACCATAACCATTCCATAACCCACCGACCTCAAAGATTATCTCTACTCATATAGATAGATCCATTTATATATTTGTATAAATATATGTATATATTAAAGAACATACAAGACTTTTGTGTATTATGGAATAATTCTGCATACATATTTTAAGGTATGGAATCATCATATTTTGCAACAAACATGATACTGTTATTACCTTTGGTCATGAGACACAAAAAGGGAACCTCCCCCCGTACAGAACGACAGACTAAACGTACGGCCATCTTGGGGACATGGTGTCTTTTCTTGGGCTCCACCCCGGGTCAGAGGCTCTGCGCTGGTCCATACTCACATGGTCACGCTCTCTCTCCCTTTGCTCATCCTCTTCTGGTGTCAGCCCAGGATCTGAGGCTCTCCGCTATGTTCAGATACCCGTTGAGCCACACCAACAGAGGCGCTCCACATCGGCCCCGCCGCGGCGGCACCTCCTCGTGTGTCCTCCTCCTCCTCCTCCTCCTCCTCCTCCTCCTCCTCCTCCTCGCGGCCGTCGGAAGGAGCACAGATATGCCGGAGGAAATCTGTTTCCCGACGGAATATATGAATAGCTTCTTCTTAATATAGAGACTCATGGCACTGACGAGTTCCCCCGCGGGAGCAGATCGTTTTGGGTCTTGTGCGACGACCACACGGTTCCTTTTCAGAAGCGGCTTCTCTACTTTCATCGGAACCATGTCCTAAATGGGATAATTCAGCGGAGGCCTTAACATCTCGTAATGCACTGCAAAACCCTTCCGAGTCCTCCCTGATCAAGTGCAACACATTGCGCCGTGTGGATCGTCCCAGAGTGCACGGCGGAGTGAAGGCACTCTGTGGTGGGTGTCCCGGGGGGGTGGCGGTTAAGGCGTCTAGCCTTTGATTACAGACAGTCAGACAGACAGCCCAGCAGCATGGCCCTGTCATGGCGACGGCGACGAGGAGGATGATGGTGATGATGATGATGATGAGGTTGAGGAGGATGAGGTGGAGGAGCGGCTGACTGATCGAGCGCAGGTACAGAGCCCGGGTTTAAACGAGGTGAGCTGAGGGCGGGGGTGGGGTGTGGGGGGGGGGGGGGGGGGGAGATCACGGCGCGCGGGGCAGCGCAATGCGCACATGCGGTCCCCGCGACCGCCACCTGCGATGCGGCGGCGAGCGGAGAGGACGCGTACGCTCCTCGCATTGTGTCCCTCTTCTCCTGCTCGCTCGCTCCCTCTCTCTCTCTCTCTTTCTCCGTCAAACGCTCTGCACGTGCACGCGCCGCGAAGCACACGCGCACGTGTGCACGACTTCACCAAAGTACGCTCTGGTGTGGACCCAACGCTTGCGCGCGCACACACGCACGGCCGGACACGCATGCACACACATGCACGCGCAGGGCCGCACGCAGGCAGGCCCGGTGCACGCAGGGTCGCATGCATCCACGGCCAATAAGGAAGCCATGTATATGATTAGCTGGTGTGAGGCGGCTCTTTGTCTCCGATCACCAGACCTATAATGGCCTGCAGTTTGAATCATACTGCTCACCGCCTCCACCCCCACACACACACACACACACACATACCCACATGCACTCACACACCGACACACACACACACACTCCCGCATGCTCTCAAACTCACACCCCACCCGCCCGCTGGCCACACACACATGCATGCTCACACACAGACACCGGATGAACCTCCTTCGACACACACACACACACACACACACACACACACACACACACACACACACACACACACACAAATATTTCCCTTACGTTCACCACGGAATACAATCTAGTCCATCCGTCAATGCACTCATGACAAGAGCGCTTTCCAGCAAGCCTCCCCCCACCCCCCTCCCCCCCTACCTCCCCTGCCTCCCCCGCGTCCCCCCCCCCCCCCCGACCTCCCCCACCCCCGGTCCAAGCAACCGCTGTGCACAGCAGTCGGCAGTGTCCTCAATACACCCCCCCCCCCCCCACCCCCCCCCCCACCCCCCCCCCCCCACCCCCCCCCCCCACCCCCAGCGCCGCCCTCCCCCAACGCACACCCCGGCTGATCTGCTGGATGGCTGTGTCAGCCCGTAGACCACGACCCCGCCTGGGGGCACCCAACGAGATCCAAGGAGAGGACGTGTAGAAGGAGAAATAATGGACGAGAGTCAGGAAAGGTGACAGAGTGCACGGGAGAAGTAGAGATAAAGAGAGAGATGCAGAGAGACGGAGGTGTAGATAGAGAGAGAGGGAGACAGACAGACACTAAGAGTCAGAGAGAGAGAGAGACACGAAGAGAGAGAGAGAGAGAGAGGGAGAGAGAGAGAGAGAGAGAGAGAGAGAGAGAGAGAGAGAGAGAGAGAGAGAGCACGGTGCTAAGAGAGATAGAGAAATGGAAAGAGGAAGCGGGAGAAAGAAAGAGAGAGAGGTTCTCAGAGCAGGAGAGAGAGAGAGAGAGAGAGAGAGAGAGAGAGTGAGAGAGACAGAGAGAGACTAAGAGCGAGATAAAGAGTGAGAGAGAGAAAGGCACGAAGAGAGCAAGAGAGTGACAGGCAAGATGAAAGCCATATAGAGAGAGAAACGGGCAATAAGCGAGAGAGATGGAGTGAGAGAGAGACAGGAAGAAACAAAGAGAGAGGAGCGCGATAAAGTGAGAACGAGTGACGGACACAAAAAGATAGAGAAAGCGAGAGAGATAGATTGGCGTAAAGAAAGCGATAAAAAGAGCGACAGGCTCAGAGCAAGAGAGAGAGGGATAGAGAGAGAGAGTCAGGGATGAAGATGGAGCGAAAAAGAGAGAGAGAGAAAGGGATAAAGAGAGAGACAGGCACGGAGATAGAGATAGAGAGACTGACACAAAGAGCAAGAGAGACAGGCATAAAGAGCGAGCGAGAGAGAGAAAGACAGGCACAAAGAGAGATATAGCGAGACGGAGAGAGAGCGAGACAGGCACAAAGAGAGAGAGAGAGAGAGAAAGAGAGAGAGAGGGAGAGAAAGAGAGAGGGATCGAGAACTTTGCCACCCCTCCGTGGATGTGTGGAGCAGAGCCACAGCGACAGACTGGAGAACTCTTTGTCTTAGTCGACTGACTTAGAGAGACGGCAACGTGAACGTACACGCACGCACGCACAAAATCACACACACACACGCAGACACAAACACACACACACACACACACACACACACATACACACTTCAATACATTACTATACCAAATATAAGCTTTCAATCAATCAGAGAACAAAATCAGCTTTGTGTGCCAAGGCCTGTGTCCAACGTGACTGTACCGCAAACTACAGGTCTGGTGACTGTCCCCATGGTGAAGCGCATGTGTTAGTCATATGTGGAATGCACTCCCATAATTCAAAATGCCAGCTTAATTGGTCGGAAAGAAAGTGTGTTTTGAGGCGAAAACATAGATAAATAGATATGTGCGTGTGCGTGTGCGCGTGTATGTGTGTGTGAGAGAGTCTGCGTGTGTGTGTGTCTGTGTGTGAGTGTGTGAACGTGTGAACGTGCAAATGTCTGTGACTGTGTGTGTCCTCAGACTCACCTGGCGGTACCCTAGAGTTGGTTGTCGTGGCAATGCAGCCTCATCTAGGTTTTTCAGTGCACTGACACCTGATGTCGCTCATCTCTCTTTCCCCCTCTGTCTCTCTCCCCCTCTCTCTCTCCCCCTCTCTCTCTCCTCCTCTCTCTCTCCTCCTCTCTCTCTACTCCTCTCTTCCTGCTGTAGTATAAGATCAGTTGCTACACCCCAGCACTGACAGAACAGAGGGAGACATAGAGGAGGGGTCTTATTCCAACTGCCGGAGCACTCCACATGGCGCCCTGAGACGAAGGGGGTGTCGTCAAGCGGTGCCTTGTGCTGCAGCCACGCGGGTGACTGGGAACCACCCCGCCGTCTGCCATCAGTTGGTTCCTCCCGCCTCCGGCTGCCCTGATTGGCCCGCGCGCTTCCTCCTTCATCAAAATGTAAAATTCCAAGACAGAGAGCAGAGCAGAGCAGTGTGTGTGTGTGTGTCTCTCTCCGTTTGTGTGTGTGTGTGTGTGTGTGTGTGTGTGTGTGTTTGTGTGTGTGTGTCTGTGTGTGCGTGTGTGTGTGTGTGTGTGTGTGTGTGTGTGTGGGGGTGTTCGTCGGTGTGTGTGGATATACTGTACGCATGTTTGCGTATCTGTGCGTGCATGCCGGCATGTACAAGAGAGACAAAGAGAGATGGAGAGAAAGAGACGCAACATGACCTCGTGCATGTATGTGCATCATTTCCTTTGTTCCGCGTGCCGGCATTTTTGGGGGGATATGATTGTGGCATGGAGTGAAAGACAAAAAAACATTCAAGGACAATTTTCGTTGTGCACTGCATTTACTGGTTGACGTGCAGCGAGTGATCATGAAAATGTGCTGGTGCCTTTGTGTGGGAGAGCCGGTACACAGAATGCTATTGTCTGAGTGGGCGTGTGACTCAGGCAGAGGTAGACGAGGGCGAGAGACAGTGGAGCCAGAGACAAAGAGAGCGAGGGACTCAGAGACCGATGGGGTGTCGGGGGGGGGGGTGGGGAAGGGAAAGAGGAAGTGAGTGTGTATGCGCGTGTGTGTGTGGCCGTGTGGCCGTGTCCGTATCAGCATGGCCCTAGAGCTGTCATAATTCATCTCTGTGTGCGTGTGTGTGCGTGCGTGTGTGTGTGTGTGTGTGTGTGTGTGCGCGTGTGTGTGTGCGTGTCCTTGTGTGTGTATCAGCATGGACTGCGAGCTGTCATAATTCATCTCTGTAAGTCTGCGAGGGGGCATGTCAGTCAGCCACTGTCACAATATGTCCCAGCAAGTGCGAACGAGTCACACACACGCTCACACGTATGCATACACACACGTACACACACACACACACACCCGTCTCCATACTCCTGAAGGAGAGCATGTCATGGATGTCAGAGTGTCTCCATATCCTCAGTGTGCGCAGAATGCAATGACCTTTAATCCCTGTCCGCCCTGTGATCGGTGGACATGGAAGGGCGGGATCAACGACCGCCTTGGTAGCGTCGTCTAGGAAGGAGATTCATCACCGCGAGAAAGACGAGAGGCAAACAGGGGAGGGTGAAAGGTGGTGGAGAAGAAGTCAAACCTGAGGAACGGGCCAAGAGAGAGAGAGAGAGAGAGAGAGAGAGAGAGAGAGAGAGAGAGAGAGAGAGAGAGAGAGAGAGAGACAAAAAGAGCAACAGAATAGCAAGAGGCAGATGAGGGTAATACTGCTGACTCACTGTGCTTGTGACAGGCCACACACACACAATCCAGATTGCACACTTCTCCAAACACTTTCAAACGGCACACACACACACACACACACACAAACACATCTACACATCCACAGACACATCCAAACCAATTTTTAAACCTTTCTAGATGCACACATAAGGAAACACACTAAACACAAAACAAACAAATCAAACTTGTCTCCAGAATACTCTTCCAGGAAACAGGAACAAAGATGCATTTGTACATGCTGACTCTAGTGGCATGCTGTCTCCGAGCCGTTTCAGCTTCTCTACATGTAAAATAGACCACTTCTCCTTCCCCTCAGTCCCTCTCTCCTCCCCCCTGCATCGATTTAATTACCTTCTATATTTAACATGGCCCATGATGCTATTTCAGGATCAGAGAGTCTTGTCACTGATATCACACACACACATGGACACAGATACACACACACACACACACACACACACACACACACACACACACACACACACACACACACACACACACACACACACACACACACACACACACACACACGCACACACACACGTCGAGCACACCGGCGATAATATTTCCCTTCAACGGACCACAAGATTCCCTCCCCATGTTCAGACCTTTATCTATTTACCCACGGTTGTCGCCGTAAAATGTTACAACCACTTCCTTTATTTATGAGGGTTAATGGCTCGCTCGTCGGTTCCTTGGTCCAGGAGCACAGATGTTGTGTGGAGGGTAACGTACCTCCCTACATATCCATATGGAAACATTATACTTTCTATTTCACTGACCTATGGAAATTAACAGACTGGTGTTTCATTTCATTGCCATCATTATCATTGTGACCCTCTGTGAGTTGCACACGGTGAAATTTGATTGGCTGCCTGTATGGAGGAAGTGTGTGTGCATTGTATCTATAGGGGGTTGAATCGTCCTTCTGTCCTCACTCTTTTTCAGGCTATTCCACCTGCCGTTTCAATCCCAAAATGCCCAGGAGAAGAATAAAGAAAACCCAGGACACATGGACATGGGGATACGAGTTCACACAAACACACAGACACACACACACACACACACGCACACACACATATATATATATAGATATATAGACATGCACAGACACTACAACGCATAATGGACAACATCCCACAGAGAAAGCAATCTGGGCGCACACTACACACACACACACACACACACACACACACACACACACACACACACACACACACACACACACACACACACACACACACACACACACACACACACACACACACACAGCACCTTCACCTGTGTGCAGCCATGCATGTGCACATGCACACATCATATACTGTGTAGATCAGTACCCTTCATATTTGGTTGAGATTTATGATTGTTCTTCAGTAGAGGCCACAGTCATCTGGGAGATGATGACCATATTGATCTGATAACCTGTTTCATTTACTGCCAAGCCAGCCAGCCACACACACACTTGCACACACACAAGCTGACACACAGACACACGCAGAAACGCACACGCGCACACAATCACACGCATGCACACACACACAGCGACAGATACAACCATGCACGCGATTCATGTTTGCACGATTACAGAGAAATAAAATACTTGCTTGTATGCATTTGCTTCCTCAAACACACACATCAGCCCCCCCCCCCACACACACACACACACACATACATACACCCACACATACACACACAGACACAAAGACAAACGCACGCGTGCGCACGCACACAAACACACCCAGCGGGATCCACCCAGCTTTCTGCCTCATCAATTCCCCCGCCTCTACCACGTCTGTCGTCCTCTTCTTCCTCCCGATCACCAGCCCGCCCTCTCCACGCTCCCTTCCTCCCCAGGCCACCTCACACCCCGCCCCCTCCGGTCCTCTTCCCCACCCCACCCAACCATCTCCATAGATTGGGATCATTTTCCACCCCGCCCCACTTTATAAAACCTACCAACCTTTCTCCCCGACCATTCTCGCCCCGCAAACAGGAATCTCTCACCGGTTCTGTTCCTCTCATGTGGCGTGCACAAAGCCTCGCCCGTGTGGCAGGTGTGTGTGTGTGTGTGTGTGTGTGTGTGTGTGTGTGTGTGTGTGTGTGTGTGTGTGTGTGGGTGTGTGTGCGTCCAGTTGTGTGTTTGTGTGCAAGAGGTGTGTTGAGAACAGATAGATGTTATGGTTGCGGGCAGCCAAGAATGTGCACACAGCGCACAAAATGACACATTTACACAGTGGCCTGCCTTGCTTTTTTGTCTTACATTCACACGCGCACACACACACACACACACACACACACACACACACACACACACACACACACACACACACACACACACACACAAACACAAAGAAAACCACACACACACAAAAACAGGAAAAAGGCTTTCAGTTTCTAAATCAATCCCACACCGTAGCTAATGCAGTTCGGGGGAAGCATTAGGACTATTAGTCAAAGTGTGTGTGTGTGTGTGTGTGTGTGTGTGTGTGTGTGTGTGTGTGTGTGTGTGTGTGTGTGTGTGTGTGTGTGTATATAGAAGCCACACACTCAGCACCACCACATCTCAGTGGATCCTGTGAGGTCAGCAGGTGCAAAAGCGAATGAGGGGGCCATCTTATTTAGTGTGTGTGTGTGTGTGTGTGTGTGTGTGTGTGTGTGTGTGTGTGTGTGTGTGTGTGTGTGTGTGTGTGTGTGTGTGTGTGTGTGTGTGTGTGTGTGTGTGTGTGTCTTTGTGTGTGTGAGATCCTCCCTTCAATATCCTCTGGTCTCTTTATCACTCTAAAATTATCTCCCATTTACTGGAAGATACTGGGTGAAGTGGGTGGGGAAGTGAGGGAGCGACCGAGAGAGGGATTGAGAGGGAGAGAGCAAGAGAGAGCGCAGAAGGGAGAAATGCAGCTAATCCGTATTTCCTGCCTAAATGTATGCTGATCAACCAAAATGAAGTCAAAGACAGACTTCAGTCTACCCGTTTCTGAAGGGATACGACATGATATCTGTAAATTGTCGTTTGCCTTTCTTACCCAGATTAAGAAGAGTTGTTTGATTCCGAATACACCACTAGGTGTCCCTAAGGGGAGTTTGCTTGGTTAGCATTTGCTCTCCGTAGACCACTACCATTGACTTGCAGGGGGTTACAGTAGTCTAGTCCCTGTTCATGTTAGGGGAAAACACTGTTAATTACTGCCCAAAGATTTCCAATGCGTTCACATTATTTATGTATTAAAAATGAGTGTCAGTATCAACGCAACCAGATTGTGTCACCAAACACACAGATCATTCGGCACTATTTTTGGTGCTGTGATTATTAGCCAAATGTGATGCGCTGCTAACAGGTGCTTCACAGATAGCCTAATGATTACTGCTCAGAAAGATGATGTTGAATGAAACAACTTAAATGAAACTACTCATCTGAATCCGGGCAAGACAGGCACACGATAATTTACAGATATCTCGGCGTATACCTTTAACCACGCAGCAATCATTGGAGTAATGTTAGCATTGATAGCAAGACACGTTCGCGACACAAGATGTCACACGAGAAGAACAAATAGTCCCAGACTCAAGTACGTCTCAGCAGATTATAGCCAAGGTCTTAGCATAGCACTTCTGCATTCGTTTTAAATTGGCCTTCGTTCCCCGAAATCCCAATCCCCCATTTGAGATCAACTGTCTAAAAAAACGCTTGCGACAACATGACCAGTGATTTGCAGTGACGCAGTACATGAGCTTCCCACCTTGTGGGGGCTAAATTAAGAAATAGCAGCGTTATCCCACCGTACCGTAAATGCAATTCCCCTTATCTTACTACCTGTGAGCTGTGCACACCAGTTAACTGTCCTCGGAGTGAGGAGAATAACAACATGACAAGAAAACAACAACGAAGACGAGGAGGGTAAATACAGAGCATTTTGACGAAGGCTTTGACAAAGCAAGATCCAAAACACGTGACAGAGACGGATTTCCCTCCCTCTCCTCTTTCTCTCTAGCATCTCGCCGCTAAACCACACAACGGATATCTCTTCCTCAGAAGCATGCTGGGAAGTCCTGCCCTCTCTTCTGCCAATAATGCACATTTGGAGCGATTCCGGCGTTAAAGGAGCATGACTGTGGAGCGGGGCAATCAAACGATGTGATACGCCTGACGAAAAAAAGCCTGGCGCTTTTAAGAGATATAATGCGTCTTCAACGGTGTATCAGTGTGTGGGCCTTGATGGTGCGGACCCCCGTGCAGCCGTCGCCCCGTGGCCGTCCCCGGCCCCACCACCCCCTCATGGTCTAGCCTTGTGCTCCCTGCCTGAGGCCGGCATCAGCTCCAAGGTTTGGATTCACTCCCTGCAGATCAATATCCTCCATTCATCTGGCCGGCGCTCACGCACCATTGTGTGGGCTACAGGGTTTCTACACGTGCATGAGATGGCACGCAACAAAACCGGTCGTCCGGAGAACACACACACACACACACACACACACACACACACACACACACACACACACACACACACACACACACACACACACACACACACACACACACACACACACACACACACAGAGGCATGCTCATACATATAGTGGGAACACTTACTCAGACAGCGATACACACACACACACACACACACACACACAAGCATAGATAGAGACACACAGAAATACATTTATCTATACATGCATGTAAATATACGTCACACACACTGTCACATGGACATGCCTACACAACCCCACTTGCAGATAGAGACATGGAAAAAACACGGCATTCACAGGGTGAGCAGACGTACATTCAAAAATACACACAAATCCACACACAAAAAACACTGCATGTGCATGCACACATACACAAAGGTATTTTCTATATGCTGCATGAGAGTCAGCAGACAGAGCTGGTGGGGGGGGGGGGCAGAAAGTGAGGGGAAAGTAACTGAGAGGCAGACAGTGAGACGTGCCATTATAAATCATATCCGCTGCTGGCGCCAGCCATGTAGCCTAGCAACCAGACAGTCCCCGCCCCCACTCCATCCTTTCTCTCCGTCTCTGTATCTCTCAGCCTCTCTCCCCCTCTCCCTCTCTTCCGCTCTTTCCTTATACCTTATTACCCATAATATTCGGTGCTGTGTGCGGTGCTTTGCTGCTGCTCACACAAACAAAAATCCATAGCTGTTCAATGCCTACAGTTTGCCTCAAGGATCAAACCTGGAGTCGGCTGATGTCAATCTGGTGTTGTACACATGGGAGGAAGTCAAGCTGCCAACGCATGTCGCACACGGCTGACGCCGCCGGCTAACATACACGGGGATTTTGCAGGAGGCCTAAATTAGGTCCCCCTGATCCTGTGAGGGTCAAAATTGATGTGGATCTTTGGAAACGTTTTGCATTTAGTTGATGAGTTGAGGTGTGGCAATGTTAAATATGTCACCCATTTAGTCACACTACTACAAATAGTAAGTAAAAAGGCAACGGCCGTGACAGTACAACAAAACACATGCGATGAAAAAAGTAGGGAATCTTATTTTTGGGAGGCGTCTTGTGCTCTGCTTTCATCCGAGTACGGTTTTGACTAAACAGAACTGGGCATCTTTGAAGAAAACTACTTCTAGCGTTGATCCTCTTGCTATTTATATAGTGAAGACACAACGTGGAATTATGATACATTTTCTCATTTGCCTTCCCTGCCAGCGTCAACGTTCCTACTAGGGTATATTCATTATACACATAATGTATCATGATGACTTTTATCCATCAGCTCATCTCTCTCCATAAGGAATACCGGCCCGGGGCAAAAAAACAAATTATCTCTCCAGCCATATTGTGATGTAACTAATGGATGAGGGCTGCTGTGAGATTGCTCAGGGTCTGTCTCTGTGTTCTATCCCAGCCAGACAACAGGAAGTTTGGGGGGGGGGGGGGGGGGTGCTTTATGGTTCCTATTCCAGACATTGATCCTTTGACTGTTCCTTTATAATCCCCCCCCCCCTTGACTTCTGACTGGATGGCAGCACAAGTCATTTTAGTGAGGGCCATTATCCGTCAATGACAATAGCCGAACAATCCTTTTTTTTTTACTCAATTGAATGCAAAAACGATATTATACACTTTCTGCTTTAAAGTTATAAGCTTCTCAATGAAAGTCATTCACTCAATAATAATAATAGGTATACAACAAAGAACAAATATTGATATTAACGACAATGTGTGTGTGTGTGTGTGTGTGTGTGTGTGTGTGTGTGTGTGTGTGTGTGTGTGTGTGTGTGTGTGTGTGTGTGCGCGCATTGTAAAATAAACAACATACAGGCAATCATTTGTAGCTACTATCGCATTAAGAAGACAACATGAAAGATATGGCGAGATATGACAATAAGATATTGCCTGCGTAGCCTTGTCGGGGGTTGATGCTGATGACATGTTTTTATGTTCCCAGTCAAGTGGATAAGGGGCTGGCTGTGAGGCCGAGGGCTGCGACTTATCCATGGAGATATGGATGCAGTTGGACAGGACAGGCCCACCTCATCCTATCCCCTTCTGCATCCGTAACTGACAATGTAATGAGATGTATGTCATAGTCGATTTAAAACGACATGCGTCACATGCTAAATAATGATTAGTTGCGTTGGATCTAACAAATCCTTCAATCATATGATAGGTACGATTAATTTATTATTGCTATTTATAACGCCCCTATCTGTTTTGACGTCCACACCCTACAGAGAACTACTGGAATGACCATGACCTCAAGGCTATCTTATCATATGGTTCTGGGTCAATAAAAGAGCTCATTCTTTATAATGAACCGAGGCTGCAAAATGTCAGATAAAAAATGCCACACTAATTAGCGCAAAATCATGTAGTCAATATGCTGGCTTTGGACGACAAGCAGAAATGTAGAAAATGTAAAGTATGAGCTTTAATTTGAAAAAATCTGTAAATGAGATGAAGGGAGCAAAAACTCATGGTATATAAAAATAAAAGGCCACAAAAACAAGAAGACAGAAGGATAGAGATAGGAGGACAGAGATAGGAAGATGAGAGACAGAGACAGAGACAAGGAGGAGAGAGAGAGAGAGAGAGAGAGAGAGAGAGAGAGAGAGAGAGAGAGAGAGAGAGAGAGAGAGAAAGATGCTGTTCTATCATATGGAAGAAAGGGAGTAATTGCCAACCTTCAGTAACAAGACAAGTTAATTGCAGAGACGCATTGCGTGGTCTGACACTGCAGGCTGGCAGCATGTTGCAGCAAAAGCCCCATTCGCCACAATAAAAGCCCCCCCAGTCAGAGCTCACTAAACGGCCATAACCTGGAGAACAACGGTGACTCTGCTGTTGGCCCAGGCTCCTGCCTCATTGTCTATTGGCCCATGCAATAAGAAGCCCACAGATTTCCACAACATACAATCAAATGGCTTGTGGTGTGACAGGAACAGTGGTTGAGCGGGATATTAGGGGGAGGAGAAAGGAAATGAGTGTGTGTTTTTGAGTGTGGTGTAAGTTTGCGGTGAAGGTGTTTGAGTGCTCTGAGTCTATTTGGAAGCACTCAAGTCGGTCCTCAACCCACGAGCAAGTAAAAGCAGATGGTACAACAGGGAAATAGTGTCTGAAGCTCCCAGCCCTGTTGGTTTAATTGTGTTCATGCCTCCCGGTGAGTTTGAGTGCCACCTTGTGGTGTAGGTCTGCCACAGCGCCGCCTCGCAGCGTCCCGATTCGTGGAGCCGACTCGTCCCCTGAACCGTTCCTTGAGAAGAAAACACCCACACAGATGTTAATCTCATGAAATGCTAAGGAAAATCACCACTAGGCCTCATTCCCAGGGTTTTTGCCAAAAAAAAAAAAAAAGTAAACAGTCACAGTAAAACAGTAAATAGATAATTACAAAGGCTAAATTAATAAAAAATAATGTTTGTTGTGAAATTAGGAATGTGGATACTACTGGGTCAGAGGGGTTGAAGTGATGACACAGAATAAATGGAAGATGAATTGAGTGAACACCACATAGTGCATTATCAGCTGGTAGCCCTATCGTCCTATTGATCGCATATCTGATACCGGGTTTGGATTTGACGGCCATTAAATGAAGTACAGCAGAGGTAGAGAGGTTTAAGTAAGGACAGGTTAAGGTGGTGACACCAAATGAAAACCATAAATCCAAGGCAAACCAATGGAAAATTGAAAAATAGAAACAGGATGAGAAACAAACGAGGGGATACCTGGAGATCTCATTGCTCAATCTTGAACGCCTCTATAGAAAAGGTCAGGGTGAAATTAAATGAGTGACAACTGGCCCTACTATCACCATTGCACAATAGGGCCATGGCATGGCAATAGCCTAAAGTGTTCTGATTAAAGGCTATTATGATATATAGTTTGTGTCGATAACATGATGAAAAAGATCGATATCGCTGTGATTTTGCACAATGCATAGTTATGAAATTGATAACTCTTGTTGTAACATTAATCTAGCTTACTAAAGTTATGATAAAAGGTTGAGAATTGAATCGACCTATAGAAGTGTCATTTCCCTTCCTGAACGGCTCCTGTTCAGGAAGTGAAATTTCCCATTAATTTATTCCAATGAAGATAAAAAATATCGATATAATAACATTGGTAAACAGAAAAAAAGGCAAAGGTACAAGAATGCGACAGAACCATTTTAAAGTGAAGGAAGGGTGTTGTGTGTGTGTGTGTGTGTGTGTGTGTGTGTGTGTGTGTGTGTGTGTGTGTGTGTGTGTGTGTGTGTGTGTGAGAATCTGTCTGTAATATGAATATGTTATAGCTATCCCCACACCAATGATTTCATGAAGTTCAATGTACCACAGGAACAGCTGACCTAGCCCTGCCCTCGTATACTTCCAGTCCACTTGTGCAATACATGTTTGTAGATATAGATGACGTCGTCCGGGGCTACCATCGACTAGACAATGTCAGATCACTACTCCTCCTCCTACTTGAACTTTGACAAACAAGTTAGTGTCATGGAGACGTGTCGGTCCCCTCAATCACCATGCGGAGGATGGCGGTGGAAGTCCCATCTATCGCAGAGCAGAGGTAACTTTATTATATATTTATTCATCGACAGTATCAGAAACTATACTCGACTTGATCCCACGCCCCGTTCAGCATGTTGATTAATGGCTCTTATTTGGAATGAATTATCGACACTTTGTTAGAAATATATTCTTGTGCTCTCTTGACTAAATTTAATTGTTTATATTGCCAATTATTAGTGATACAGGCCTCCTTTAGTAGCAGTCTAAAGTATACCATGCAATTCAAAACGTGTAATCGTTCTATCGTTGATTTTTAGTTTACCTGGGATTCCGCGCGTTGGGGAAATCGACATTACTAATTGTTTAGCCAAATGTCGCGATACTTTGGTTGAGAAAGTAATCTTGTGGTGTATCTTTGTTATATTTTTCATAATGATGGCTGTATTGCTGCAGAACTAGTGTTATGCAATTGAAGCGCTCTTGGGGGCGATATTAGTAACCAACGGAGATTGTCTGAAAAGTGTAGTAGCTAATACGACTTGTGGACAATTTGCAACACTTCCAATGCTCAAAACTAGCTTCCAAATGGCCACTATTGAAATTTGCTTCTGACATGAGTGACTATTACATTTTGCAATATTTGTAATCAACAATACATTTTTACAAATTTCTGTAATTCAATTTGAGTTCATGCGTCCCACTTTCATTTTGTCGTTTATATTGTTGTTTAAGTAACTTTTCTAAATTGAACACAAACAAAAAGGATTTGTTGAGGTCAAAGTTCTGTGCGTGTGTGTGTGTCACTCCCAGCTCCTGGCTATCCAGTTGGCTGCCCTCCTGGTGTCCCACTTCTTCTTCTCAATTGAAAGACGCAGAGGAGAAAATGCTCAAAAGTAAGCATGCGTTTGGTTCAGTACTGAATCTCCTACTGCTTTACCTGCTGTCGGTGGATTCACTCTGCATGTCCATTCATTCATCTATCCAGCCATTCATCCATCCATTCTTTAAAATTTTGAATTGAAAGTGGAAAATAGGTAGTCAATCCCACAAAAAGCAAAGCAAAGGCTAATGGTTCGTTCTTTGTCCCTCTGTCATTGAAAAAACACAATGGGCACACAATCTGACGCTCAAGGTATCATAGTGACTGATGAATTGAAAAACTGAAAAAAACTGCCTCAGAGTAAAAGTCTTCCATCCATCCACCGGCTTTCTCCCTATCTCCCTCTCTCTCTCCATCCTCAGGCGTGAGGCAGCCCTTCTCCAGGCAGCACGTGCGCATCTCCGGAGACAACTACCTGTGGACCCTGGCCTTCAACACCCTCCCTCAGCCCTCCCAGCAGCCGGCCCGGACCCGGCCCGGCCCCCCGCTGGTACTGCTCCACGGCTTCGGGGGCGGGGTGGCGCTCTGGATCCAGAACTTTGACTCTCTGGCGGGCTGCGGGCCCGTCTACGCCCTGGACCTGCTGGGGTTCGGACGCAGTAGCCGGCCCCAGTTCAGCGGGGACCCGCGCGAGGCGGAGGAGCAGTTCGTGCAGGCCCTGGAGGAGTGGAGGCAGAGGGTGGGCCTGGAGGACATGGTGCTGCTGGGACACAACCTGGGGGGATACCTGGCCACGGCCTACACACTCAAACACCCACACAGGTAGGGGGGTGGGGGGGGGGGGGGGGGGGGGGGTGTTCTGTATGTAGTGCGGTCGGGGTGTGTCTTGTGCATTCGGTCAAAGGTTTGAGTAGGTTTAGGTGTGTCATGTCAGTGTGCGTTTTTCTGTCTGTATAGTGTTTACACTAGATGTGAAATCTAGGTTTAGCACATACTGTACAAAGAGGTCCTGCACACAAACACACACCGATATTATATAATGTGTGTGTGTGTGTGTGTGTGTGTGTGTGTGTGTGTGTGTGTGTGTGTGTGTGTGTGTGTGTGTGTGTGTGTGTGTGTGTGTGTGTGTGTGTGTGTGTGTGTGTGTGTGTGTGTGTGTGTGCAGAGTGAAGCACCTGCTCCTGGTGGAGCCCTGGGGGTTCCCGGGACGGCCAGACGGTCCTCAAGACGGCGCCATCCCAGTGTGGATCAGAGCGATGGGGGCCTCCATGAGCCCCTTCAACCCCCTGGCCGGGCTGAGGCTGGCCGGCCGACTCGGTGAACACACATACGCACGCACGCACGCACGCACACACAAAAACATAACCATTAACTCCATTCAACACGTTTAATGTTCAATAATATTGCCATTTCAAACTAAAAACCTTCATCATATGATTATAAGAAAAGACTATCTCTGGGTTGTCCAAATACGACTGAGGACTTAAGAATAACCTGCTACATCATGAAAAGAGGCTTAGGATCATTGGGATGTCTTTGGAGACTTGTATCAGTGGTATGCTCTGTGTTCTCATGTCTTTGGGCTCCAGGCCCCATGCTGGTACAGACCATCAGGTCGGACTTCAAGCAGAAGTACTCGTCGGTTTTTGAGGACCACACCGTGTCGGACTACATCTACCATCTCAACGCACAGACGCCCAGGTCAGCAAGTCCTACCTGCTTAATGAGCTGTTTCTGAATTCACCGTAAGGCACTTTGAAAGAAAAGTGTCTGCTAAATAGAAACGGAAAAAAGAGGAAGTCCTGAGGCCCAACCATACAACTTCCCTCCCCAAACCTTGTCTGTTTGTTGCTCTGTAACCCAGCGGGGAAACTGCGTTTAAGAACATGACCATCCCGTACGGCTGGGCCAAGCGCCCGATGCAGGAGAGGGTGGGTCGCGTCCAGCCGGACATCCCCATCTCCTTCATCTACGGGTCGCGCTCCAGCATCGACAGTGACTCGGGCTCCGCCTTGAAGAGAGACAGGCCTGATGTGCAAATCAAGGTACAGGCCCTCTGAAGAGTTGAGTGGCGTCAAACACTGACAGGGGAAATCTGTCAATGAATGAGTCACTGCTGGCAATGGAAAACATGTTCAGTCATGTCCTTATCTGTACACAGCTGACTGCTGTGTGTTTGTTGTTTGTTTGAGTGTGTGTGTGTGTGTGTGTGTGTGTGTGTGTGTGTCGGTGTGTGTGTGTGTGTGTGTGTGTGTGTGTGTGTGTGTGTGTGTGTGTGTGTGTGTGTGTGTGTGTGTGTGTGTGTGTGTGTGTGTGTGTGTGTGTGTGTGTGTGTGTGTGTGTGTGTGTGTGTGTGTCGGTGGGTGTGTGTGGGGGCTCGCTTGTTCCCCACCCAGGTGATTCGAGGAGCGGGTCATTACGTCTTCGCTGACCAGCCGGAGGACTTCAACCAGACTGTGCTTGAAATTCTTGCTGTTTACCGTACCGGGGCGGCTGTAGGGTCTGCTGAGGAGGACCTATAGGACCTATAAAGACCATGCAGGCTTTGGGATGAGCCAATCGTATAGCCCCCTCCCACCACCCTACTACGCACAACAAAAAGACTAGCTCCTTCCCCTTTTTCACTATGCTGCCTTTGCACCGCACATTTGAGAGACAGAGAGTGCATACGGAGAAATCTATTATCTCCTGTACATCGGACCCGTTCTTGGTAGTCTGTCTAATCAACAGAATTGGCGATCGTGGAAACCTTGGGGTCAAAGTTCAGCACTGGATTTGCAGCAAGGGTTGTTAGCGTGAAAGTCTTCGCGTGTAAATGTGATTTTGTAAATAAACATTTAGTGCAGTTGTTATCTCACATGGGGTTCTTTTGGTGGCTTATTTATTGTGTGGATAGAGATTCTTGCGCAAACACTTAATGAGTAGTACCAATTCTGTGAAACGATAGGGCAACACGTGACCAAATTGACTGCACCCCCAAAAGACTAACCAGATCCAGACAATATGCAGAATAGGAGGTCTGGATGTTCCCTATTTATGACACAGATGCAACCTGTTCAGTTATATATATATAGGACAAAGGTCCCTTTCCTCGTGCGGAAACACAAAGCCCCGAAAGGAGCAGTCTCGAGGAACGGCCTGCAGAGGGCAGTGTTGCCGCTCTTAATGCGCCTGTCCTTCCGCTTTGTGTGGCGGTTGGATCATGTGCCTAGCCCTAGAAAGAACCTATCAAGTGGTCAAAAGTGTGTCTGACCGTACTCCAATATCTGGGCCGTCTTACCACCACAACAATGCAATCAGGCCAGAAGAGGGCCTACTTCCTGGCTTGGTGTGAGCAAGTATATGTGTGTTGTCCCCAAGCGCCTTTCAAGAGTTATTAATAGTCTGCTCAAATAGTTATTTCAAAGCACAGGAATAGCACATTGTTATTGTAAGAAAAACTATATTTCCCAACTGAAGGAGTTGGGAAATATCAGGGGGTATCAGCATCTCTAGCATCATCTATCATTCGTTGGTCCTACCAACGAATGAAAAGGACACATTCAGAGACATTTCTGCTTCCTGCTTTCATAACATGTCATAGCAAAACACTGATCCTTTATTGAGCTGTACAGGGACGATAAATCAACAGATGTGTTGTTCATTGCTTTACTTTGATTATTTCTCTCATGCACTGTTGGAGATGGAAGGACGGCCATGGAAAAGGGTTCAGATGACGGTAAGATCTTCACTTCAGAGTTGGAGAGTGACTGATTTCCAAGGGGATGGGCTACATAAAGAGACACATTTGCGGTGTTCAAGCGGTAACAGCCACATTTAACAGCCGCCTCTGTCACTTTTCGCAACTTCTGTCGCCGGCTTCGACATCAAACCTTCCCCCTTCCGAACCCTGTCTCCTGGCAACAGGGTAGCCACGGAGACCAGCGTGCGAAATCTTATGGATTGGGTGAAAAAAAGAAACGTCAGGAAATTATGTAGCGTTCTGTTGAGGAAATGAATTGGTGTTGGTGGGGGGAGAGGGGGGGGGGTGTTTGTTGTTTTCCTGGGGATACTGGCAGGGTGCAGTCAGTGAAGCATAAGGATGACACATCAATGGCCTTCTCTGGCCCCGTGTCCAAAATGCACACTAGATGTGCCTGATGTCCAGTCCATACAATCTCTCTATCTCTATCTCAGTATCTCCCTGTCCCTGTAAACCAAAGTAGCAAACCCAGGCATTTGCAATGAACGTATACTTAAACTATTTGTCCAAAGTCTGCCAGGTACAAAGTACAACAAATAAGCTCATAAGTGATATGAAAGATACAAGCTATCGCAGGTATCCCAACAGGCCTCAATGTGTCTTATTAGAGAGTAGAAAGTAGGCATTGAATTCTATCAGGATTATGTTTGTGTAAGCAAATATACCTCAACACACAGCACCACCACGAGCTCAGTGCTTTTAAATGAGCTGTCAACACTGCACAGAGAAAAAGTCCCACTGGAGTAAACCCAAAGCGTCAGGCTGCATTCATTTTTACCACAGCGACAACCTCACGCTATAAAGAGGGGTGTAGATCACATCCCTCCCTAGCCCCGCCCCTGCTACCATCTCCAAACACAGCAATAGTAACTCACAGCTGAGTGATCGATGGTAAAGGCGGGTGCAGCGCATATCTCCTATTTTATGGTTGGCAGCGCTACGGAGAAAAACAGCAGCTGGGATGATGCTTCTCCATTTGGGGATGGCGGGGGGAAGTAACGCTCACTTTGTCAGAATTTGTTAGGACTTTGTGTGGACGAAGGTTTGTTCTCTCGCTGATTGTGGATATTTGTTCGCATAGGTCAAATTAATGGCCACCTGTCTTTGTGGTAATGTTGTTCGGTTATGGATGACTGTTTATTCGCGGTGGTTATCTTTCAGACGTCAGGATGAATCATACATTGGTAAATTAGTCACAATTTGCAAAGTGTGAATAAGTCACAAAAAGACATCTGGTGAGGGATGAGGATGTCATTGGCTGACAGCTGATTGGTCGGCAACAAATATGAATATTTACCACACAATTGACGACCTGTGGAAAGGGTTCATGGGCTTTGGGGAGCAGCAGTATCTAAACAGGGGACACAAAGGAGAAAGTAAAACCAAAATCAGCTCATTCTCTAACCACTTACTGTGACTCCACAGCTCGTATATTTCAGAAGCTTTCAGACAGTTTTTCGAGAAGATTAACCTTCTTTCTTGATGTACCAATCTGTGACATCAAATATGTTTCCCAAAGACACATTTCTCTTTTTAATCAAAAAGGCAATGTTTTTTAAAACAAACTTTTCCACTTAAAAAAAAAAAATAACTATTGAGTTTCATGCGTCAAGACACCCAGCCATCCCAAAGCCCTACAACTAACATAAATGTGTCATATTATATCATTATGATTTAATTATATCAAAACCAAAATGTTATTCCTTCCATCATATTCGGGGAAGGAATAAATGCTTTGGCTTTCATATGAATGATATGTTCTGTGTGAGTTCCTCTGCAATACATTCATGCATGCCTTCATCCTATTATATTCATTGAGATTGTTTTTCCAGACCAAAGATAAAGCAAACAAGCCATCCCTCTCCCTCTTGGCTGCCTTTATATTTAGCCTTGTGAGAAATATCTGGCTGGTCTATTAGATGTGTCTGCCTTTTGTTGTCATCCACTAACAATCTGTTTTTGATTCCCATATGAAGTGTGGCTCATTGTGTGTGTGTGTGTGTGTGTGTGTGTGTGTGTGTGGGAGTGTGTGTGTGTGTTGCCCTGCCATCTAACTACTCTGTTTAGTGTGTTGAAATGTCTCTTAATCAGAAACATCCTCCTTTCCTATACGCTTCTGTTCACCCCCCATGGGGGTGAACTGCCAGTGGTTTCTGCCAGTGACAGAAACACATTTAACACACAATCGCCCTGTCTGCCAGTCTGAACACACAATGTCATTCTGTCTATGCCCCTCTGTGTCCCTTTGCTCTCTTCCTCGGTCTCTATATCTCTCTGTCGCTCATCGGTTCTCTCTGTGCCATTAGCTTTATGAGTGTCTCTCACTCTGTCTATCTCACCATCTCTCTCCCCGTCTCTATGTCTCTTCACCTCACATGCGAGCAGGGGGACGTGGGAATGAGCGCTTCGAGGTGATGAGTTGCTTTGTGTTATTTCGGGATCTGCATCACTGACTCCATCACCGGGCCTCTGGCAGCCGGCCAGGCCTCATCAGCAGCTCATCTCCGGGTCTGATTAGCAGCAGCGAGAGACGCAGGGCCGGCTGGGTCTCCTGATCCCCAAAACAACAACACGCCACACAGCATGAAGCTTTGTTTATTCACATTGACACTTGATTAGTATTCATGCAATGCCTGATGCCACAATAATGTATGAGAGAGAGAGAGAGAGAGGGTTTGTGATAGGATACAAAGGATAAGCGGATTTGATCTTTATCATGCACCTGTCTCAGTGTCCTGCATACATATTTATGTGTCAATGTGTGTGTATGTAAGCGTGTACCTGTGCATGTGTGGATTCATTCAGGTCCATCCCTCCATGGTGGACCTCATATGGTCTGGTGTGATTCAGTCTGCCTGACAAGGATCGGGAGCACATATGTGCCAGAGAATCCCGCTCTCAACACCATGACTTTAAAACCACTAGCTCTCTAACTTGAGCAGAAGGTCTGCCTAGCCTTGTGGGAGACTCAGGTCATGCGCCGGTTAGGTGGGTAGAAAGCTAGGTAAGCCATCCAATCATTTCATTCGGGCCGGACAAAATGATTGGATGGCTTATTATGGCTACCACAGCAGCCGGAGATACCAGATGTTTTTACTTTTTGTCTGCGTCTTTCATTTATGAATTGCTGTTGGACGTAGAAAAAGTTTCAACAAATATGAAAAAGAATGCTTCCATCAAAAATGCCTGCCTACCCTAGCTTTAGTATATCTTATTAACATCGGATTTAAAGATCCTTAAGGAGTGGGAAGGAGTTCTATACAACATAACCTATACAACATTACCTTTCAGCCGGGAGGGTCAAACAACTTACTTGACTACCACCCCAATAGGTTTGATGATTTGTTTGTATTTTCTTCAGTTTTTTTAAATAAATTCATGTATGGAATAAAAATAAAACGTGTCTTATTCCGTTCGCATGATTTTTATTTCAATATACATGTATTATATCTCATGTTTCATACAGTACAATATGTTCAAAACCAATTGTATGGCACACCCATGTTTGTTGGTACATTTTTCCGTCGTTGGTATTGCTGTGTGCGGATACGGTACAGTGAGGTGACACATCAGCTTATGTTGGATAGATACGATATAGGCCTAGGTGGGTTGACCTCTGTATGACGTTGAAGTTGCAACAGTAAAAAACATGCACTGGGTAAACATACCACTTAAGTCAAATATCTATTCACACACGATTTTGTTTGGTTGGTTTCTGTTTCTTTTTATAGGTCCTTGAATATGCTACACAACAAGTGGCTAGTCCTTGAAAGCTAGAGGACATGCGCGATTTTTTGGTTCTGACCCAACGCTAATATTAGCAGCTAGATAACTCTCTCTAGTGGCGTATTTGGGTACGGGATTGTGTGATTTGCAAGCCGACCTTCAACATTGCATACTGCACTGGCCTCCCTGTTCCGTTAGTATCCATTTTTAAGTAAATGAATGAATAAATAAATAATTGAAAGAACGAAACAAATCTAGATAGATTTTAGCCACCTCAATATAATTCAACATAGTCAAAATATATATATATATATTCAAAAATATTAGTTTGTTTTATCCCCTATGAATAAATAAATAAAATGTCTCGTGCCATCTCTCCATCCATAATGTTCAACTCACCAATTCCATTAGTTTATAAATCCCCTTTGCTGTTGCGTTTGGCTCTTAAACAATGAAAAGCACATCCAGCAGCCTTCTAGAAGGTTCTAAAAGTCTGATTGCTATTAACTATTACTATATTTACGCCAGTGAATAATAACCCTAAAAGGTCTTTGGATATTCACAATATGTACAAAACACTGCCTTACTGTAGTGGAGACACAGAGACCTTTGATCAAAGTGACTGTGTTTGCTGTCTGAGACTACAGAGCCCATTTGAAGTACACAAACACAACAACAGGGACAGACTTCAAAGTAAGTGCCATAGTCTCTCTCTGTTGGGTGCTAATTCCTGCAATCTGAAAAAACTAAAGAAGTCATATGCAAATCAGTCAGCCATAATCATTTAAAAAAAGACAACTGCCTAAAATATTTATTTAAAAAAATAGGTTTCACATGAATAATAAAAATAAAACCCTATGTGTAAACATCGTGTGTGTGTGTGTGTGTGTGTGTGTGTGTGTGTGTGTGTGTGTGTGTGTGTGTGTGTGTGTGTGTGTGTGTGTGTGTGTGTGTGTGTGTGTGTGTGTGTGTGTGTGTGTGTGTGTGTGTGTGTGTGTGTGTGTGTGTGTGTGTGTGTGTGTGTGCGCCTGTGTGTGCAGGCAGATATGCATGGTTGTAAAGGCCGGAGTGTGCAAAAAAAGTAAAGACCTCAAGACACACGAGTGATCGACATGAAATAACACTGCTCTCTCTCTCGCTCTCTTCTCTTCCATTCTCACTCTCCCCTATAGCCAGGGCCAAACGACACAACTTTAAAAACCCTGATTTAACGCCCGTCCACCTTACATGTTCCGATGTGCATTACCTAGACACCGGTTGCTTGGCGTGTGTGTAAAGTCTGACACATGTCCACAGAGCAGCCAGTCAATAGATGTGTGCTGGTCACTCTTTTCATGGTCACTCGGGACCGAGGAAACCACGGCTCCCCTCCCTCCCTCCCTCCCTCCCTCCCTCCCTGTTGCGCTCCAGGGGGATTGTGATGCCAATGTGGTTCAGCGAGCCATTGTCTCCTATCCGGTCTTCTTGCTCCTAGAGTTATGTATTTTCCCCTGATATCCTCACACAAGGTGCTTCAATAGGTTGTGCAGTGAGTGCATCACACGCAAACACTGACTGTACTCAACTAAATATAGTGTTTAAGAAGGTGAATTGTGTTTCCTCACCCACCATCAGGGTGAGAGGGGAATGGGGGTGGTGTGGGGGGTAAGGGCGTTGACTGTGATAGTTCTGAGGGTAGCAGGGAGAGGAGAGAGGGCGGAGGACAGAGGGATGAGGGGGAGAAGGGATGAGAGGGAGTGGCGGGAAAAGGAGTAAGACAGGGGGTGAGGTAGAAGAGAGTGGGGTGAGGTAGAGGAGGGAGGATCGGAGTCCTGGGGGTGGTGTTGGGTGGAGGGGGTAGCAGCCAGGCAGGTGGGGTGGAGGTGAGGTGCGGCGGGGTCCACAGGCCTTCAGATGACCTGGCAGCAGCTGTGGGGCGTGGGGGGGAAGAGCAGGCCCTCCTTGGGGCTCCTCTGGATGTTCACCGACAGAGTCTTGTCGCTCAGCGGCATCTGCAGCACCCGGTTCTTCAGGTTCCGGTGGTTCTCCCTGGCCAGGTCCAGCTCGCTCAGCCTCAGGTTGCCCGAGCAGGACCCGTCCAGCAGGGGGTCCCCCAGGAACGAGTCCCCCAGAGGGGTGGACCGGTGGAGGGTCACCCTGGGCGTGGGCCCCCCCAGCAGGGACACCTTGTCCAGGCTGCCGGTGGAGCCGCCCATGCACATCCTCCACACGGGCCTCTCCGGCCGGTGGTCCCCCGCCTCGCTCCTGTCACCGCCCCCCGTCAGATTGTGGAACTGCGAGCTGAGGCACAGACTCATGAGCTTCAGGCTCTCCACCAGGCCGCTGGGGGCTTTGGCCGAACCCCTGCCCCGAGCGTCCCCCGGACTCCCGCCGTTGGGGGGGCTGGCGGGCTCATTGGGGCCACGTTCCTCCCGCCCTTGAGGTCGGACGATGGGCTCTCGTTCGCCCCCGCCGAAGGAGAGCGTCGGCGCCGTCCCGCCGTGGGGTCCCGCCTCGCAGGGGTCGTCTTGCGTGTCGTCCTCAGAGGTCTCCGAGCTGGGCGTCGCCAAGGACTCCGGCGTCGTTCCGGCGAGGCGATCGGGGGACAGAGTGGCGCAGGGCGGAGCCGAGAGCCTGGAGGTTAGGTTGAGGTTCCTGGGCGAGGCGAGTCCACGCAGGGTCACCCTCTCCTTCTCTGCCCCGTCGGCCTCGTCCTCTTCCACGTCGCTGATCTCCTCGTGGATCTGGTTGAGGATCGGGGCGCTCATGCGACACGTCAGCCGGTTGGCCGGAGAGCGCGAAGAAGACCCCACCTTGGGGCGAAGCACCACCTGGAAGGGGAGCGGCTTGGGCTCGCCCTCCTCCTCCTCGTCCTCCTCCACGCTCAGGAGGCTGGGGCTCCTGGTCTTGGCGTGGTGCCCCGAGGGGCCGAGCCTCAGAGGGTTGGGCTGGGGCACAGCCAGCGGCCGGAGGACCCTCTCGTGGCTCTGGGTCATAGGCTGCAGCAGGTCGGCCATGTCCTTCCTCTGGCTGAGGTCCAGCAGTGCCGTCTTGGGCCTGGGTCCTCGGTGGAGGCTCTCGGCGCTGCGGGCGGGGGACTGGGGACCCCCGGGGTGAGAGATGGCGGGGCCTCCCAGGCCGTCCGTCATGTCCTGGTGCACGTCCACCCTGGTGGGCCACGACTGCCTGCGAAGGGGTTGAACATAGGGAACGGCAGATCAGTGACTGAAATCGTCCATTTCGGGAAAACTTCAGGTTGCATGTCCTTCAGACGAATCCTCTGAAGGACAATGTCAAAGGTCAAGGTCGGTGAGCCCCATACCTGAACTGAGCCTTGCTGGGGCTGGCAGAGCGAATCTGGCTGTGGTTCTCCTTCTCCTGCCTCTCCCTCAGCACCCTCTCGGCCAGCAGGAAGTAGGTAGCCGTGATGTGGTTGTACCGGTTGGCCTCCAGCGCCCTGAGACACCGTGAGCAAGAGGTGAGCGTCTCGTTCCAAAACACGCAAAACCACCGTGAAAAGACTACCCCTCATCTAAGGCATCAAGGAGATCCGCTCAAAACGAGCTGACAGGCTGGCTGTCTAGTTCGACGAGGCACTCTCTAGGAATAGCCCATGCCAACTGGCGGCTGACGGCAATTACACAGATGACGGCAATCAGTTAGACACGCCACCAGCTGTGCTAGCACAGAATGGCGCTTGTCCAGCCATCGCCAGATGAGAAGGATTTGCTAAATAGTCTGGTGTTTGTTGTCATGGAACAAACATTGGGCTTTTCGCCTGCAGTGACAGTAATGGACTTTGGTTATGACGTTGTTATGAAATTAGAAAGGATCAGTGGTTAGTAGTTAATGTCAGTCGGTGGTAGTGATAAGTAGTTAAAGTAGTTGAAGTAGTGGACACATTTAATCATGTGGCGTTTGAAAGTGTTGGCTACCGACGTCCAACTGATCATCAGTTCTAGTACAAAAGGCCCAGAAACTTTGGTTGAACCGTGAAGACGGCGAGTGGGGGACGCGTACTCAGTAATGTCGTCTCGGTCGGCGATGCCCCCCAGCACCAGCCGCTGGATGATGCAGCCGTGTTCCTCCTCTGATAGGCTGCGGTGGGACACAAGGGGCGTGGCTAGCTTTGTGGCAGGAGAGGGGTCGACGCCCTGCAGCCACTCGTGTTCTTCGATGAGCTCCAGAGAGGTGCGGTTCTTGGGGTCCCTCTGCAGCATTTGACCTATGAGACTGGAACAAGAGGCGGTTGTTAGCGGGGTGAACCGGCGCGGTTCTGCTGATCCACTGTTTGGATCCACGGCTTTCACAACTATCCGTAAAGTGAACTTAAACTCAGGCCTGGACAGAATGTGTACGGATAATGTAAGCATATTTTTACTTCAGCAAAGTTCCAGTGTAAAAGTACTGCCCTGCATTTTGAGTCTACCGTCTGTTAATTAGCACCACCGAGAAGTTGAAGCCGCGACTCGAGTAGAAAAATAAATAAAAAAATAACACACACACACACACACACCATAGCAGGACTTCTATTTTCCTGTAATTTTCACACCACTTTTCACACCACATCAGTAGATGGGGGAGGCGGTAAAGACTTTTCACATGAAATCAACGTAATTCCCGAAGCTCTCGCCTTGCAGCAGGAGGAACAAATGGATGCAGTGTTAAAGTATTCATGTCCCCACATAACCTGGCAGAAGACTCGGCTTGCTTCAGAAGGCTTTTTGAACAGAAAGGTAATATGGAAGATTAATAATGGTGGAGGGACGGGGGATGACTGCATAAGACTACACTAGACACCGCACTGCATCTCGGGGAAAACAGATTGGAAGGCAGGACAATGTGAGAGAGGAAGGGCGTGGTGGGGGGGGTAAGCCCTCGTCCCTCAACCACCTTTCTCTCTCTCTCTCTCTCTCCCCTCGTTCCTCACTCGTCTCTAAACATGAAATATGCAGCGCCTGAAGAGTGTTCACTCCCTCCAGCACACACACACACACACACACACACACACACACACACACACACACACACACACACACACACACACACACACACACACACACACACACACACACACACACACACACACACACACACACACACACACACACACACACACACGTGTCTATGAGTGAGTGAGTGAGTGAGTGAGTGAGTGAGTGAGTGAGTGAGTGAGTGAGTGAGTGAGTGAGTGAGTGAGTGAGTGAGTGAGTGAGTGAGTGAGTGAGTGAGTGAGTGAGTGCCTGCGTGCGCAGATGAGAATGGATGTGTTTGATTGTACTAAGGCGTTTGTATGGATGCATGTACGGAGATGTGTGTGTATGTAAGCGTGCACGTGTCTTACTCTCTGCATGCGTTGGAGACGTGTGCGGGGACGCTGTATTTGCAGTCCATGATCTTGGTGAGGGTCTCACTGTCGTTGGTCTCCTGGAAGGGAGGGTGACCACACACCAACATGAAGAGAATCACACCCAGGCTCCAGATATCTGCAGAGGACCAGAGAGAGAGAGAGAGACAGAGACAGAGAGAGAGAGAGAGAGAGACAGAGAGAGAGAGAGAGAGAGAGAGAGAGAGACAGAGAGAGAGAGCGAAAGGGAGAGCGAAAGGGAGAGTGAGGGAGAGAGGCGAATAAGGCTTGCGTTGCATTTTTAACAGTGCCAGGAATGGTAGTAGTAAACACAACAGACATCTCCTAAAGAGAAAGTGCCAGAGTGAAATATGGGATGATAGGATTGGGAGAGACAAGCAAGCATGGCTGTCTGCCTTTATGTTTAGTGACACACACACACAAGTTTGGGTTCACTTTGAAATGTGCAGATTTTTCTAAAAGAAAAACACTTTTTTGTTTTCCAATGAAGATACATTGAGCCGAAATACAGTCTAGACATTGTTAATGTGGAAACTGCAGATTTATTATGGAATATCTACATAGGTGTACAGAGGCCCATTTCCAGCAACCATCACTCCTGTGGTACATTGATTAGCACATTGTTTTAAAGGGCTAATTGATGATTAGAAAACCCTTGTGCTTTTGAACGGTAGTGCACGTTGTGTGTGTGTGTGTGTGTCACACACACACACACACACACACACACACACACACACACACACACAAGCGACACAAACAAAAGCTCTCTGAACCTATTGACAAATTAAACATGATTCATATTTGATCAAAGAGCTGTACCCATAAATATGCACAAACCACATCTGCTCTAACATTGAAGCTGTTCCTTGCCGGCTGGCACTACAAATGCACACACGTGCACACACACACACACACACACACACACACACACACACACACACACACACACAGCTCAGCAGACGCTGCACTCCTACACACACACACACACACACACACACACACACACCAAGGAAGTGGGTTAACGTGTTCATCTGTCATTGATTCATACGCTTGCTAGTTGCTCACTACAGCCGTTCTATCTATGGCTTCTGCAAAGCGGTACTGGAAGAGAGCAGCAAAGTCCTGCAGGCATGCAGAACAGTGTTTGACGGTAATATGGTCCACTGACCCACATTCCACGCTAGTCTTCCGACGGCATTAATACCCAGCACACATACGGTGTGCAACGCAAGCGGCATACCGCGCCGATAACACACTGGTTCAAGTCAAAGATAGCCCTTTCAAATTAATACTGTACGCTTTTATGGCCTCCCTCCCTTATTTTCTTCATGCTGTGAGCATCCCCGTGATTCTCAAAGATCTTTGTGTTCCGATGATAGATCTTTCTTTGTGTGAGCAGTAGATTCTGAACGGTTTCTGCGTGTATCGCTGCGTCACTGCGTGTGATCTTTCCCATGTTCATACAGTTGATTTTCATTATTCTATGTGCGGGTATTGTCGATTTTGCTTTGCACGCATCATTGATTCTGACTGCACTCTGCACGTCTAGTCGATTGGCCTTCGCGCGTGTACTTGATTTTGATTGGTCGTCGCTGGTGTGGCTGCTCAGCAGTCCTCTACCCAGCGTGCCTCTTGGCCTGCGATGCGATGCCTGGCGTGGATGCAGGTGGATTGTGGGTGGTGACTATTTATCGCCACGGCTGTGAAAGAGTGTGCGTCAGCCCGCCGCTACCAGGGGAGTCGAGAAGTGTTGCTGCAGTCCCTGCCGTTTCCTAGCAACCGTGATACCTCCCCATCCGTCCCAGCCCACCGCTGGTCCTCCCTCCCCCCCCCCCCATCCCCTCTCCCCCCAACCCCATCACTGCTTCGCGGCCGGTGGTCAAGCAACCGGCTATTGGATGGGTTTATTTATACGAAGCAGTCTGTTTCCCTGCTGCAAACGCCCTCGCCATTAGCGGCGACAGCTGCAATCGTCTAAAGTACCCCTTTTAGTTTTGCGTCCCTCACTTCTGCAATCATTCACACGCCCTACACGCACGCACACCAGGCAAGCACACACTCATGTGCACACAATTCAGGATGCGCTTGCTGCTATCCGTCCATTGAATAAAGATTTTTAAAGGTAATTTTCAGCTCTTCATCACCATGATCATCATCAGCAGCAGCAGATTGTAACAGCATCCTCCAGAACTGTCCCCCACTTTCAGAACCGATACTCGCCCTATTTGTAAACTCCTCCTCCAGGATTAACCGTGGCGACCACGATAATCCCTGGACCCCCCCCCCCCCCCCTCCCTTCTGCCTCCGTTCCAAGGCCTACCAACTTTATAGCTTTCTATGATGACCTCGCTGCTGAGCTGAGCCTCGTTCAACGCCAAACGGTCCGCCTGCGTCCTCGCGCCCGATTAATGCCTCGCTGGTCGGATGGGTAATCCTTGCTAATGAACCCATCATCATCATCCTCATTTCAGACAGCGGTGCGGGCAGCAAGTCGGGTAGTGCACATGACCGTAAGACCAGCGCCGCATGAATGAACACGCAAGCAGCACCCATGAATGGGAGACACAAAACGGTACATTTCTTGGTCGTAATCTGGGTCAAGCGCATCTTTTGAAGGGATTTTTAAAGGGATTGCTGACTCTGTGGTCTTAGAAAGCCGGCCAAGTACCATCAGGGCAACTGATTGATTAGATAGGGGCACGCACGTGCACACGCATATCCACCGTGGTGAATGTGCACACGCATATCCACCGTGGTGGATGTTTATGCTCAGGCTGGAACTATAGCAGTGCTGATAAATCACTATAATCTCTCTCGCTTGGCCACTCGCCCGATTTTTCACTCTCGCTCGCATCTGCTCTGCAAAGGGAAGATGAGAGGAAGCAGAGAGGAGACCGTAGAAAATAGCCACAGCAGATCCACTCAAATGGAAAAATGGAAAAACACTCCTCTCTCTCTCTCTCTCTCTCTCTCCCCCCTCACAATTTTCCCCTTCCCTCACACTCAGTTCTCTAGCTGACAACCCCCCCGCCCCTCCTTCACACACACACACACACACAAGACCTGCACCCCCAACACCCCCCCCCCCCCCCCCAAAACATCCATGCCTGATTGCATTTCATTTGATATTTAAACTGGTAGACACACAAACTAATTGTCAGTATATTCACTGATATAGTTTCATATAATTCAATAGTAAATTGAATGGTGGAGTTGCTTATAATTTAATGGCTAAAATAGGTCCAGCTCTATATTATTTAATATCTAAAAGTACACAGTTGTACATGAGAGATGAGATAAAAGCACAACAGAGAGAAAATAACAGAAACCAATTTCACGATGACCCACTATCAGATTTCATTACATGCAGGCAGTGGCCTTCAATGATCACGATAAAAGAAGAAGCTAAAACTCCTCTCTCCTCTTCAAATAAATAAGTAAATAAATATGCCTTTTCTTTAAAAACATCAATGGCTAGGTGACTGAATGGCTTTTGTCAATATCACCTCATTTCCTTTTCATTGTGTTGCTATCACAACTCTCGTCCAATCGTAGAGGGCTGATTTGCATTACCCTCTGGTTCAGGAGATGTGTATACACTAGGCCCACACACTGGCACAGGTGTAGGTCATACAGCTATAGAGGACACCATGTCCTGGTCACTTGCATATAGAAGGAACACAACCTGGACTCTGGACTCCACGCAGTGGAGCAGTAGGACACAAACACGTACATACACACACAGGGTTGACATAATAAATTCAGAGCCCAAATGCACACCACACATGCACACTGATAGACGGGCAATATGAGCTTAAGGTAAACACATCAATAACTGGGCCACTGCTGATTATTCATCGCTCTCTCTCCCGCTCCCTCTCCGGACTCACTTAAGCTGTGCATTTAATCGCATTTACCGTAGATTTCGAAACTATATAATCGTGTTGAATTAATTTCTTAGTTTATTTATTTTATCATTCAAAGAACAGCTGGATACATATTTGTACATTCCTTTCCACTTGAACATTTACTTGTTGATCATTTTTTGCATCATTTTAAAAGGGAAATTTCAAAGTTCTCAGTTAAAACGTTATTTTTTTGGAGAGAAATGCTGAATAAATGCATCATGCTTTCAAACTCAAAAAGAGATGATTTCAATATTTCCCAAGATAATCCTGATTCTGCTTCAGATTTTTTCGACCCAGCCCTAGGACTCACCGACGGCGGGGGCGTCGTACTCGTCCCCCAGCAGGATCTCGGGGGCGGAGTAGGCCAGCGACCCGCAGGAGGTGCTGAGGTTCTCCCCGGGGCGGAAGCGGTTGCTGAAGCCGAAGTCGGTGAGCTTGACCAGGCCCTGCTTCTGGAAGAACACCACGTTCTCCGGCTTCAGGTCGCGGTGCACCACCCGAAGCCGGTGGCAGTAGGAGATGGCGTGCACGATCTGGGCGAAGTAGCACTTGGCCAACTGTAGGGGGAGGACGATGGGACGAGGGGATGGGGGATGTGGTTATACATCAAAGTTGATTAAAGGGGACATATTACACCACCAGGTTAGTGACCTCTCAAGTGGGTGTGTCCACCTAGATGTGTGCTGGATAGATGAGCAACGTTTGCTAAAAAACAGCTTGCAACGGCTAATCACACTCACACCTGGCGGTATAATATGGCATCTTTAAAATCTGAAATAAAGTTGCACTGCCATTTGTTTAGGTTAGATATAGCATGTGTAAGGTGATGCAGGTCCCAGAAGGGTCTTTAGTCTGTCGGGTATACTTTGCAATAATTACCGGCTCAATGTATATAATTCTAATTATTACCCGGCTACTTACTAAAGAAATCAATACTTTGACACAGAACATGAACCCAAAAATATATGTAATTTAATTGAAAATCGGTTCTGAAAAAATTTATTGGAGGTTACGTTCTATGCTCGGAAATAGCAACCATAGCAACGGTCTGTTATTCATGGCAGTGGTCTGCTTATCAGAATCGAGTACACAACAAAGCTGTGCAATTTATGTATATATAATTGCATAGGAATTGATTGGGGTGTTTGGATTCAGAAATGCAAGATAAAAGAATGAAAGAAAGAATGAATATGAAAATAACCAAAAATAAAAATAAAATAAAAAATATAACTGTATACGAGTTGAATATAAAAATCGAATCTAGCCTGTAATGTTTTATACACGGGAGACTATGGAGTCTTTATGTAAAGTCAACAGTAGCTAGCTTTGTAGCCAAGTTTAATTATCAGTTTAATTGTCCCGATACTGCCCCAGCGTCATTTACTACTTGTTTTCACTGAGTCATAAGTCAAATATTGGTCACCTGTGTTGATTACTAATTATGTTGACGAAGCCACATACAATCATAATTTAAATGTCTTCATGAAAAAATATTCTGTGTTGAAAAAGATGGTTTAGGATTAATATGATAAAGTTCCAATTATGTTTATGTTAAGTTACTTAAGACTGTGTTCTGATACTGTATATTTTAAACCAGTAACATTAAGAGTCAGGGTGTCTCGGCATAGCATATATAGCACGCATAACCACAGTGTCCAATGATTGGATGTTTAATTCCTTCCCTTTATTCTTTCTTCACCACAACAATTCCATGTATGTGACGGTTCCCTGGCAGAAAAACCCTTTCTGATTCCGATGTGGATCCGCTTTCAAACATGCGTGCATGTGGATGGTCTGTTTGCTGATGGGTGTGTGTGTGTGTGTGTGTGTGTGTGTGTGTGTGTGTGTGTGTGTGTGTGTGTGTGTGTGTGTGTGTGTGTGTGTGTGTGTGTGTGTGTGTGTGTGTGTGTGTGTGTGTGTGTGTGTGTGTGTGTGTGTGTGTGTGTGCGCATACATGGGGGTCGCTGGTGTGTGCGCGTGCGGGCGCCCGTGCATGACGGCTCACCTCCTCGCCGAGGCCGCCCTCGTGCTTCATGATGCAGTCGTACATGTCCCCGCCGTCCGCCAGCTCCAGGATGAGGTAGAGCTTGGTGGCTGTGTCGATGACCTCGTACAGACGCACCACGTTGGGGTGCTGCACCATCTTCATACAGCGCACCTCCTGGAACAGGTGGCCCCGCGCCACCGCGTCCAGCTTGGTCTTGTCGATCACCTTCACGGCAACCTGGGGGGAGGGGGGGCCAAAGAGGACGAGGAAGAGGAGTGAACCTCCCGTTTGTACCAAGTGCCCTTCCTCATCATCTTCACCCTCACTTGTTAACCCGTTGCCGGGACGGCCAGACATCATGAGACACATCGTGCCGTTTATAAACTCTCGCATTTATAAAAAAGATATATCATCTAGGACTCAAACTGTTGACCACATGCAATCATATTTCCTCTCAACCTAATCAGGCATTGAATGTCAAGGCTCTATTCGTGATTTCAAGGTAATTTTGGGCCAACAGGTGTGTGTGTGTGTGTGTGTGTGTGTGTGTGTGTGTGTGTGTGTGTGTGTGTGTGTGTGTGTGTGTGTGTGTGTGTGTGTGTGTGTGTGTGTGTGTGTGTGTGTGTGTACCTTTTCCCCTGTGAAGACATGCCGGGCCAGTTTGACCACAGCAAAGTGCCCGCGGCCCAGGGTCTTGTCCAGGTCGTACAGGCCGGCGATCTTCCCATCGTGGCCACGTTTCAGACCAGCCATCAGACTGCGGGTAGTGCCGAGGAGTTGCCTCTCTCTCGCTAGTGAGCTGGTGTTTCTCCGGTCAGTTCTCCATTTTCATCCAACAGGTCGAATTCAGGACGTTGTAACTGGTTCAACAAACATTTCCCACATTTACATTTATAACATTTACATTTCTATTTACTTTTGTCAGTGTCATGAGGTGTTCAAACAATGAACAGGCAGGCAGCTACCCAACAGGCCTCCTTGATGCCTTATCTCTTCCAGCGCATTGATGCCAGACAGGTATTACATTTCTAACCAGCTCAGTCAAACAAGGAACAGCAAATCCAGGTAAAAATACATTTATAAAAATAAAAAAAACACAGAAAGGACTTGTTTCCAGGAATTTGTTGACTAAACTCCTTCCACTTGTAGGCACTTGACGCAAAGTTTACCAGATGCTAGAAGTCAGTGAACTTTGCAACCTTGTTAACCAAAAAAACCACACACACACACACACACACACACACACACACACACACACACACACACACACACACACACACACACACACACACACACACACACACACACACACACACACACACACACACACACACACACACACACACACACACACACACACACACACACACACCTCACCAACCCCCTCTAGCCTGGCAAGCATGACATTCCGTTTCGAGTAGGCCATGCGTGTATAAACTGGAATCCGGCAGAGACACAAGCTCGCCAAGAACATTCCTGACAGGTGAGTGTCCACGGGGCGGGTCCTCAGAACACTGAGTGTGCGTGCAACGCATTCAGTCAACGCCCCCGTGGTCGGGGAACGCACCCGTCGACCACAGCCACCGGACACAAACCCACGATCCACCTACACGTATAAACTCCACACGAGCACAAAGAAACGGCCAAACAAATAAAAGGCGGGTCTCTGGGCCTGAGGGTGATGATGATTAATAGGATGGTGGTGATGAGGATGATGATGAGGATGATGATGATGATGATGATGATGATGATGATGATGATGATGATGATGATGATGATGATGACGACAATGGCTGGGAATGGCAGTTGGCCTTCATAGCTCTAGTGTTCTGAAATATCAACGTTTTTAGAAACGCTCTGTGGGAAAGAGCTTCTGAGACGGAGTCTGCCAGCGTACCTGTGAAGAAGAGTGACTCATGTGGCTTTTAATAGCAGCCTGCCATCCCTCTCTCCCTCACTCTCTACCACTCGACACTTTCTGCATGCTTTCATTCACTCACTCTTAAAACACAGGCACTAGCCAAGACAGTACCCTGTAGTCCTACTCTGTTGTACTCAACACTTGTCTTGGGCTAATAAAGCCCTTAAAGGGGATGTCCTGCTGTCCAGCTCCACGTGGGCCTCGTAGGAATCCCTGGAGTTCAGTTTCAGCCAGAATGTGGGATCAGGTCGCAGGTCTTCGGGCTAACAAGCTTAGCCAAGCCGTCATCTAATCAGCCTTGTCTGGTATGCATTGTACCATTCAGAGTACCTATTTGAGTGATGCATAGGCGTGTTCCCCGACCCCCAACCCCTCCCTCCCTCACAGTGTCTCTGTTTGTGACACCATTCCCATCAACTACACACCATGAGGGATGGTTGGTTGTGTAACTGTACTTAGGGCAGGCCGTCTAGAAGATGGAGGTGTTTTTATTGACAGGTGAGGTAGAGTGAAGTCCATGTGGCCTGGCATCTTGAACACACCCAGGTCTATATTAAAAAGGGCCAAGCACACAGATGGCACTCGATTGCTCAGGTAGATATATTGGGGGAGGTGGAGGCAGATATGATTACTGTGGACTTTAATGGCCCTTAAGATTGATAACTGAGAAAAAGACCTTGGCCTTTCTGACAGATAGCTTATGTTGGATTCTTCGTCAGACATAAATTGTCTCATTTGAGACTAAGACAAGTCAAAACACATATTTTAACCTTAAGCTCTGTGATAAAAAGCTTGAGCACATGCATTTCGAGTCAGAGGAGTTCTGTTTGAAATTGCATTCTTCAGTTCACATTTTAAAACTGCGTTTTGAATAGTCTACATGTTATCCATTCAGGCAACAAATGATAAGAAAACAGGGCGCAGAGGCTCTATTGCCCATATGGGACACCCGCTGTCAACAACGGACGCATTCTGGGCATCCGGAGCAATAACAACACAAGAAGGGTCGACGCACAAACCTTCCCTTGAAACGCATTAAAGAAACATGTGGTGGAGCCTAGAATAACCTACGTTGTATTTATACAGGCCTACAATACGGATTCTAGCTTGCTACAATTACGTTATAGATTAAAGGCCTAATATGTGTTTTGAAACAATAAATATCCCATTAAATACTGCTTACCAGGATGAGGCGCTCTATGAATCGGTGCCAAACGCCTCTCCTTCTGCGTTGCCCGTTTAGATCACTGCTTCACTATGGACGGTTGTACAGCGTGTCTCAATGTAACATGCAATACAGTATACATCTATATTGTGTAGTCCGTAACTAGAAACTGTCAGGATCCTATCCGTTAATATCCTCCAATCTCGCAACTCCGGCTCTGTCGTCCACCTTACTGCGCATACTTGGATAGTTCTAACTCATCTCTGACGTCAGAAGCACGTCGACCTATCCAAGGAGGCATGCGTGCTCAATGTGTTCAATTCATGGAAACGAATGGACAATAGTTTCTCTCCCAATTAGTTGACGCTTTTATAGCAATATAAATATATTTAACATACTTTAGAATGTTATTTTTATTCCTTTGATGTCATTTTATAATTCCTAATCGTTTTTATATGCAATGTTGCACTACCCTGTATTGTTTGCATGTCTGATTAGCTGCACTCATTGAAGCCTTTCTGTCTGCTTACGCGCATCCGTGCTTGTGAATCCATTATGTAGTTATTTCAATTAAAACAATTCATTTACATTGTGAGAAAGGATGTATTTAGGAACGACATGTTCCCTCCACAGAGCTGCTGGCGTAATTGGCAGGCAGTGGTTGAGATTGTGTCACACTTGCGTTTCGGCCACGGAAAACGGAAAGGAGTTTTAGCGGGATATGGGTTCAGCATTGTAGAAAATGTTAAGACTGAAGTCCTTTTTGCTGCCACCTAGCGAAGCCAGTGCAGTACAGCAGGCATTTATTAAAGCGAATTAGACTGCTATAATTACACGCATTTGGAGTAATTCGATCAGAAATATATATGCCTTTCATATAACGTTTCTAGTTAATTACATAGAAAATATATATTTGACTCCATGTTTGAAGAACTGCAATGCAGAAAGCCAGGGTGGATGTTATAATTTCCTTCCTCCCGTACATTTTTTTTTTGTAAATACCTAATTTACATGCCTGTGTAGATTGTGTTTTTCACAATTAGTCAATGGACAATTAATCGAAACATAGTTAAAATAGAGGGATAATACCTGCATCAATTGAATTTGCCCCTTGTCAATAATCTCATAATACAACTAGTTATATTACATCAGACTGGTCAGACATGACTCAGCTTGCTTCTGCAAATACCCAACTGAGGCAGAAACAATACATGCCATTTCCCAAATATTTTACATTTCCTCCACCACCTAAACAGAAATCATTGACTTCCACCCGTGCAAAATTGTGCAATTTGTAAAAACAAAACAGATGAACATGGATACGTTTTTTCAAAATGTTTATTTGTGGAACCGATCACTTTTTTGCTGCCTCCTTCTGGAGCTTCTTCACCTCGTGCTTGATGATTCTGTTCCTCTGTAGACAAAAACAAATTAAATTGACACGTGTCACAAACTGCTAGTTTTTTTTTTTACATTCAGCTTTTCATTCATGAAAACACTTTAAAGTTTAAACTTACCATCTTCTTGGCCTTCATCACCTTGTAGCGGTCAAAGTCAGACATATGAGCCCGCTGCAGAAAAAAAAACGTGCATTAATTCTCTAGATTTACATTAGACAAATAGTTTATGAACAAATTTGATAACCAGGGATCAACCATCTACAAGTGTACACGAGTCATGCAGCTCCACATTTATAAAACACATTTTTATTCATAAATCAAACGTTGATTGACTAAAAAATGGTTCCATTCAGAAAGGACATCTAGTGTCAAATATCAAACTTGGGAACAGCTATGCATGGAGAAAATGAACAATGCATAACATTTGACAATACCGACTGGGACTGGTCTCAGTTTTTGATACCCATCAATGAACATGTACATTATGGCTTAACGGATGTGGATTTCCATAAACACAACTTCCCAACACAAAAAATCTGTAGAATTACCCAATTCTCCCTCTCCACATGAACACAGGCCATCAAGACCAAGTAAACAAATGTGGAATTAACGTGTTACATTATCAATTCATGCTAGATAGAAATGGCCACCAAGAAAGCATTTTAATATACTAGAGTTGAACATGCCCAAGAAAAAAAAAAATAGAGCAGTTTCAATATTCAGTACCAATAAGAAAACGTCAACGCTGTGAGAGTGCAACACTGCTTACCTTCTTCTTGGCCTCAATCTTCTTAGCCCAGCTGCTCTGCTCCCATTTCTGGTTGACCTCAGCCTTTTCCCAGGCTTTCCTGACAAACTTCTGACGGGCACTGTGGAACATAAGACATTTTAGTATTCAATGACATTCAATCTTATCAGGCTTATGGGCCACAGATGTTGACAGATTGTAGTAATTAAATTCCAGTTTTCGATTGTGTTAAAACATAGGGCTAGCCTTTCAATAGAGGAGAATAATTTCCTAATATAAGGATTCCATCTTTTACTACATTAGAATGAACTCTGGGATGGGAGCCTGAAAGATGCCCTCACCTGTGAGGTACTTTGATAACGAAGTCGGTGAGCTGCATGCACTTGAATGGCATGGACTGCCTCTTCACTCCAGTGCAGGGTCCATCAACAAGAGCCTAAACGGGTCGAGACATTAGTGACTGTTCGTGCGGTGCTTTGATATGAGTGCGGTTAGAGATTGCAGCAAGTTCTCAATTTACCCTGTTTTGGTCGATGACATCAACGATGGCCACCAGTTTGCCCTCGTTGGCTCCAAACGCAACGTAGGCGACGCGGCCAATCTGAACAAAGCGCTTGAACACCTGTGGAAAACAATTGTGTTGTTTGAAGTTAGTTTACATATCCGAGATTTAAAGGTGAACACTGGACGGTGAGCATGAGGACTGTCATTTGACGCTAGCATGTAGCATTCACTACAGCCAGCCACTCAAATGTTTAGTTAGCATTGTTCATAGCGTACAGAAGAATACGGATGGCAACACTGCAGTGAAGGCAATATGATAGTAAAGAGTTAGCCAAGCTGTTGGACCATTATACATTAGAAATGATAATCTCTCATGTGGACGGATAGGCCCTCCCTGGCTAGGGGACCACGTTTCAAACACGGCAATAGCACACATTTCTCCGCAATCGAATATAGCTTTAGATCAACATAAAACACACAGGAAAACGGACATATAATGAGAACGGGCTGTTTTAGCAACATTATACTTGCGGTTTTATGGTATGGGAGTAACGCATAAAGAAATAATTCAATTTTTGAGATGCTAAAATTTCACGACGATCTCACCATGATGGCTGTTCGTGAGCAGAAAGGACGTCCCCACTTCCGCCCAACGCACACATACGCTTTCCGCTTGCTATCCACACATGCGCACTGAGTCGATAAACTGGAGGCGCAGAAATTATATTTAAGGGTCTTAATAATGACATTAGCTAAAACTTTGATAACGTATACTTATGGAAAGCTTTCTTTCAAGTAACAAATTAAGGGAGGGTTATACCCGTCAATGCCATATATACCCGTCAATATTCGGGGGTCCCCATCCCCCGATTGTTGCTCAATAACGATCTAAATTATATTATTTAAAAGATAGCCTCTTACCTTAAGTTAGAATAGACCCAAAGTGTGTGAGTGATACACTCTGGTTTAGCTTTCCCTTGCTAGCCGTTTTTGACTTTTCAACATTACGACTTTCTTCTGTTTGGCGATATGGCTAATTTGCATACGCACACAGGACTGGCTGGCCCCGCTTTGCAAAAAATAACATATTTGCGAACAAATGTTTTGAATTCTTAATATTTAATACACGATATATGTATGTATATATATTTTTTTCTTTAACAAAATTCATTGGTAATTCGCACACTGCATATATTTTTTTCATTAATGCACAGGATCAGATGTTATAATCCCTTGTGCCAAAATCCAAGGAAAACACATATTCAGAAGCCCCGGTCCAAACCAACCTTATAAGCACACTGGCTACTGAGCTACCAACCAAAGGTGAAAAACACGAGACAACTAGCCCAACTAACAGCAGTAAATACAGCAGCAAGCAGAATATCATTGGGGTTATCAAGTGGGCACCCTCTTTCACAGATGTTTCGTTAAATTAGGCCCACAACACCTCCCGAAGGCTTAACAATGAAACCAGCGTCCTGGATTCACCCCCCGCAATAACATTTATTATCATGATAATCATAGGTTATTTTTATAATGATCTAGATTTACCTAAATACCTCCTAGAACTACAACTCCATGGAATCAAATCATCACCAGGCTGCTGCCAAATCATGTTAAAATATACCTGTATTGGTAAATTGTATATAACAGACACCTTTCCAAAAAAGGTAGGTAGGTAGACAGCAGACATTGGGGTTCAAAACCAAGAACCTTTCGACTGGGAGTCAAACAGCATCATCTCCATTATTCAAAATTTTTAGGTATGATATCACATCAAAATATGTCATTATATTGTACATTTATTTTAGGGAACATCTCACAAATCGAATCAAAACGGTATCACTATTCATGTACTCATTAGTTATATGAAGTTGAAGGTGAATGATAATCTGTAGCCAAACTCAATATTTTCCAAAAAATATTTATTACAACATTAAAAAAATACATTACAACATCATATAATGTATAATATAATATAATAATATAACCACTGAAAGAAGTTAGAATGAAGGATCCCCAAAGCCTAACTGGTCCTGTAGCTCCTTGATCTCCCTGAGGACCGGCTCGTCCTGCAGGTTCAGCTTGGAAGAGGAAAACCACGATAAACAATCAGGCATTCAGAAACCAACAACGAACCATTTAGAAATGGGTCTCCTTTTCCAAGCAGATGAACTGAACAATGTGGTAGCATACCTTCACAGCATACTTGTATGACTGCTCTGCTTCCAATCTTCTGCCAATCTAATAAAAAGAGAGAGAAAGACATGTTGTTGGACCATTTAATCAAGTAGAGGTTGCTGCTGGTTCAAATCCATTGAATGTCTCGAAAGAAAACCCCAAATGGGTCTTCCATCTGGAGAGGGCTGGACGTCAATCTACTGTGACCATGTGGGATTGCGATTGTTAAAAAGCAAAGCAGAAGGAGTCTGATGTTCGCCCAGGGGGTGGAGGGCCTCACCTTGAGGGAGACCAGAGACAGGTATCCCCACACATCTGGGTTCATGTTGTTCAAGGTGTTTGCCTCCGTCAGTGCCTCCTCAGCTTCACTCAGGATCTCCAGCTATGTGCGGATCACACACGCACACATTCACACACACAAAAACAGACAAGCATGTGCACAGACACAGACGCAAACACACACACACACACACACACACACACACACACACACACACACACACACACACACACACACACACACACACACACACACACACACACACACACACACACACACACACACACACACACACACCTTACAATAATAGCCTATACATTTTTAATGAAAATCGTGTAAGTAATCGTTTTTTAATTGTTTTTTTGTTACCCGATAACAGGCAATGCCCAGCCCCAGCCAGGTGAGACAGGATGGGGAGCTGCTGCAGGCCTGCAGGTATATGGTTCTGGCATTCTGGAACTGTAAGGGGAACCCCCACAACGTAAGGCGTTTTCTTGTTTTCAAGCTTTATCTTTATGAACATTTTCGGTTGATCTCTTGGTCCTGACGCAGTGGTGATTTAACAGATTTAACAGATCTTTTATCAGGCCATTGTGACCATGTCCACACTGGCGAAATATGATGGTAAGAGTAAATAAATAATCAAAAAATATAAACGCAAGCGGTGACTAACGGGGTCCGAGCAAAATGAAAAGTCAAGAACACACTTATGGAAGATATATAAATATGAAGGGAAGATGTTGATGTTCCCCATACTGTGCCTCTGCTTTCAGGTGACATGGGCTTCAGAGCAATGGCCGAATGTCATGTTCAGCATAATTGTCTAATCGGGATTCGAACTCTCAAACTAAGGATCACCAGTACAAGGCATTATCCCATTGAGCCACTGACAAACCTGAAATGTAGCCTCATTCACATGTCGCCAATGTCTATGATAAGCACACAACATCCAGAAAACTCCAAGCAAACATTTCTCAAATGAATTAAGGGCTTTAAAAGCAAATACCTGAAAAATCTTTGAAATTCTGGGGAAATTAAACATTTGTTGTCAAGAACACTAACGGAAGAAATATTAATATGAAAGAGTTCATTATGAAGGATAAATGGTTAACAAAGAAGTGCCCCTTAATGCCATACTGTGTCTTGGCAGTCAGATTCTTGGAAACTAATGAGCTGGAATGTGATTGCCTGATGAATTTCAGGTGCTGTTCAATGTGTGCTGTACAAAATGGTCATATAAGAAAAATGGGCTAACTGCTCCAACTTTATTGGTCAATATTTCTCAAATGGAACTAAGTAAAACAAATTCTATTCGATGATTTTTGTGAGGCTTGGTCTAAAGATTTATGTGGCGATTTTGGGGAATTTTTGATTATTTTTGTAGCCTGTGAATGGCTACATTTGATCATGTTTAGCTTTAATATGAAATCGTGGGAAAAGTGTACATTTTTAGGGCATAAGAGCCGGGGTTTTATAAATGCGTCTGATTCTAGAGATTAATATTCTGAAAGAATTTTGAGTCCAGATCAATCTGGTGGTCATTTTGGGTTCATGGGTAGAGGGGGTTATTGGTAACCATACCTGCAAATTTCAAGAGTTTTCGACTTACGGTATAGGCTGCAGTATGACTTATACAGAATTTGAGAAAAAGAAAAAACATTACAGAACATTATATTAGGGGTTCGAGAAGCTTCGCTGCTCGAACCCCTAATATAACAACCCTGTTTTCAGCAACATATTAAAAACCCAATCCATCCCAAGAGGACAGAGTTGAATTGAGGGGAGAGGATGGAAGGGGGGGCTTGACCTTTCCTTCCTGGAGGTAGATGGAGCCCAGGCGGAGGAAGACGGGGTGTGTGTCCTCAGGCTGCCGCTGGTACTCCAGGCACCTCTGGTAACACTGGCGGGCCTTGGCCCGGTCCCCACTCAGGTAGCTGCAGTGACCCAGCAGGGCCCACGCCTCGGGCTCCTGCACACAGTAGCAACCACGGCAACCCGCTGCTAAGCAACAAAGTGTCTGTCTCCAAATGTCCCCCATCGCGGTTTAATGTTGACAAACAAGAAGAATGTTGATTGTCATCCAGGTTGAATGAGGGGAGTTCAGAGCTGGTGAGGCGGGACTTTGGACTCCATTGGGATGACTTAAAGTGATGAACCACACAAATACGTACTTGTCCTCTAATGATATTATTAAGGATTATCAGGGTGTGCTTTAGAAAATATTTTCAGTCTATCGATTTCCTTCCATTCAAAGACTTGAGGGTTTATTAGCTAATTTCGAGCTGAATATTGATATACTTTTTGATTATCAATAAAGTAGGTGTGAATATGATACATCCCTTTGTGAAATGTTGTAGTTATTTTACGTTTCACATCCTGCTGTCCATCTTTAGGTGACTACAGTACAACAAGGTGTTCTAAGGCCTCATGCAACAAATGCTACAACTTTCACTCCTCTGCTTGGGAGGGACTGCAAACTAAATAAAAAAGCTACAGAGAAGGAAGAGATACAGAGGCCATCTATACATTCTCTTTGGAAGGAATAGAAAGCCGAACCACCATGAATGGTCAAGTATTTACTACAGGAAGGTAAGTGACTGAAAAGCAAATATTCAAGTATGAGGACAACACCACAATAGAAGAATAAAGACAAGAACAATCATTCTAACTGCTTGATTGTAACATCCCACAGCCGGATTTGTTTTGTGGCATAATGTGAGTACCTTGCTAGTGTTAGCCAGCGCCCCCTTCAGGGTGGCAGCAGCACTACAGTAGTCTGCGCTTAGCATCTGCAGCTTGGCAGCGGCCAGGCAGTAAGCGGTGGTCAGACCATGGGTTAGACCCCCGTCGGAAGACAGCAGTTCCTGGGCCAGAGCTCTCTGGGCCATCTGCACAAAGGCACACGCGCGCACGCACGCGCACACACACACACACACACACACACACACACACACACACACACACACACACACACACACACACACACACACACACACACACACACACACACACACACACACACACACACACACAAACAGATCAGCATTATAACCATCAGTTGAGAAAATAAAACCACTCTACATAAAACATAATAACAGAAGTTTGCTTCATCATAGCTCACTAAAGTACAGCCAGTAGATACGAAAATTCTAACCCAAACCGATGCTGAATTCTAACCCATTCCTTTATAAAGTCCAACTGACAGCTGCTCCATCAGGCAGTGGTAATGATCCTGGTCGTTGTGAGTGTGAGTGTGAGTGTGAGTGTGAGTGAGTGTGAGTGTGAGTGTGTGTGTGTGTGTGTGTGTGTGTGTGTGTGTATACCTGCAGGGCATGGTGCTGCAGCAGGAACTGGGCGGTCTCCATGTAGATGGACGACCTAGGGGGTGCGGATTGTGTCCTGCTATACGCCGGGGTGGGCTTGCAAGCTGCAGCTGGCATCTCTGCGTCAGCTTGCCTCTCTCTCTCTGGCTCCACGCCGACACTCTCTGTGTGAATGATATAGGGCACAGAGTCTTTATTACCAGGCACCGCACCAGTGATTAAGGTTTCCTTCTTGGGCCCGTGCAGCAGTATCTCAGGCAGTATTTCAGCTACGTTCAGCTAATGTATAGATCAGAATACTTAATAGAATACGTAAAAGCTTTCACTATAAATAAATGCTTAATGTTCCATTGTGGTTCTCCACAAAACATATTTATGTTCATACCAATACACCGGCCTCACCTGGCTTGGCCTCCTCCCGTTCCTTCGTTCCCTTCTCCTCCAACAACTCTCCCTCCTCCTCCTGTTCCTCCTGTTCCTCATCGTCCCGTCCCTCGAGCTTGGGCTCCTCACCCTGGGTGCTTTCCCTCCCCTCCCGGGTCTCACCGGTCCCCTCGGGGGCCTCTCCTCTCCCCTCCTTGGCCTTTCCCCTCCCCCCCCGGGGCCCCCCTCTCCCCTCTCTGGCCCTCAGCAGCCTGCCCGCCGTCAGGAAGCAGCTCTCGGCCTTGAAGTCGTTGTTCTGCCCCTGGTGGAACATCCCTGGAAGGAAGACCCCAAAATAAGGAGGAGGAACACAACACCGGAGGTCCATTTTTAGGATTATTGGCTTATTTATTATTAAGTGATTCAATTCATTAGCATCAATGAAAATATCAATCCAAAATACATAAATGTCCTTGATGGAACTTTGCCTTTTTTTTTTTTACAGCGGCTGTTTAGGACAAAGGCACGTCAGCAGAGTACTGACGCCTCCCCGGTTTGCGTCGTTATGGAGCTCCAGTTACCAGACAGGGTCCAGGCCACCACGCTGGCTGGGTGGGCGCCGGTCGCTGCCTCCAGGTACGTCTCCACATTGTCGTAGCGCTCCCCCATCTCGGCCAGGACCCCACACATCACCAGGCTGTGGACACACTCAGGGCACTCAGGGGGCTGTGTCCCTACGGCGGGGGGATGGACGGGGGGAGCGCTCGCATACCTGGGCAGGTGGGTCTGCTGGAGGGAGACGGCGTGGTGGAAACACTCCTCGGCCTTGACGTGGTCCCCGGTACGCATGTAGAAGGTCCCGTAGTCCAACCAATGGGAGGGCTCCGTCGGCCCCCCGACCAACCGCTGAAGGAGCACGAGCGTAGCACAACGATGAACACAAAGCATTACTATTGAACTATTAGCATATGACATAGCACTACTGTTGAACCGTAAGCCTATCACATATTACAACTACCAAACTATTAGCATAGCATTAATTACGATTAACATACCCCGTGGTATAACCACAGCACAACCATTACCAAACCCCATGACACAACCCCATAACAACCATAACACAACCGGTCGCAAAATTAGAGTGCAGCAGAGTCGCACACTCCGTTCAACATTGCAAACATTGGGTTTTGAGTTGTGAGTTAAACCACGGGGTGCGCGGTCACCTCCTGGTAGTACTGGGCGGCCAGCTGGAAGTCTCCGTTATGCTCCGCCTCCCTGGCAAAGTGTCTGAGCTGAGAGACGTCCAGGACGGGCCGCACCACCTCCGCTGCCTCCGGAGGCTCCTCCGTCTGGAGGGGGAGAGAGGAGAGGGGAGGAGGAGGACGCGAAGAGGGGAAGGGATCAGACAAGGGAGATGAAAGGAAGGACAGGTGAAGAGAAGGTACAACTGAGCAGAGGGGGGAAGGGGGGGGATGGGAGTACTGCTGGGACTATGGTCCCTGCCACTGGCTGGCTGAGTGAGGCAGAGTGGGCGACGGGGGACTCGTTACCATGTTGAGAGCCAGGTGCATCTGATCCACCAGGTAGACGTAGAGCTGGCTGAGGAAGGCCTGCAGCTGCTCTGGGTGGGAGAAGGCCTCAGTCCTCAGCATCTTCTCACGCACTATCTTCACCACGGAGCTCTGGAACCACAATCGACCACGCTTGAACTCTGTTCAACGGGCTGAGATCACTTATTGTTCACTTCGTACGACTTCCTCACAATAACTTGGTTTGAAACTTCTCACAACCCTTCTCCGGCAATACAATATTGTGTGTTTATATGAGGAAAGGCTGACTTTACATGAGGTACAAGGTTCAAGTCAAAGCTTTTAAAAAGCTCAGTAACAATTGTGACCTGTCCTTCTTAACTGTGAATAACCGTAAGATTGAGTCCCTTTATGGGACCACTGTTTCTTCTGACCTTCATCTGTTCCTTTAAGGCGAAGTACTTCCCAGAGTAGTTGAGTTCCCCTAGCAGCTGTCTCCGGCGGTGATCCTGGGTGCTGGGGTCCATGGGCTGGACCCCGGGCTGGAAGGCAGCCCCAAACAGCTGCTGGTACTGATCCAAGACCTGGCCCACCACACTGGTGACCTCTTGATGGAACTCCTGCACTGCCTCCACACGCAAGAGAAGAGCGCTCACTCTCGCATGCTATGTTTATATCTATGAGAGTGCGTGCGTGCGTGCGTGCGTGCGTGTGGTTTTGTGCGTGAGTGTGTGTGTGTGTGTGTGTGTGTGTTTGTGTGTGAGCGTGTGTTTGTGTGTGTGTGTGTGTGTGTGTGAGGGTGTTGGGTGTGTGCGTCAGGGTGTGTGTGTGTCGGTGTTTTTGTCTGTGAGCGTGTGGGTGTGTGATTGAGTGGGTGTGGTCTACTTTTCCAGCCCCGGCAGGGTGACGAGGTAACGGAAGTCTGGGAGGAATCAGCTCCATCACTCTGCAAAGAAAACCCCAGAAGAAGACACTGAACACATCTCTGAATGTGGAGAGTAGTAGTATGTGGCACCGACTGACTTATTGTTACTCACTTTTTGGCCAGCTCAGCGGGCGGTCTCTTGGGGACCAGGGGTTTCTCTACGGTGATCTCAACGACGATGTAGGTTCTGGCATCCGCATACATCTAGGAGATGGTTCAGGTTAGGGAATCAAACTGACTATGTATACCGCAAAGCCATTGGCTTGGTAGAGCTTGGTCCTGAAATGCATTGCATATGAACTTGAAGGTATTGCATTACTTTCCAAACCCTTCACACTCATTTGGTCCTTGACTTATGCCACCGCTTCTATGGGACCGACATGAAATTTCTGCAGTTGGTGGATTGACATTATTGTTGGCTGACATTGTGGTTGCCATGTTGAGACTGCAGCCTACCTGTCTCTCTGCGAGGACAAGTGGGTCCACCTCAGTCACGGTTTCAGCAGCTGGAAGCTTGCTCTGGCCTGTCTGTTCAGCAACCTGGAAGAGTCCAGTATTACATCTATTGACACTAACACATTAATATCTTCGCTGAACCTGTTTAATCGTTTGCACTTCTATGTTGTACTGTAGCTTTTATACAATATAGAATATATTTAAATCTTTATCATTGTCTCAAGTACTTGACTACAATGTCCTTTCTGTCGAATTATAAAGGGCTCACTCGAGAGTCTTTGGTTTCAATGTCATTTTCCCTGTTTAGATAAAAGTTTTTAGTACTACTACTATTCAAAACAATTATTTGTATTCCAAAAAAATCGAAAACTAATTTCCCCTCAAGCGATTCATCGCGCTAACCTATAGCATGTTTGGGTATGTTCCTTACCGCGCTGAGTTTTTTGGTTGTCTCCTTCCCAGCCTTGTTTCCTCCATTCACCCCCTTGCTGGGAGTCCCCTTGGGGGAGGCTGCTGGCGGGCTAAGGCTTAGTTTAACCTGAGAGGCTGCAGCCTTGGCCTGCTCCTTCAACACACTCACCGTCCGCTTGGTCTGCATAACCAGAATAGCGAACAGATGTCTGTCAGCTACATTGGTGCGGTGTAAAAGTTGTTTGAGGATTGCGGTTTGCTCATGTATCTTTGTGACTCAGAAGTTTGCTGTTATTTTAAAGACATTTCTTGTTCTTGTAATGTTGCTGCGCTTAATAAGAATTTGAAAGTCGGTTTTGCTCAAAAGTGCTGTATAAATAAAGTTTGATTTGATTTGGTTTGTGATAATATGTGGTGTGTCTGTTTTCAAATTGTACAACAATTGTCAAATCAGATAAGATAAGAGGCACATTATTAATAGCAAATGGGACAATTTATAGTATGTCTAACCCTATCAGAATAAATACAAAAATAAATAAATACAACTTAATCATGTTGTGCTGTCCTGCGTCTGACCTTGGCGAGCAGGTCGGACTCGGAGAAGGGGTGGACTCTGTAGGTCCCTCTGACGCGGGTGGCCCCCGGGTACAGCAGGGGCCCCATGTCCACATAGGCCACGCCGTGGAAAGAGATCTGCTGCTCAGGTTCAGTTTCAGGCACCTGAACACACGGACAGGGATGCATTTATTAATATGATAACAGCCATGGGAATAGCAGTATAGAATAAGGGTTAAACATCCTAAGACAATATTACTTCAAGTAAATACTTAAGGGGGCCTACAGTAGGGAAGATATAAGTGCTACTATTTTAGTGTCATTTGTAAGAAATAACAGCAATCTGTCTGCAAATAGTGAGGGAAATGTTTGCTCTCTTTACAATTCTTACATGCAGCAGTTTTAAAAAGTTAAAGTTAAAGTCCTTGAGCCTTCTACTCAAGTATTAATATACTTGATAGTATCATACTTATCCACTCTCAGAGTGGATTGTATTCGTAACAAGAGGGGGGACATTTGGACTGTTCTCTGATTGGCTACTGGCCTTTCCTCCCTGGACTACTGGAGGCGGGGCCTTCATGATCTCCAGCGGCCACAGTCGGCACTTTTCGATCCTCTCTGACAACCTGAAACCACAATGACCAGGAACGAACCAGGAAGAACATTAAGATACACATAAACAGCCGACAACAGACAACATCATCAAGGACATCGATCTGTCGCATGTCCACGGACACGGAGTTAGACTATGAACCTGGTGGAGCCCCCGGTGTCCAAGAAGCAGCGCCGCACCGTGTCCCAGCACACTCTCTTCTTGGTCGTCTCCGCCACATGACAGAACTCCCTGTCCTGCAGGCATACAGGCATCGTTTAGCATGACCTGCTACACAGATCTGCTAGCCAAGAAGACCAGGGTCAAGTATAGCCAGTGGTTTGCATGTGTGTGATTTTGACTTTACAATCTTTAAGCTTCCTACTAGTAGGAAGGAAAGACATTTACAATCTTAGGATTGAAGGAAGGAACTTAATAACTAAGTATGTAGGTAAGTAACTAAATATAAATAAAAAGGAATCGAGGGAGGAGAGAAAAGGAAGGAAGGAAGGACATCCCAGATGGCAAATAGTGATATATTCATCTTTTCACAGATGGCAGTCTTGCAAGAGACGTATTGTGATGTGGCTCAATTGTAAATCGCAATTTATTTCAGTGGTTGCTTGCTCAGCAGCTGACCTGAAGGGCGGCCTACCTCCGGGCTAGTGAGGTCTCCGAACTCCTCCTCATCAAGCTCCTCCTGAGTGGCCACCGCCCTAGAGAAGACCTGGGCTCCAGGGGCCAGAGAACCCACCTGGGGCCACTTCCTGGGTCTGTCTGGGGCTTCCCTCTCATCCCCTGCTCTGAGCTGGCCCTCAGAGAACATCAGAATCTCCTCTTTCTGCAAGGAAACGCCTGTTATGGACATGTGCAACAACAGCACACCAAAGATGGGCGGATTGTGTAGAATCCATAGGGTGTTGCTCTCACAAACAGAAGGTTCTGGATTAAGCCCCCCCCCCCCCCCCCCCCGTACCTGTTGGTATCCTTAAGTACGTAGTAGTAGTTAACTATCCCTTATATCTAAGTATAATTAAAGGAGTCTCTGTAAGGCTTTCCTTTGCTTTTCTCCACAACCGTTCATCCGATCAACTTCCCACTTGGAGTACTCAAGGAAGTGCAGTGCAGAGTGCGAAGTTTGTTCCTCGAGAAAGCTGCAAGGAGCAATAATGGGCAATCCACCTGTTCCGAAAAGGCCCGTTTTGAACGGGCCCTGCACTGGTGTTCCTCAATGTCATCCAATCTTCTTTGTGTCTCCTAAGACGGAGTATTGATACACAGTAAGTAGCTCACTGAGACAGTACGGACCGGGCAGAGGAGCGCATCACCTCGGCTGTGACAGGAAGCTTTAGAGCCGCCGTGTAGCAGCAGGCAGGAGTGCCCGGCGAGACGGTCAGGCTCCACACCTCCGGGACGCCGAAGGCGGTCTCCATGGTAACCATCAGCAGGTTGGAGGACAGCCGCTGGGCTTCAGACAGCAGCGGCGTGGCGACGCTGACAGCCACCTCCAGCGAGGGCAGCTGCTTAAAAGGAGAGGAGCTCATGGGTTGGTTTCCTATCATGCTGGGAAGGAAAGAGGTTCAGGCTGAGCCACTGCGGGTCATCATCATTCCCTCACTTTGGATCATTCACAACCACTGGGGAGGCAAACATTTATGGGAAACAGTCATCAGGAATGGATGAAATCCATATGGAAATGCAGTTAGTTGACTTAGTACAACTGAATTTAATTCATTGTATGTCCCTATATGGATGCAATCACTTTATATAAGTTGGTTAAGCAAGTGTAAGGTATTATTAGAGTTGGTGCAAAGAATTGCATCATGAATCTTTAAGCTTTTAATAAACACTTGTCTTGATTGTAATTTGCACTGCTGTCTTACTTTACCCACATGGTTAGGGGTCTTGAGAATAAGAAGCTGATACACCCAAAGAACACTGAGGATCTTATTATCTAAAAAAAGCTTATCTAAATGGCCGTGTGACACACTGCATATTAATCTGACCAGAGTGAGGTTGTCCAATGAGACCGTCTCCAGTGAGGAACCAGCAGCGCAATGCAGTTGAACAAGTGACGAGATGTTGCACTGACCTGCAGGAGAAGAACACGAGGGAGCGCATGAGACCATACCATTTCCACGCCATCCTCCTTGGACCGATCCAATAGCAATGCTATAGCAATCAGTTAAAGGACAAAGGGTAACATGTGTTGTTCTGTTACCATGGAGAAGTGGCAGCAGGTCCATCACGGCTTGGCCCAGTACCGCGGTCCTCTCCTCCTTCTGCTTCTTCTCCTTGGGCAGGATCTCCATCACTGTCACTGAGCCAGAGAACACAACAACCAGTCAGGTGGCACACACACACACACACACACACACACACACACACACACACACACACACACACACACACACACACACACACACACCTCAGGTTTCAGCTCTGGGATTTTTTAAACAGATACTTTCCTTTCCTTCCTTCCTTACATATGAGAGGTTTGTGGGCCATGTCGTCGAGGCTGTGTCTGTCGTCAGGACATCTGAAGCTGCAGCTGAAGTCATAGTCCACCACTCCCTCAGTCACGTCAACCTCCTGCCTCCGGTCTGACTCTCCCACCAACGCACCGTTAAATTCAACACGCACAAAGTGGTGTAAGGGCTCGTGTTTGTTGCCCTGCTGGAAATAGACAATTCTTGATTCAATATTCATGAGATTTAAATGATTGGTAATTTGCATTCATTAACTTGAGTTACGACTGCAATGTTAAACAGGACCGCTTCTAAGTAAGGCCTAGGCTATAATGTTATAGCACTGGCCACAGTCATGATCACTTGCACAGATCACAACTGCTTACTAACTCCCTCTGACGGTTTTGCTAATGTTTACGTTCAACCGTTGCTTCCATTGAAGCCCTAACTTAGATTATCTTTGGCTGTTTTACACAGTTCCCCTACCGAGTACTTGTGCGTGCATGTGCGTGCGTGCGTGTGCGCGTGTGTGTGTGTGTGTGTGTGTGTGTGTGTGTGTGTGTGTGTGTGTGTGTGTGTGTGAAGTCCTGTGTTAACGTTGTGGTTTTGCAGAACAAAAAAGACACTCACCAAGTTATTCCCTCGCAGAACTGTAATGTTAACAGCTCCATTAGATATTTTACCATTCAATGTTTCCTCCATACTTAACCAAATCTATATTCACGTTAAACCGCTATGCCAACCACCAGCGTTTACAGTCCGTTTCTATAGCAACGGTTGCAGGCTCAGTCAAGTGCCCCTGACTGCAGCCCGCAGATCGAGGAGGAGCTAAATGTGGGCGGGTCTAAACGTTTAACACATGGTTTTACCCTCTTGGGCGCCATCTGGTGGCGGAGATCCGGCAGCACATTCTCAAACATCAATACAGCACAGCACAGCACCATAGACGGATTATGACATATCGGGCCCCTGGGCACGTGGACTCCGCAGCCCCCCCCCCTTCCAACATAAACACACGCACCCAGAATACACACACACTTATTGGCGATAATAAGTCATTGGCCTATACCTGCAACTCAGCAGGATTTGTAGCACAGGAAAGGCAACCTCACAATAATTATTACAAATAAATGCATCTTTATTTAACCAAAACTTGATAAAAAAAATACATAATTTATGAAATTTTGGGCGATTTGAACGAATTTCGAATGCACCGCTTTCAACCACAAATAAAAACGACTTAAGGCAACTCAATACGACCAGTTCCTTACATTAATTGACAGTAATGCATTTCACCTATGCATTTTTTCCGGGCTCTGTTCCGTGCAAAATCCTCCACGATATCATCAAACTCCAGTGCATTGGTAAGGTCGCTCTCAATTGCCATGAGAGAAAGTGCCTTGAGGCGTTTTTGTGACATTTTCGTCCTCAGTTAATTTTTTATCCTGGACAGAGGAGAGAATGACCGCTCCCCTTCGCAATTACTGACGGGCAGAGTCAGAAAAAGCCGTAGCGCTACACATACACATTTGGAAACATAGATTGCAGTCCACAATCGAGTATAATTCGTAGCAGTCCTTTTGGGGTTGCATCATCTCCAGGCTTGTTAAATGATCTGAACTGAATAAATTCATTGCTTCAACGCTCCACTTAGAGTTCGCCGTTGCTCCATGTTTAAATGACAGTGACTTGTTCGTGAATGGTCTCAAATTCACAAACTGAAATAGTGCCCCCTATTGATCTTTTTATTAATTTATTTACTCAGTAGTAATAGGCCTACTATTGCTGTTTTCGCTTGAATTTTTGTATTTCTCTACTGATTGCTTCGACAATGCAACATTAAAAGTTACTAACGCTGGGGCCCAGGGCCCCACTGTTAGTATTTTGTGGGGCCCTGGGCCCCACTGTTAGTAAGTTGTGGGGCCCAGGGCCCCACTGTTAGTATTTTGTGGGGCCCTGGGCCCCACTGTTAGTAAGTTGTGGGGCCCTGGGCCCCACTGTAAGTAACTTGTGGGGCGGCTCAGTCTACTTCAGATTGTGGGGCCCTGGGCCCCACTGTTAGTAACTTGTGGGGCCCTGGACCCCACTGTTAGTAACTTGTGGGGCGGCTTGGGCCCCTGGGCATGTGCCCGGTGTGCCCGTGCAGTAATCCACCCATGTCTACAAGATATATATATGTTTTGATGAGAAACATAAATCAAACGTTTTGCATACAGTTTGTTTGTTTACAGTAACATTTCTATCCAAGGCATCCATAACTTGGTCAAGTCACCATACATGGATTACAAACTTACATTCAACCTCACTGAAATGAATCCATACTCTATCAAAGGTTTCCATAACCTGGGTCAAGTAACCATACATCCAAAACATTGGCAGAATGTAATGCTTTTAAGTGGTAGGTTAAGGAAACAGATGAAAAGCATGTAGTTTATGTGGTTTTATCCTGGTATTGGCCTCCTTCACTTTCCCTATGTCTGTTTAGATGTCCTTAAATAAATGTTAGTAATATAATGTTAATAAATGTTACCATCTAGGAAATTGCAGTAATTTTAGTTATTTTCAATGAAAACATTAGTCAATTAACAAAGAAATTATAGTAAAATTACTAATTAAATAGTTATTTTACTTTTAATTTCTCAGTAACTTTAAATGAGTTTTAAAGTTGAATTTTACAGTTTATTCCCTTAAATAACAGACAAATATTTGTGAAATTACGATATATTTGTGAACGTATTTTAACAATAAATATATGGATTTCTAATAGTTTTTTTTGTAAAAGAACAGGAATATTGTGTGTTTTCACAGTTACAGTGTTTTCATGTTAGTTTACATTTTACATGTAAAATAACAGTCTCCTTTTGTAAATTAAATGGTATTTTAAAAATACAGACAAAATCTGTAAAATAAACAGTACAATTCTGTTATATTACAACTTTTTTTTTACAGTCAATTTCAGCAGTGGTACACCTGTCAGGCACAGGCACATACACACACACACACACACACACACACACACACACACACACACACACACACACACACACACACACACACACACACACACACACACACACACGGTCAATCAAAGTAGCTGTGGGTAACAAATGGACACAAAGAATGAATAAATTAATGTATTTCATTACTTTTATTTTGATCATTGTCAACGCAGAATTCCAATATCAAAATGGAATGCACTATGCAAAGAGTAAGGCCATGCATTAAATGTTGATATTCAAATCCTGTTATTATGCCTTATCATACTCTAATTCAAGTGAATGATTTATTGATTACCTTCTTTATTTCTCTCAGACATACTCTAGGGTAGAAACACACACAAATATAGCGCATTAGTAACTGTTTTTATAGACCCGAATATGAAATATGATTTTTTTTTAAGCATTGCAGTGAACCTACCTGACAAGAGAAAATAAGGACACAGACGGTCCGTCGGACAGACAGACCGTCAGTCAGTCAGACAGACAGACCATCAGTCAGTCCGACAGACAGACCATCAGTCAGTCAGTCAGTCAGTCAGACAAAGACAGACAGACAGAGAGGAGTTCTTAAAAGAACTGTTGGTTTCGTAATGTGTGTGTTATGTCGTGGTGCAATGTGCAGGCAAATCTGGAGGGGAAAAGCAACATTTTAATCAGGTTTCAATGTTTCACGAAACATATCTTACCAATGTGGTTTGGAGAATATTACCATGATAAGCAAAATATTGGAGTTTATTTAATTGTCCTCATATGTGGACCCGATTATGTGTCCTCATATTTGGCCCGAGGGCATGGCGTTAAAAAAAGCTGAAAAACACTGCCTAAATGCTATTTTTCAAACGACCTCATGACATAAACATGAGGCCTATGCATGTTACTTCCATGAATATTTTAATGATCAACTTGTTGGTCTATCCATACATTAGTTTATAATGTACACGAACAGAGAGCGGCAACTTACCTCGAGGCAGAAAAGCGCTCAGTATCATGGACTCAGACGGAAATACGTTCTCCCGCTTTCTGCAGAAAGCCCGCCCACATCTGCGAGCTGCAGTCAGGGGTTACTCGATCAATGAGGCCGAATAACAGTTGGTTGCGTTTCAATTACAAATATAAAAGACACATTTATAAATGGGTTAGAACGTTAAAAATCGAGATAAGTTGATATCAAAGAAAACCACACATAATACAAACAAACCTTAAGTGCACATAATAGAAACATACTTTATTTTTTTTAACAGAAATCATTTACATTTAGTCAAATTCGACCATGCATGGCCTTAAACCACCAATCTCACTATTCTCTCTGATGGTTCAGCCCTGCCTCTGCTTGTGCCTGGGGTTTGTCTTGCAGAACACAAACAAGCGTCCCCTGCGTCGCACGATGAAGCAGTCTTTGCAGCGTCTTTTCAGGGCAGTCTTGGTCTTCATCCCAGCGTTTGGCTGGAAGCCGACGAGCTGCTGACAGCGGCCCAGCAGGGTGGCTCCACACCGGGAGAAGGATCCGGAGGAGGCTGGTTGGCTGGGGCTGCTGCCTGTGGGTGATGAGAGCGCTCTGCTGGAGGCTGCCGCGCTGAGCGTGGACAGGCTTCTGCAGCAGCTGGGCTGAGCGGAGGCTGATGTCAGGGCTAACCAGGGCACCCTGAGGGTAGTGGTGGAGGCCGACGTCAGGGCTAACCAGGGCCTCCTGAAGGGAGTGACCAGGTGCTTGAAGAGGAAGGGCACCATGGTGACAGCACCTGCACAGAGGGGGTATAATGGGATTTTCCCTATTTGAAGATACAGGCAAGTGCATTGCTACCCTTGATACTAAATTAATGCATTGGTTATTATGTTTCACACTGGTGATGGAGTTAGAGTTATTGGGTATGGGTAGATGAAAAGACAAAAGCTGATGAGAGAAGCCATTTGTTTCAAAAGTAAATATCAAGCCCAGAGTGCGGCACAAAATTGAACTGCAATCCACTTCCTATTGCCAAATAAATCGTAATTTTCTAGTTATGTGTAGATCGTATTTATAATTGTCCCTAGCAGTTCTGTGACTCTGAAACCCATGAATTGTCACTGAAAGCAAAAACACACAAAGATAACGATAGGTGTTATAGAAACTCATGTCAAAAATGTATAGGGGCATGCCTACACCAACTAGGCTTATATTATACGTTAGAAATTGACACCACCGGGTTTGCCCCATAACAGAGTGAATGGCCTTTTAAATTGAAATATTGGTATCTCACATATATACACATGTTTTATGCAATTATGTCAACTCCTGACCCTGAACAGAATCTATCTCGGTTACAAGACCCTGATACTCTGATATATACTAGAAGCATGTTGGATGCTCAAGGCCATTTGAAAGAAAATCAACAACATAATAACGTTTCAACTTAGGAGAGACTTAATACACCAACAAAAACAAACCACAAACCTTTATAAAAGCAGAAGATGTATTTGGACAGGGGTACGCCCCTGGAATAGTGTTTTAATAATCCACAGAACAGACAAGTAGCATGACTTCTATCTGCACGGACTTCGCCAGCAACCACGGAATCCTTCCGGTGCGCCATAAACTACTTCCGGTGATTTATATAATATTTATCATCCAGTAATCCTATGATATTCAGTTCTAAACAATAAAATGGAGATGTGCATATATATATGAAATATTATATATTGTATAAATATATATATACACATATAAAATCTACAAATTGAGCGTCTTGAAGTAATATTAGGAAGTCTGTGCTGCAAGGCAGTCTGGGAAACACTAGTCAATTGTAAACATGGCGGCCATTACGGGCAGGTTGCTGTCCTTCAGCAAGAATGCAAAGTTAATCGTTTCCCCTCTGAAATTGTCTGCTGTACCTGCACATCGTTACAGCGTTGATGTTTCACATACCGGCGAGGCAATAACCCACACTGGCCAGGTACGAGTTTCATTCAGAAATGCCTGATGACATTCACGTCAGTGAAGAACGTCCCTCAATACCATAAGCAGCTAGACCAGATCATAATGGACAGTGCGATGCTATTGTAGATATGTAATGCATTCTGTATTGAATGACTCTGAATCTTTCTCTCACTCAGGTGTTCGATGAGCACGATCCCAGGCGAGCTCGGTTCGTCGGCAGACAGAAGGAGGTAAGTCGCGTGTTTGGGGGCTCCGTAGTTGGGAGCCTTGGCTTTCAGAATTAAGGTCACATAACGTTATATGTTATTGATCACGATTATGACAAGTCGAATTATGAATAGGCCTACCACTTTCAGTAACATGAGTCATTTGGCACACCCAACAATCAGAATACAAATAAATACCTAATTTTAGTCAGACGTACATTCTCATGAAACGGGTCGTTTGACGCACACCGTTTTAGTATATATTTCTGTTTGGTGAGCAAGAACCAGTAACTTCTTTCATTTATATTGTGCCTATGTAGGTGAACAAGAATTTTGCAATCAAATTGGTTGCAGAAGAGCCAGTGACTGACGTCCATGCCAGAACGGTGTCCTGTGATGGAGGTGGAGGAGCCCTGGGTCACCCCAAAGTCTACATTAACCTGGTTAGTCCCTGCAGTTGGCCTACCACTGTCCTCTGGTCTACATTAGGCTGAGCGATCTCTGCAGATACTAATGTCCTCTAGTCCAGCGGTCCCCAACCTGTTTTATGCCACGGACCATCACTGTGTCAAAAATATTTTTTTACCCATCATAGTGTGACACCAGGGCTCGCTGTTGCATATTTTCTGCAACATTCAAGAGCTTATAGTGTAGACGGCCATGAAGTCCTTCACGTGTTCACTACTATAAACATTGGTAGGTCCCTAAAGATTGCTTACTACTGTCTTCTATTATACATTGAACTGGTAGTGTAGGCATTATTTCACATTTAGTCTGTTGAAAGGTAGACCTATTACTTAAGCTAGCACATGTTTTGTGGGAGTGGCTTTGGAGGAAGGCATGGGAAGGGGTGGGAATTTTCTTGCAACCCGTAAAATTATTTGGGCCGACACACACTGTTTTTTTACCACCACCACGCACAAACCAGTGGTCTGTTTTTAAGCAAGCCAAGTCTAGCACTATTCAGTTAGCATTATTCTTACAAACCATTTCTGGATAAGATGAAAAAATATATGGATGTAAATCTTACTTTTTTTACAACCATTTGAGGCCTGTGAATGAAATGTACCCCATGTGATATTATCCTCCTAATGTCTTCCTTCCTGGTGTTTCTGTGCTCAGGATAAAGACACTCGCGTGGGGACCTGTGGTTACTGTGGGCTGCAGTTCCAACAGATACACCATCACTGAGACCTCTCCTCGGGTCCTCCTTTGAATCCTCTGCTCTGTAAAAATGAATTCTGGTTAATAAATGATGTATACATGCACCATGTTTTTTTCTGGATTCAGCATTGTGAAATGTCCTCTTCTTGAATATTTTTCGTTGATACTAAGACATTATTCCACACTTCAGCATTATGTTGCAGAGGATATAAATAGTAAATTAATCATTCTATTTGCCTTTTATGTATGTAATTATATTGTATACAATTGTATTATCCAGGCACCTAGATAACTTTTAGACTAAAGCTAAATCATTCCAGTCAGGAACATTTCTGGGGAGCTATTAATTGCTAATTACTCATGAACATACAGCCTATCTGTCCTTTATTTTCATTATGTCCTCTGATGGTAGATAACAGCATGGAGGCCAGGTGTTTGGTTCAATTCCTTTGTGACATTGAGCTTGGTTTTAAATGAATAACATTTTGCTGGTTAGTCTTGATACCAAGGCAAAATATACCACAGCTTCAATACAAATAAGCTATATAGAACCATGCCAAAAGGGGGAGCTCTAAGGCTGGAAGTACAACCGTGGACGTAAGAGTACAACGGAAGCCGTGAAGTGACCGGTGAACACTGGGGGGAAAGCACGTCACATCAGTCTGTAATGAGTCTGTTACTTTGATTCATGGCTAAACAAGTGAATATACTTGACATTCTTGACTTAAAATTGAAACTTAACAAAACAAATGGACCCATTGATTGCCTCTGGATTTTCCGTATTGTTTTACCAATTCCTATATATTCCTACCATTATTTTAATATATATATATAATTATTATTTTTTGTCTTGTGTTTTCAAGATTGGAGAATATAAAATGGTGTTACGCATGTAACTATTAATAATTATTAATGATTTGGCATAGAAACAACGGTATTTTCCCTTGGAATGAACGTTTGGCTGTTGCATATGCATGAAACTCGTCCTAAACTTTTTATTTTATTTTATTTAATTCCCGCCCCCCTTCTCTTTTTGGAGTTGCAGTCGCAATCCCCATTCCACTGCTTTTTGTTCCACAAATTACGCATGTGACAAATAAAATAAATAAATCTTGAAAGCTCTTTGAGTAATATAACATTTGCATTCTGTTACAGAGCAAAAATCAAAAACAGGCGGCCAAACAAAACAGTGTCAATTCATGTCCTGGATGCAAAGTTCTGCACATAAATTCACCTTAAAAAATCCTGTAATATTAAATAATATTTTTGTAGAGATTTCTATGCTTTTGTTTGGCCGTGTTTGTGTCTGTGTGTGTGTTTGTGTGTGTGTATGCTTGTGTGTGTGACTGCATGTGTGTCTGTGTGTGTGTGGGGGTGAAGGAACATCCTGCCAAGGGCCAAACAGAAGGTTGTGTCTGTAGGAAAGCCTTGGTGAGCCATAGGATGTGATCTTTCTTTTTTAGTTTGAGTTGTTGCGTCACAGCTTCTTTTGTCTGGCCTTTCCTCTACCGCTCCTCAAAAACATGTTTGTTTCTCGGGCCTATATTTGTGTGACCAAGTGTTACCAGGGAGGGAAATCCTGTGCGTGATCCCAGCCAGCTCTGATGAAAAACACTGACCACTCATTCTCAGTGACGTCTATACTGCTCTCTCTCTCTCTCTCTCTCTCTCTCTCTCTCTCTCTCTCTCTCTCTCTCTCTCTCTCTCTCTCCTCTCTCTCTCTCTCTCTCTCTCTCTCTCTCTCTCTCTCTCTCTCTCTCTCTCTCTCTCTCTCTCTCCTCTCTCTCTCTCTCTCTCTCTCTCTCTCTCTCTCTCTATGACCCTAACCCCTGTGTAACTCAACAGCTCTAATCGTTGTTTGCCCAGGCTCTTCAGGTTGGTCTGCGGGAACACAGTACAGGCTCTTAACTGGGAAACGATGCTTTTGTTGCGGCCTCAAATATCCATGCTATTTTATATTTGGCTTGCACAGCACAGTGAATTCTTCACACACACAACATGCACACACACACACACACACACACACACACACACACACACACACACACACACACACACACACACACACACACACACACACACACACCATTGAGCATACACAGATGGTTGCAGTTAGGGATATTTAGATTACAGATTTGGTCAAAGTCAATGGAAAAAAAGAGTAATGTTTTGTCAAATCATCTTTGATCCAATGTAGCGGTGGTTGGACCAGAACCCCGTGTTTCTGCCTGGTCTCCTAAGTGATCTGGCAGATTATCGTCTCTGATCCCACTACGCGGGTTCTCATCGATGCCCGATTTTGAATAGAATGTTTATGATGGCTACTCCATCCAACGCTAAGGCGACTGCACTGGCTAACTATCCAAGATGGCTGGGGGCCTCTCCATTCATGTGAAGCAATGAAACCCACACTAGACCAGAATCAAACGAGCACAGATCATTTCATCTCTTGCAACATTCCAACTCTATCCGGTTATCTGTCCCCTTTCCTCAAAAACTACAACCACAAATGCGATCGATATCTGCAGGTCTGCATTAATGTGTGCTGTTTTTTTTAGTGTGTTTGTGTGCGTGTAACATTGCTATGTTTATGATGGCTACTCACATCCACCCCTGGCTAACCATCCAGGTGGCTGAGGGCCTCTTCATCCACGTGAAATAATGTAATTCACACTCGACTAGAGCCAACAAGCACCCACCATTCAACCGCACACAACATCCCAACTCTATCTCATTACCTGTCCTAACCCTAGCCCTAACCCTTTACTCCAAAACTACAACTTCTAGCATCACCTTACGGGGCAGTGTATTGTAGTGCTCACCACCACGGCTCCTAGCTAGCAGAGCCGTATGTGGGTCAGCCACCAGTGGGTCCACTGTACCCCCCACTGTTACACTGTGAAGTGAATTGGGTCTCAAAGGATAAGCCTGTTATGCAGCAGTTCTGGCGTCTTATAACACACACACACACCACACACACACACACACACCCCATAACACACACACACACACAAACAAACAAATACACATACACACAACCACACGTACACACACACACACCACAAGTGTATGTGTTTTTCTGTTAACAGCACCACAAGGAAGCAGAGAACCGTGTGTTTGTTTTTGCTTTGTGTCTGTGCTTGCATGGCAACAGAACTGTAGCAGAGCGGGTCATTGTGTTTCGGGTTAAGCCTGGCTAAAGGCTTGTTTTTTAGCAACATGAGTTTGGCGTCGTCCAACGTTGCCAGATGTCCCCAGCATCATTTTGTCAATCAGTACTTGCTAGGGTGGGCCTATGTGAATAAACAACAGAACTCATATTCAGTTTTTGCTATGTTACAAAATACTGCTCTTATGCTGGAATCACATGCATCATTTATTTTGAAGTCGAACACATAGCTGATCAGCCATTGTTATTGCTATTGCCATCTTGGCCCAATCTGGCGATTCCTTTGAGAAGCAGACGTGTGTGAATGTGTGTGTTTATGCATGCCTGTGTGTGTGTGTGTGTGTGTGTGTGTGTGTGTGTGTGTGTGTGTGTGTGTGTGTGTGTGTGTGTGTGTGTGTGTGTGTGTGTGTGTGTGTGTGTATGTGTGTTTGTGCATGTGTGCGTTCATACATGTGTGTGTGTGTGTGTGTGTGTGTGGTGCATGTGTGTGTGTGTGTGTGTGTGTGTGTATGTGTGTGTGTGGCACATAAAAATCCTCCTCCTTCAGGTCTCCATGAGCCCTGGCAATGAACAGCGAGCCGACATGGAGTCATTTATGGTGGGTGAGAAATACATCCAGCATGCGGGGCTGCACCCTCCTCCACGGCCCTGTCTTATGTAAGCGCCACGGGGCTGCAGGGAGGGGCAGCGACGGAGGGCCGGTCCTGGGTGAAGCTGTCATCGGGCCGGGCAGTAAAACAATGGGAGTGGGGGGGAGAAAGATAACAGGAAGCCTTCCTGCTGTGATAATAACACAGCAGGACAGCTATATTTAGAGGCTTGCCCTGACTTAACTCACACACACGCACAGCATGTGTGTGTGTGAGTGTATGTGTGTGTGTGTGTGTGTGTGTGTGTGTGTGTGTGTGTGTGTGTGTGTGTGTGTGGTGTGTGTGTGTGTGTGTCTGTGTCTGTGTGTGTGTGTGTGTGTGTGTGTGTGTGTGTGTGTGTGTGTCGTGTGTGTGTGTTTTTCAGTGTACCCTTGCGAAACCCATGTTCAATTATATGTTATTATTTTTGTGAACTTGAAATATCATCCATATCACTTCTTCTGT
>NC_082403.1:10894439-10946602 GCF_031168955.1 Gadus macrocephalus
TATCATGTTCCCCCCGGCTCTTAAAAGTAAAAACCAGGGATATAATCAAGACAGGAACAAGTTACACGTCAGAACACCATGGAAAGTCGTGCTTGATACGTACATAACGTGTCGGTAAGCAGGTGATAAGCGGATTTGTGCAGATTTTCCTCAGTGATTTCCCTATGAGAATACGCTGCATGCATGCATTTGCTTGCAGCGTATTGAATCCCGCCAAGTTGACTCGTGTCGCCTTTGCTTGGTTCAATATGCTGGGCTTGAGCTAACAAGAAGCTAGTGGCAAAAAGTGTTATGGATGCCAACCCAACATCTGGGGTCATTGTACTGGGTGAATGTCCTTCCAAAATTCCACCCTGCTTATCGGTTGGTACTTGACCAAAGGCGTCAACATTGCAGATTTATATAGATATGATGGATAGATATGATAGAGATATCTATAAATCTATCTTGTCATTGTGACAATCCATGAGCCTTGTCCAAATGCTTCGGGGCTGGGATGTGGTAGCATCCTGTACGAGACCCCCCCCCCCCCATGCCACCCCCCCCCCCACACACACACACACACACACACACACACACACACACACACACACACACACACACACACACACACACACACACACACACACACACACACACACACACACACACACACACACACCCCCTTTCTGAAGGGCTTGTGTTTCTCTCCGGCAGACAGGATTTGTCTCGCCCCGGTGACTCGTGTCTGGTCTGCCTCACCTCTGATCTCTGCACTCCCACCCTCCCCCCATCCTCCCCCCGGCCACAGCATCCCCCGCAGCGAAGCGTGTCGGAGAACTCCCTGGTGGCCATGGACTTCTCCGGGAGGACGGGCCGGGTCATCGACAACCCTGCTGAGGCCCAGAGCGCCGCCATGGAGGAGGGACAGAGCTGGAGGGTGAGGAGAGGGGGGGGGAGGAGGGAGGAGAGAGGGGGAGGGACAGAGCTGGAGGGTGAGGAGAGGGGCGGGGGGGGGAGGAGGGAGGAGGAGGAGAGAGGAGGAGGAGGGGACAGAGCTGGAGGGTGAGGAGGGGAGGGAGGAGGAGAGAGGAGGAGGAGGAGGAGGAGGAGGAGGAGGGACAGAGCTGTAGGGTGAGGAGAGGAGGAGAGAGGAGGGAGGAGATGGGGGAGGGACAGAGCTGGAGGGTGAGGAGAGGGGGAGGAGGGAGGAGAGAGGGGGAGGGACAGATGGAGGGTGAGCAGAGAGGGGGAGGGAGGAGAGAGGAGGGCCAGAGCTGGAGGGTGAGAAGAGGGGGAGGAGGAGAGGAGGGACAGAGGTAGAGGGGGAGGAGGAGAGAGGAGGGACAGAGCTGGAGGGTGAGAAGAGGGGGAGGAGGAGAGGAGGGACAGAGCTGGCGGGTAAGGAGAGGGGGAGGAGGAGAGAGGAGAGAGGAGGGACCGAGCTGGAGGGTGAGGAGAGGGAGCTTGAGGGTGAGGAGGGAGGGAGCTGGAGGGTGAGGACAGGGAGGTAGGGGCAAGAGAACTGGAGGATGAGAATAGGAGAAAGAGAAGCCGAGGGTTAGAAGGAGACAAGACCAGGGAGGAAGGAAGGAAGGAGGAGGCGGGAGGCAGGATGGCTTGATGAATGGAGGGAGGGAGGGAGGCGGAAGGGAGCGAGGAAGGATAGAGGCAAATAGAGGAAGAGGAGGGAGAGTAGCAGTTGATTCTTTAAAAAATGAGGCCCCATGGACTTGACCTTCAAGGTGTGTGTGTGTGTGTGTGTGTGTGTGTGTATGTGTGTGTCCCTGCATGTCCGTGTGCGTGCATGTGTGGAGGGCTTAAGTAGAGGGGACCTTTTATGTGCGGGGGGTGTGATTGTTTATGTTGGGTCTTAACGTTGACCCCCACTGACCCCCGCTCTCCTTCTTCTAGAAACGGAGCCAGCGTCTCAACGTCCTGGGCAGCCCCGGTCCCCTTCACACCCCCTCTCTCAGCGCAGGTAACCATGGTTACTACCAGCCTGGAAACACAACCGTGCAATCAACTCACACAGGCTGTCGCCTTCTATATCCGTACAAGTAATTGGTTGCGTGCATCGGGAACAAAAAGTATGCTTGTCTTAAGAGCAGAGGTTTATTTTCCTCTCCAGATCGAGATGTTCTTGACATTGTCATGCATACCATACAAATGCCATTTGTAACCCAAGCCTGGATAGGCCTGTCTGGGAACGTCTTTTGAGGAAGACATTTGTTATGCAGAGAGTTTGGGTTGTACTTCATTCTGTTTGACCGGCAAACGTGATATTGATGTTGTAAAATGTCGAGTGCCTACACCAACAATGTCACCTGTAACCTTGGTGACGTACGATGACTTCATTGGTGTAATACGGTACTTAATCTCCGTGGATATCTAGGTGCCATCGCCACCCCTCTGTCAAATCGTCCATTATTCAAAGAACCGTAGTTACAATCCTAACGTGTGTGTGTGTGTGTGTGTGTGTGTGTGTGTGTGTGTGTGTGTGTGTGTGTGTGTGTGTGTGTGTGTGTGTGTGTGTGTGTGTGTGTGTGTGTGTGTGTGTGTGTGTGTGTGTGTGTGTGTCTCAGTGATCCACAGAACCCAGCTGTGGTTCCACGGCCGCATCGTGCGAGAGGAAGCCCAAAGGATGATGGTCCAGCAGGGCCAGGTGGACGGGTAAGAACCCCCTGTCCTGGAAGCGGGCGTCCTTCCTTCTGTCTATCTGATGTTGATCGTCACCGCTGTCCGTGGTGTTGTTTTATGGCTTCCTCTATCCTCTCTCCCCCGCCAGGTTGTTCCTGTTGAGGGACAGCCAGAGCAACCCTAAGGCCTTCGTGCTGACGCTGTGTCACCACCAGAAGACCAAGCACTTTCAGATCCTGCCGGTCAGTCGGCGCCCTCCATATGTCTGTCTTGTTCCCTGATATGTCGGTCGAGCGCTGGTCTGCCTCTGTGTTTGTCTTCTGTCCGTTTTTTGGGGGGAAACTTGGTTTCCTTGCATGCTCTTAGAAGTTGTACAGGGTTTTGCCCATTGTAAGTAAAATAATTAATTCCACAACTTGGAAATTCAGACATTATGCTTAAAATAAATCAGAATGGTTGGCTGTCATCTATTAATAGACGGCTCACTCTCAGCTCACTCTTTGGTATGACACTTGGCTACCGCCTGTGTGAGATGCTCAGTAGCCCATTTGAATAGAATTTTAAGCGATGTACTGTCATGAGAAACAAACAAACGCATGTGAAGAGTGAATAATCAGAAAGGTTAAAGATGAGAAAAACAGCAATTCTAGCAAAAGTTTGTCACCCATGTCGTGATTGGATAAAAATTTGATCTCTCGCTCTCTCTCCCACTTTCCCTCTCTCCCTCACCTCTCCCTCTCTCCCTCACCTCTCCCTCTCCAGTATGAAGAGGAGGGCCAGGTGTTCTTCAGCCTGGACGACGGTGCCACCAAGTTCACAGACCTTATCCACCTGGTGGACTTCTACGAGCTGAACCGTGGCGTGCTGCCCTGCCGCCTCAAGCACCCCTGCACCGCCGTAGCCTTGTGACACTACCCCCTTCCTGTGACCCCTGCCCCCCCCCCCCCCCCCCCCCTTGATGACTCCTGGACCCCAACTCCCACTCCCCAACACAGACACAAACCAACCACCTTAACCTTCTTCCATCTGTAGACTTTGAATGTACAGACGCCAAAATACACACAAACACATACATGCATACACACACGCATACACACATACACACACATTTTTGGATATTTCAGCATTCCCCAACCCCTTCCCTGGGCCAGATAAGCTATGGTGCCCCCTTCCCCCCCTTCCCCTTTGGGGCACCCACCCTTCCACTAGCCCATCGATTATCAGGGATAGACAAACAGAGACCCCTGTAGTGGGTCCTGGAGATTTCTGAAAACCTGTGCAGTCCAGTCTGGATAAGCTGACCCCATAACCCCTCCTCCGTCCCCCAACCCAACCCAAACAGACCTTGATGTGGCCTCGTGCGCTACAGCACATGCACCAACACACCCACCCCCACAAACCCACACGCATATGTACACAAGACACTTGATGTGTAGCCACACCGCGAGCCAGGCGACAGCAGGCATTACCAGAGGAATGTTTAGCAGGAAGGCCCAGACTGACCTTCCCTTTAGAGTTGATTCATTGATGTCAATTTTTTTTATTTTAACGAATGCTGTTTTAATTGCTGTTAAGTCAATGCAAAAGTAGTTTCTCTTGTTTTACACTCCCGGGGGAGATAGTAGTGAGCTGTTGCCTCAATCTGAAATGAAATCGTTTGGCTTCTAGGTTTTTTCTTTTCTTTGGTAAAGGGGCGACCACATCATCTTCATCATAGTAAACACCCCCCCCAGGATCACACGTGAGTGCACCTAAACACTATGAAAGTGTGACAGTGAAAACGTGTGTGAGTTCTTTCCCTGGGTTGAACTGTTGAAATGTCGGGTTTTGGGGGTTTCTCAGATTCAACAACAGCAGAAGAAGATTGTGCTTTGGAAATTAGATTTGAGCCAAACTCTATCAACCCTCCCCTTGCTTAATATTCTTAAAAAAAAAACTACTTTTTGGTTTGACTGTTTAAAATGTATAGAGTCTAAAAGGATCTGAAAGTTTTTCTCAATTTGTATTGGGGTTGTGTGTGAATGTCCTTTCCCCTTTCCTCGATTTCCGTTCTAAACCTCACTGCTTGCACATTGTGAATTATCTGTTTGGTTGGTGGGGTTTGTGTGTTTGTGCATGCGTTTTTGTATGTGTGTTCCGAGGATTTGGGGACGCATGTGCAATTTTTTTTTCAAGGAAGGACCCCGGGCGAGGATAGTTTGAGTAAGCGTGACCACTCCTGCAGTTTCTGCCAGATAAAAAAAAAAGTAACGTCCTCTTTATTATTCTTTTACTTTATTGAACAAAACTTGACTTGAAATGTGGACAATGTTGACTGCCTATCCAAACAGTCCGGTTTCGCACGCCTTATGTGAAATTATGAGCCTTTCAAAAGAAAAGAAAATCAAAACTTGATCCTTTGCTTTTAGATCAACAGCTGTCTGGTTTGACAAAAATTGACATTGTTAGCTTACCTTTTTGACAAAAATTTACATTGTTAGCTTACCTTTTTTTGTTCACTCCGTTAGATAACATGTAAATGATAGAATTGCCTAGAGTACCGCGGTAAACCAACAGAAATACATCAACAACACAAGAAAGAATCCGGAATTGAGGCCCAGCAATCAATTTTGTTGGGATGCCAAACATGGCTATCGAGTTCTATCTGACGTTCATGTGACTAGCACACTTGGGAGCTGTGTGTGTGTGTGACATCACACCAACTGAAACAGACTTACCCGCCTATCATCCATCCTGTGCCAGATTTACAGTCAATAGGGGTTAGCACTAAGTCGTGGAGCTACCTAACCAGGCTCTCCCGTCTCTCTCTCTGTCTCTCTCCAATCCTGGGCCTCGTTAAGTACTAACCTCACTGACTTTACGGCAAGGCACCTCCACCAATCAGGCGATAGTCAGCCAGGACGGACTCCAGGAACTGGATAATGCTTGAACACTCCCCACCCCCACCCCCTACTCCTGTCCAGCCAGTAAGCTACTAGACTGTGGCAAATGTGTGCGGTTTGCCAGAACTTAAATATATATAAATATATATAAATATTATAACTTTTAATACAACTTTGTCCTAGTTTTTCTCCCTGTTTCCTTGTTTGGTCCTTGTCATTTTTGTTTGTATTTTTCTGTCCTGTGAACACAGCAGTTGGTGTGTGTGTGTGTGGGGGGGGGGGGGGGGTCGTGGTCCTGGCCCACCACAGTCGCCCAACCTCCAAGAAGGGGGATCTTCCTGTTTCTTCCATACAAAGGAAGCCCTCTTTTATCATTTTTACACCGCACTCTTGATTCCCCTCCACCCTTCCTTAATCACTGTGTTTTGATGTTCTACATACCAGTAGTCACAGCCATGGTGTACAATGTTTTTTAGCTTTTTTTTCAATTTTTTTCTTCTAAGTATGTGAAGCAACAGCAAAGACGTAGATATCACACTGTACCTTGGTCACCCAACACACAGATCACTATGCACGGGCCGCTGTGATTGTGCTCAAATCTCTGTGTAAAAAGAATGAAGAATGATATTTCTTTTCCTTTTTTTTCTTTGGGTTGTATGTGTATATTGACATTATTGTATATTTTCTTTTTTTTTGGCCACAAAATTACATTTTATAGAAATATATATCAGAAAAAAATATACCACAGTATATACAGTATTAAATTAAGCTTAATTTTGTTTTTTAATGGTGATCAAACTGGATTTTATTATTTTCGGTTTGTGTTCGAACTATTCAAAATGGCTTCCTAGACTTCCAAGATTCTGAGGCCGACTGCTTTTAGAGGCTCGCAAAATATCTCCTGTGATTCAATCTGCCAGTTTCAATTCACTTTTTAGTTTAATCTCGGCTTCCTATTTGTCTGGAATTCGGAGCATTGACACACCGTTGACCCCCCCCCCGCCCCCCCCCCCCACCACCACCACTATCACCAATGCACTACTACATTGTAGCCCTATATTAAGTGACAAACTAACAGAATTAGTTTACTCCACATTTTCAGCTGCAGTCTGTGGGTACAAGATTGTTTCTGGAACTTATTCTTTGTGTATTTTCATTGTAGGTATAGGCCCATCAATTTCAGCTGGTGCCTCTTTTTTTATGAAGTGTTCCGATGCAGCCTCTAGCCAGCCTGCTAGAAATATCTTGACGTGAATTGCATACACGCATCAACATTGGGGATTTTTCTATATAGGACGCACCCCCTGCCTTTAATAGCAAAAACATCTTGATTTCAAGTACTTATAAGCTTTTTTTTTTTCTTTTTTAAGTGATATCAACATTTCAGGGAATTAAAAGTAATATTAAATGGACCATATTCAGTGAAACAAAACAAAAAGTGTGCTTCACCTGATTCTGGGAAAAAAATGTCTGTATGGCTCCTGAATTTATTAAATGTGTTCTGTTCAGGTATTTTTGTACAAATAAGGGACTGATATATTCTCTGTTTAATGGAAATCAGAATAAAAGACCACATTGCTATGAAACAAATAACCGGTGCTTTGCCAGGTGTGATCTTTGCTACCTTTCTTTGCTACACCAACAAATAAACAAATTGCAATAACACATTTGTCCTCCGAGGTTATTTTTCAAACGTCCTACTGGCCTAGACCATTGCTGTGACATAAATCCTTGTCTAGTCATTGTACACACGACGTCCAGAAAAAGATGACTGTCATGAAAGTTAGCTACTTTAGCTTTTGCTGCTAGCATAGAAACAGTTTGTGATTGTAAGCTCTGAAATATGTGGTAAGAAATAACTTTTAAAAATCATCTTGAAATATTATTGAATACATTGTTGTGAAAGATAAATATCTGTGGAAGGAATAGAAGATGGTTAATGTAAAAATAAAAGTAACTGGAGCTCGCCGGAGCGCTGGATCTCCGACTAAAACTCATGGTTGACTGTTGTGCTCTTTAGGTCAGCCTGGAGTTATTCAGAGACACTCTCTCTAAATAGCTCTGGGTCAGCCTTGGCTCCCTCCCATCGGGGAGCGCGGAGAAGATCATCGCGGTCTGCGAGGAGACCTAGCAGCCCCTCTTCTGCTCCTCCTTCCCCTGTCAGGGTGACGGAGGACGGTCAGCGGGCCCACTGACTTCTGCTGCCCAGCGCTCCTTACCAGGCTTCCACTCTGTCTCCCTGAATAAGTGGCCTAACTTTAGACAGATTAGTAACATATCCATGTGTTTTGATATGAAACCTGTGGCTGGTTATCATGCAAGCTGCCACCATCACGTTAATAAAGTTGTATTGTTTCAAAATAAATAAATATTCATGTGTCCTATGACGTAGCTTAAAGGGGCCAACATGCGTGCGCATGTCATCTGTTTGGTTATTCTCCTCAAACTGGTTAAAGGATGGAGTCGACTCCCGTCACCATGGTGACGGTCAGCAGTGACCTGTTTGGCGACCTGCCGGTCCAGCTCATCCTGAGGCTCCTCCCTCTCCAGGTGGGTCCTAGTCATGCATACAACCGCGCTAATGGCAGTACTACTCTACACCAGTAGGGGAATCACAAATGGCACAAAAATGTTTCTGACACATGTTGGAATTTCTGCTCTCCCAGCTGACTCTTCAAATGCTGTAGACCCTGAGGAAGATACCCAGGGTTTGCTGAGGACACCGGGTTCCAGCGTGCCTGGAAAAACCAGGCAGCTCACCTTCCTGTTCCAGAGCAGCCTAATGAAAGGCTTTGGGTCGGCCCTCCAGCTACTACTGGTTCCAATCGGACCAACTGTATAGAAACAGTCCACCATTGATATTTTCATTTTTTAAGTGATGTTTAAGTGATAAGTTTACACGATAAAATCCTTAACCATGTGCATACCTAAATAATCAGAATAAATCTTAGAACAGAATACCTGATGGAAACATTTGAGTGGCTGCTGTGTGGTCGCTCGCCATACGGGCACTAGGCTCTCACTCCTCTCCCATCCCTTGAAGCTCAAGAAGCTTCAACTTCTCAGCTTGGGGGAAGCTGATCTTTGGTGAACCCTGATCTCCTTTGCTCCATTCGGGAAAGGTCCTGCTGGCCAAGTGTCAGTCTCTGGCCCAGTATCAGTCGGGCATCCTGGAAGCAACCGCCAACCCCACCCAAGGTAATCACATGACTGTTGAAATAAATACAATATTATTTGATTTTTAGATTTTTTTTTTATGTCCAATTCAAACACCACTTTTTTTTTTAATCATATTTAAATAGTTGATGATCATTGAATGTACAACTCCATTTATACATAATGTGACTTTTTGTTTTGTTTTCCAGGCTTTTAGGGAGTCAAAGATCTTGAGGTCATTGTAACCTTGAACTCCATCCCATTCTCATGAACGCTATATCTACAGTGCCTTAAGGGAATTTTTTCAAATTAACACGCACTTGGCCTCAATGATGAGCTGCTTAGAATTTGGTGGTCAAAGGTGAGGGTGACACAGCTCATTGTTCTCTGTTCCCTCCATCTTTCAGGACATCGAATGCAGTGAGGCCGAGGCAGATGTCGCAGGGACAACCATGGCAATCTACACCGTTCAAGCTGAGGGTGATGATCATGATGGTCCTGGTGGACTCTTTGTAGATGTCGGTATGGTCCTGGAAGGGGTCAAAGTTCTCAACAACCTCAAAAGTATCAACCATGCATGCGTAATGCTTTATGGGTTGATCTATGCGCTTAATTTAAGCTATCCAAAAAACTTGAAGTATACATTCGAAGCTTACCAGAAGATCCTGATGGACCTGGAATCGTCCAAGCCTTCCCCAAAAGTACGAGCACTGAAACTCAAATTGCTCAGGTGACTTTTTTTGGGGTGGGGTGGTGATGGGAGGAGGAAGTACAGGAAGAGACCGCCCATACATGCTGATAACCATGTGTTTTATAGTGTTCCAGTACGTTCACAACCTTGAAGATTCACACATCGAACACACAGAAAGCTAGAAACGGAAGGTGCTCAGTTAACTATGTTCTACTACTATATGTTTAATGTTGTTGAGCCTGTAGAGTTTGTTCTGTCCTTTCAGTATATCCCATTACTGCGATCGTTCCAGCAGATACAGATGTAAGGAATGTTGTTGAGCCTGTAGTTTGTTTTTGTTCTAGATCTAGAAAAAAGAGCAGGTCCTTTACTGCCATTGTTGGAGCAGATACTAACTTGCCTCTGTTCTATTGAAATTACAAAACATGTTTCATGTTCCATCTATAGCAGTAGATGACTTGGTTGAAGAGCTACACTACCTGCTGAGTACAGTGTCTGTGTGAAGAGAAGCGTTAATAAATTAGTTGAATCAACAAGGTGGTCTGATTGTATGCATCATTGAGATATTGTTGAATTTCAAACAAATACACAATCATCTTGAATAGGTAACCTAATAGAAAAAATGCATTGAATATGAATCATAAAAATAATGCATTATGATTAAATTTAAGCTTAATTGTTATGTATTTCAAAAACATACACATTTCATCTTGAATAGGTAACCTAATGGAAAAATATTAATGGATATTAATCATAAAAATACATAAATCTAATGCATTTTGATTGAATTTAAGCTTAATTGTTATGTATCTTAAACACACACTTTATTCATCTTGAATAGGTAACCCAATTACTATGTAATTCAAACAAATATACTTAATGTATTCTAAATGTATAACCTGAATAATATGCATTTAAATTCAATAAATTATATTAATGCTGAATACATAAACCTGAGGAATATGCATTTCAAATGAATAGGCTTTTTTACACATGCATATGGATCATGTAAAGTTTATTAGGTAGGTTTATGTTCAAAATATTTAAAAAATCAAATGGAACTTTGTTATTAATTAAATTACATAAATCTTAAAAGTTAGGGTTAAATATTTCTGTGTGTATGTGACAGGTGTACCACTGCTGAAATTGACGGACCTGGAAACCGGGAACAGGGTTGCTTGCTATGGGCCAGAAAAATACCTTGATACTTGCCTTTGTCAAACATTTATGGAAGCTTTTTTTTTTTCTTCTTTACAGATCAATTTTTTTTGCCTGGGGTGAAAATAAAAATCAATGATGCAAAGTCTTCTGTCTTTGGTTTATTTGACTTAGCTAATATAATTGAGTGTACGAAATAATATGTGTCCTCAGATTTAGCGGTGCTGATCCTCATCCCAGCCGCACTCGGCCGCCAGCCGATCCAGTGAGTGCTGAAGGTCACAGGCCGATGATCCAATGAGGACCACATCATCTGCAAAAAGCAGTGACGAGATCCTCGGACCACCGAACTGCAAATGTGTCTTTGTTTTAAATAAATGTAATAAACACAGGGAGAAACACGTACACACACACACACACACACACACACACACACACACACACACACACACACACACACACACACACACACACACACACACACACACACACACACACACACACACACACACACACACACACACACACACACACACGTAAACACGATAAATAATTAAATTCTTGAATATAATATATCCCGGGTTTGGATTGACCTGGGCACTGTTACATTTCTTTGGGGTAAAGCCTCACAATGGAGAGGGACAATAAATAACAGTTGGTTTTCATCAATTTGGGAGATCGCTTATCTTGTTATGAAGGGGTTAATGAGAGCCCGACAGGTCAGACTAATAAACCAAACAGTAGATATCAATAATTGCAATAATCACATTTCCAAATGGCTTCATTATACCTAGTTCGTATGCGACCCAAATACTAAATAGAAAAGGTAGGCAACATTAATATTTGATCACTTTTATTCTAGAAAGGCTTTTCATGCGCTGCGTTCGATACGGAGGGAAACTCTTTATCGGCTCGAGCTTCTGGCTTGTCACAGCCATCCCGTTCTGGTTCTAATTAGCTATTAATTGAGTTCACCTGTGTCGCCCCGCACGTGCGGGATGAATATTTTTGCGTTGCTCCCAAACGCGAATAAAAATGGTCCCGCGGTTGATTGTTGGTTTTTTGTGCGTTTTTGACTGAACAATCCGGACAACGTGGCCACCAACGGGGGAGCGAGGAACCCCGCATGCAAGTCACCAATCGTTTGTTATTCCTTGAGCTGGTTGAAGTTGTTTGGTTGTGTTTGGCTGCTGTTTTCAGAATGTGTCCACCGCACACACACATCGCTATATTCTTTCCCCTAAACTTAACCTGGATTTTGTCTGTTTGGTTTTGGCTCATTCTAAGTTTAGTGCATACATTTTCCATACATTGGCAAATTGTTGACTGCTGCTGAACTTGTAGGCTACTGCTGCTTCATACTTCAATGTGGTTTTATTCTGTGCTGAATGATTTTAATTCCTTGCAATGTGGTATGATTCTATGCAATACGGTTTTAATTCTTTGCAATTCTATGCACTACGATTTTAATTCTTTGCAATTCTATGCACTACGATTCTAATTCTTTGCAATTCTATGCACTACGATTTTAATTCTTTGCAATTCTATGCATTATACGATTTTATTTCTTTGCAATTCTATGCACTAAGATTTCAATTCTTTGCAATTCTATGCACTACGATTTTAAGTCATTGCAATGTGGTTTTATTCTGTGCAATATAATCTGAAATATGTACTCGGACAATTGCAGTTGGCCAATTGTGGAGTATAGTCGACCTATGGCTATAAGATGTGTATGTAAACATACTGACTGTACAGCAAATGCAATTGTGTTGGGAGCGTTTCACCTGGTAGCCTGGAAGCTAGTTTGCTCCAACGCAACTGTGTTGGGAGCGTTTCACCTGGTAGCTTGGAAGGTAGTTTGCTCCAACGCAACTGTGTTGGGAGCGTTTCACCTGGTAGCCTGGAAGCTAGTTGCTGGTTCTGTTTCAATTGTTGGTCTTTGGCTTGGTAGGTTTGAATTTAGGAGATGGATTAGTTGATTTACACATCCACACAGTACTCTACATTCTCCCTTTTTTGAATCTTTCCTTTTTACAACTTTCCATACATTTGCAAATTGTTGACTGCTGCTGAACTTGTAGGCTACTGCTGCTTCATACTTCAATGTGGTTTTATTCTGTGCTAAATTATTTTAATTCCTTGCAATGTGGTTTGATTCTATGCAATACGGTTTTAATTCTTTGCAATTCTATGCACTACGATTTTAATTCTTTGCAATTCTATGCATCATACGATTTTAATTCTTTGCAATTCTATGCACTACGATTTTTCATTCTTTGCAATTCTATGCATTATACGATTTTAATTCTTTGCAATTCTATGCACTAAGATTTTAATTCTTTGCAATTCTATGCATTATACGATTTTATTTCTTTGCAATTCTATGCACTAAGATTTCAATTCTTTGCAATTCTATGCACTACGATTTTAATTCTTTGCAATTCTATGCACTACGATTCTAATTCTTTGCAATTCTATGCATTACGATTTTTATTATTTGCAATTCTATGCACTACGATCTTTCATTCTTTGCAATTCTATGCATTATACGATTTTATTTCTTTGCAATTCTATGCACTACGATTTTAAGTCATTGCAATGTGGTTTTATTCTGTGCAATATAATCTGAAATATGTACTCGGACAATTGCAGTTGACCAATTGGGGAGTATAGTCGACCTATGGCTATAAGATGTGTATGTAAACATACTGACTGTACAGCAAATGCAATTGTGTTGGGAGCGTTTCACCTGGTAGCCTGGAAGCTAGTTGCTCCAACGCAACTGTGTTGGGAGCGTTTCACCTGGTAGCCTGGAAGCTAGTTTGCTCCAACGCAACTGTGTTGGGAGCGTTTCACCTGTAGCCTGGAAGCTAGTTGCTGGTTTGGTTTCAATTGTTGGTTTTTGGCTTGGTAGGTTTGAATTTAGGAGATGGATTAGTTGATTTACACATCCACACAGTAGGCCTACTGTACATTCTCCCTTTTTTGAATCTTTCCTTTTTACAACTTTCCATACATTTGCAAATTGTTGACTGCTGCTGAACTTGTAGGCTACTGCTGCTTCATACTTCAATGTGGTTTTATTCTGTGCTAAATTATTTTAATTCCTTGCAATGTGGTTTGATTCTATGCAATACGGTTTTAATTCTTTGCAATTCTATGCACTACGATTTTAATTCTTTGCAATTCTATGCACTACGATTTTAAGTCATTGCAATGTGGTTTTATTCTGTGCAATATAATCTGAAATATGTACTCGGACAATTGCAGTTGGCCAATTGGGGAGTATAGTCGACCTATGGCTATAAGATGTGTATGTAAACATACTGACTGTACAGCAAATGCAATTGTGTTGGGAGCGTTTCACCTGGTAGCCTGGAAGCTAGTTGCTCCAACGCAACTGTGTTGGGAGCGTTTCACCTGGTAGCCTGGAAGCTAGTTGCTGGTTTGGTTTCAATTGTTGGTTTTTGGGTTGGTAGGTTTGAATTTAGGAGATGGATTCGTTGATTTACACATCCACACAGTACTCTACATTCTCCCTTTTTTGAAACTTTCCATACATTTGCAAATTGTTGACTGCTGCTGAACTTGTAGGCTACTGCTGCTTCATACTTCAATGTGGTTTTATTCTGTGCTAAATTATTTTAATTCCTTGCAATGTGGTTTGATTCTATGCAATACGGTTTTAATTCTTTGCAATTCTATGCACTAAGATTTCAATTCTTTGCAATTCTATGCACTACGATTTTAATTCTTTGCAATTCTATGCACTACGATTTTAATTATTTGCAATTCTATGCACTACGATTCTAATTCTTTGCAATTCTATGCACTACGATTTTAATTATTTTGCAATTCTATGCATTACGATTTTAATTATTTGCAGTTATATGCTCTATATGATTTTTATTATTTGCAATTCTATGCACTACGATTTTTCATTCTTTGCAATTCTATGCATTATACGATTTTATTTCTTTGCAATGTGGTTTTATTCTGTGCAATATGATCTGAAATATGTACTCGGACAATTGCAGTTGGCCAATTGGAGAGTATAGTCGACCTATGGCTATAAGATGTGTATGTAAACATACTGACTGTACAGCAAATGCAATTGTGTTGGGAGCGTTTCACCTGGTAGCCTGGAAGCTAGTTTGCTCCAACGCAACTGTGTTGGGAGCGTTTCACCTGGTAGCTTGGAAGGTAGTTTGCTCCAACGCAACTGTGTTGGGAGCGTTTCACCTGGTAGCCTGGAAGCTAGTTGCTCCAACGCAACTGTGTTGGGAGCGTTTCACCTGGTAGCCTGGAAGCTCGTTGCTGGTTTGGTTTCAATTGTTGGTTTTTGGCTTGGTAGGTTTGAATTTAGGAGATGGATTAGTTGATTTACACATCCACACAGTACTCTACATTCTCCCTTTTTTGAATCTTTCCTTTTTACAACTTTCCATACATTTGCAAATTGTTGACTGCTGCTGAACTTGTAGGCTACTGCTGCTTCATACTTCAATGTGGTTTTATTCTGTGCAAAATGATTTTAATTCCTTGCAATGTGGTTTGATTCTATGCAATACGGTTTTAATTCTTTGCACTACGATTTTAATTCTTTGCAATTCTATGCACTACGATTCTAATTCTTTGCAATTCTATGCACTACGATTTTAATTATTTTGCAATTCTATGCATGATATGATTTTAATTCTTTGCAATTCTATGCACTACGATTTTAATTATTTGCAATTCTATGCACTAAGATTTTAATTCTTTGCAATTCTATGCATTATACGATTTTATTTCTTTGCAATTCTATGCACTAAGATTTCAATTCTTTGCAATTCTATGCACTACGATTTTAAGTCATTGCAATGTGGTTTTATTCTGTGCAATATAATCTGAAATATGTACTCGGACAATTGCAGTTGGCCAATTGGGGAGTATAGTCGACCTATGGCTATAAGATGTGTATGTAAACATACTGACTGTACAGCAAATGCAATTGTGTTGGGAGCGTTTCACCTGGTAGCCTGGAAGCTAGTTTGCTCCAACGCAACTGTGTTGGGAGCGTTTCACCTGGTAGCTTGGAAGGTAGTTTGCTCCAACGCAACTGTGTTGGGAGCGTTTCACCTGGTAGCCTGGAAGCTAGTTGCTGGTTCTGTTTCAATTGTTGGTCTTTGGCTTGGTAGGTTTGAATTTAGGAGATGGATTAGTTGATTTACACATCCACACAGTACTCTACATTCTCCCTTTTTTGAATCTTTCCTTTTTACAACTTTCCATACATTTGCAAATTGTTGACTGCTGCTGAACTTGTAGGCTACTGCTGCTTCATACTTCAATGTGGTTTTATTCTGTGCTAAATTATTTTAATTCCTTGCAATGTGGTTTGATTCTATGCAATACGGTTTTAATTCTTTGCAATTCTATGCACTACGATTTTAATTCTTTGCAATTCTATGCATCATACGATTTTAATTCTTTGCAATTCTATGCACTACGATTTTTCATTCTTTGCAATTCTATGCATTATACGATTTTAATTCTTTGCAATTCTATGCACTAAGATTTTAATTCTTTGCAATTCTATGCATTATACGATTTTATTTCTTTGCAATTCTATGCACTAAGATTTCAATTCTTTGCAATTCTATGCACTACGATTTTAATTCTTTGCAATTCTATGCACTACGATTCTAATTCTTTGCAATTCTATGCATTACGATTTTTATTATTTGCAATTCTATGCACTACGATCTTTCATTCTTTGCAATTCTATGCATTATACGATTTTATTTCTTTGCAATTCTATGCACTACGATTTTAAGTCATTGCAATGTGGTTTTATTCTGTGCAATATAATCTGAAATATGTACTCGGACAATTGCAGTTGACCAATTGGGGAGTATAGTCGACCTATGGCTATAAGATGTGTATGTAAACATACTGACTGTACAGCAAATGCAATTGTGTTGGGAGCGTTTCACCTGGTAGCCTGGAAGCTAGTTGCTCCAACGCAACTGTGTTGGGAGCGTTTCACCTGGTAGCCTGGAAGCTAGTTTGCTCCAACGCAACTGTGTTGGGAGCGTTTCACCTGTAGCCTGGAAGCTAGTTGCTGGTTTGGTTTCAATTGTTGGTTTTTGGCTTGGTAGGTTTGAATTTAGGAGATGGATTAGTTGATTTACACATCCACACAGTAGGCCTACTGTACATTCTCCCTTTTTTGAATCTTTCCTTTTTACAACTTTCCATACATTTGCAAATTGTTGACTGCTGCTGAACTTGTAGGCTACTGCTGCTTCATACTTCAATGTGGTTTTATTCTGTGCTAAATTATTTTAATTCCTTGCAATGTGGTTTGATTCTATGCAATACGGTTTTAATTCTTTGCAATTCTATGCACTACGATTTTAATTCTTTGCAATTCTATGCACTACGATTTTAAGTCATTGCAATGTGGTTTTATTCTGTGCAATATAATCTGAAATATGTACTCGGACAATTGCAGTTGGCCAATTGGGGAGTATAGTCGACCTATGGCTATAAGATGTGTATGTAAACATACTGACTGTACAGCAAATGCAATTGTGTTGGGAGCGTTTCACCTGGTAGCCTGGAAGCTAGTTGCTCCAACGCAACTGTGTTGGGAGCGTTTCACCTGGTAGCCTGGAAGCTAGTTGCTGGTTTGGTTTCAATTGTTGGTTTTTGGGTTGGTAGGTTTGAATTTAGGAGATGGATTCGTTGATTTACACATCCACACAGTACTCTACATTCTCCCTTTTTTGAAACTTTCCATACATTTGCAAATTGTTGACTGCTGCTGAACTTGTAGGCTACTGCTGCTTCATACTTCAATGTGGTTTTATTCTGTGCTAAATTATTTTAATTCCTTGCAATGTGGTTTGATTCTATGCAATACGGTTTTAATTCTTTGCAATTCTATGCACTAAGATTTCAATTCTTTGCAATTCTATGCACTACGATTTTAATTATTTTGCAATTCTATGCATTACGATTTTAATTATTTGCAGTTATATGCTCTATATGATTTTTATTATTTGCAATTCTATGCACTACGATTTTTCATTCTTTGCAATTCTATGCATTATACGATTTTATTTCTTTGCAATGTGGTTTTATTCTGTGCAATATGATCTGAAATATGTACTCGGACAATTGCAGTTGGCCAATTGGAGAGTATAGTCGACCTATGGCTATAAGATGTGTATGTAAACATACTGACTGTACAGCAAATGCAATTGTGTTGGGAGCGTTTCACCTGGTAGCCTGGAAGCTAGTTTGCTCCAACGCAACTGTGTTGGGAGCGTTTCACCTGGTAGCCTGGAAGCTAGTTGCTCCAACGCAACTGTGTTGGGAGCGTTTCACCTGGTAGCCTGGAAGCTCGTTGCTGGTTTGGTTTCAATTGTTGGTTTTTGGCTTGGTAGGTTTGAATTTAGGAGATGGATTAGTTGATTTACACATCCACACAGTACTCTACATTCTCCCTTTTTTGAATCTTTCCTTTTTACAACTTTCCATACATTTGCAAATTGTTGACTGCTGCTGAACTTGTAGGCTACTGCTGCTTCATACTTCAATGTGGTTTTATTCTGTGCAAAATGATTTTAATTCCTTGCAATGTGGTTTGATTCTATGCAATACGGTTTTAATTCTTTGCACTACGATTTTAATTCTTTGCAATTCTATGCACTACGATTCTAATTCTTTGCAATTCTATGCACTACGATTTTAATTATTTTGCAATTCTATGCATGATATGATTTTAATTCTTTGCAATTCTATGCACTACGATTTTAATTATTTGCAATTCTATGCACTAAGATTTTAATTCTTTGCAATTCTATGCATTATACGATTTTATTTCTTTGCAATTCTATGCACTAAGATTTCAATTCTTTGCAATTCTATGCACTACGATTTTAAGTCATTGCAATGTGGTTTTATTCTGTGCAATATAATCTCAAATATGTACTCGGACAATTGCAGTTGGCCAATTGGGGAGTATAGTCGACCTATGGCTATAAGATGTGTATGTAAACATACTGACTGTACAGCAAATGCAACTGTGTTGGGAGCGTTTCACCTGGTAGCTTGGAAGGTAGTTTGCTCCAACGCAACTGTGTTGGGAGCGTTTCACCTGGTAGCCTGGAAGCTAGTTGCTGGTTCTGTTTCAATTGTTGGTCTTTGGCTTGGTAGGTTTGAATTTAGGAGATGGATTAGTTGATTTACACATCCACACAGTACTCTACATTCTCCCTTTTTTGAATCTTTCCTTTTTACAACTTTCCATACATTTGCAAATTGTTGACTGCTGCTGAACTTGTAGGCTACTGCTGCTTCATACTTCAATGTGGTTTTATTCTGTGCTAAATTATTTTAATTCCTTGCAATGTGGTTTGATTCTATGCAATACGGTTTTAATTCTTTGCAATTCTATGCACTACGATTTTAATTCTTTGCAATTCTATGCATCATACGATTTTAATTCTTTGCAATTCTATGCACTACGATTTTTCATTCTTTGCAATTCTATGCATTATACGATTTTAATTCTTTGCAATTCTATGCACTAAGATTTTAATTCTTTGCAATTCTATGCATTATACGATTTTATTTCTTTGCAATTCTATGCACTAAGATTTCAATTCTTTGCAATTCTATGCACTACGATTTTAATTCTTTGCAATTCTATGCACTACGATTCTAATTCTTTGCAATTCTATGCATTACGATTTTTATTATTTGCAATTCTATGCACTACGATCTTTCATTCTTTGCAATTCTATGCATTATACGATTTTATTTCTTTGCAATTCTATGCACTACGATTTTAAGTCATTGCAATGTGGTTTTATTCTGTGCAATATAATCTGAAATATGTACTCGGACAATTGCAGTTGACCAATTGGGGAGTATAGTCGACCTATGGCTATAAGATGTGTATGTAAACATACTGACTGTACAGCAAATGCAATTGTGTTGGGAGCGTTTCACCTGGTAGCCTGGAAGCTAGTTGCTCCAACGCAACTGTGTTGGGAGCGTTTCACCTGGTAGCCTGGAAGCTAGTTTGCTCCAACGCAACTGTGTTGGGAGCGTTTCACCTGTAGCCTGGAAGCTAGTTGCTGGTTTGGTTTCAATTGTTGGTTTTTGGCTTGGTAGGTTTGAATTTAGGAGATGGATTAGTTGATTTACACATCCACACAGTAGGCCTACTGTACATTCTCCCTTTTTTGAATCTTTCCTTTTTACAACTTTCCATACATTTGCAAATTGTTGACTGCTGCTGAACTTGTAGGCTACTGCTGCTTCATACTTCAATGTGGTTTTATTCTGTGCTAAATTATTTTAATTCCTTGCAATGTGGTTTGATTCTATGCAATACGGTTTTAATTCTTTGCAATTCTATGCACTACGATTTTAATTCTTTGCAATTCTATGCACTACGATTTTAAGTCATTGCAATGTGGTTTTATTCTGTGCAATATAATCTGAAATATGTACTCGGACAATTGCAGTTGGCCAATTGGGGAGTATAGTCGACCTATGGCTATAAGATGTGTATGTAAACATACTGACTGTACAGCAAATGCAATTGTGTTGGGAGCGTTTCACCTGGTAGCCTGGAAGCTAGTTGCTCCAACGCAACTGTGTTGGGAGCGTTTCACCTGGTAGCCTGGAAGCTAGTTGCTGGTTTGGTTTCAATTGTTGGTTTTTGGGTTGGTAGGTTTGAATTTAGGAGATGGATTCGTTGATTTACACATCCACACAGTACTCTACATTCTCCCTTTTTTGAAACTTTCCATACATTTGCAAATTGTTGACTGCTGCTGAACTTGTAGGCTACTGCTGCTTCATACTTCAATGTGGTTTTATTCTGTGCTAAATTATTTTAATTCCTTGCAATGTGGTTTGATTCTATGCAATACGGTTTTAATTCTTTGCAATTCTATGCACTAAGATTTCAATTCTTTGCAATTCTATGCACTACGATTTTAATTATTTGCAATTCTATGCACTACGATTCTAATTCTTTGCAATTCTATGCACTACGATTTTAATTATTTTGCAATTCTATGCATTACGATTTTAATTATTTGCAGTTATATGCTCTATATGATTTTTATTATTTGCAATTCTATGCACTACGATTTTTCATTCTTTGCAATTCTATGCATTATACGATTTTATTTCTTTGCAATGTGGTTTTATTCTGTGCAATATGATCTGAAATATGTACTCGGACAATTGCAGTTGGCCAATTGGAGAGTATAGTCGACCTATGGCTATAAGATGTGTATGTAAACATACTGACTGTACAGCAAATGCAATTGTGTTGGGAGCGTTTCACCTGGTAGCCTGGAAGCTAGTTTGCTCCAACGCAACTGTGTTGGGAGCGTTTCACCTGGTAGCTTGGAAGGTAGTTTGCTCCAACGCAACTGTGTTGGGAGCGTTTCACCTGGTAGCCTGGAAGCTAGTTGCTCCAACGCAACTGTGTTGGGAGCGTTTCACCTGGTAGCCTGGAAGCTCGTTGCTGGTTTGGTTTCAATTGTTGGTTTTTGGCTTGGTAGGTTTGAATTTAGGAGATGGATTAGTTGATTTACACATCCACACAGTACTCTACATTCTCCCTTTTTTGAATCTTTCCTTTTTACAACTTTCCATACATTTGCAAATTGTTGACTGCTGCTGAACTTGTAGGCTACTGCTGCTTCATACTTCAATGTGGTTTTATTCTGTGCAAAATGATTTTAATTCCTTGCAATGTGGTTTGATTCTATGCAATACGGTTTTAATTCTTTGCACTACGATTTTAATTCTTTGCAATTCTATGCACTACGATTCTAATTCTTTGCAATTCTATGCACTACGATTTTAATTATTTTGCAATTCTATGCATGATATGATTTTAATTCTTTGCAATTCTATGCACTACGATTTTAATTATTTGCAATTCTATGCACTAAGATTTTAATTCTTTGCAATTCTATGCATTATACGATTTTATTTCTTTGCAATTCTATGCACTAAGATTTCAATTCTTTGCAATTCTATGCACTACGATTTTAAGTCATTGCAATGTGGTTTTATTCTGTGCAATATAATCTCAAATATGTACTCGGACAATTGCAGTTGGCCAATTGGGGAGTATAGTCGACCTATGGCTATAAGATGTGTATGTAAACATACTGACTGTACAGCAAATGCAATTGTGTTGGGAGCGTTTCACCTGGTAGCCTGGAAGCTAGTTTGCTCCAACGCAACTGTGTTGGGAGCGTTTCACCTGGTAGCTTGGAAGGTAGTTTGCTCCAACGCAACTGTGTTGGGAGCGTTTCACCTGGTAGCCTGGAAGCTAGTTTGCTCCAACGCAACTGTGTTGGGAGCGTTTCACCTGGTAGCTTGGAAGGTAGTTTGCTCCAACGCAACTGTGTTGGGAGCGTTTCACCTGGTAGCCTGGAAGCTAGTTGCTCCAACGCAACTGTGTTGGGAGCGTTTCACCTGGTAGCCTGGAAGCTAGTTGCTCCAACGCAACTGTGTTGGGAGCGTTTCACCTGGTAGCCTGGAAGGTAGTTTGCTCCAACGCAACTGTGTTGGGAGCGTTTCACCTGGTAGCCTGGAAGCTAGTTGCTGGTTCTGTTTCAATTGTTGGTTTTTGGCTTGGTAGGTTTGAATTTAGGTGATGGATTAGTTGATTTACACATCCACACAGTACTCTACATTCTCCCTTTTTTGAATCTTTCCTTTTTACAACTTTCCATACATTTGCAAATTGTTGACTGCTGCTGAACTTGTAGGCTACTGCTGCTTCATACTTCAATGTGGTTTTATTCTGTGCTAAATTATTTTAATTTCTTGCAATGTGGTTTGATTCTATGCAATACGGTTTTAATTCTTTGCAATTCTATGCACTACGATTCTAATTCTTTGCAATTCTATGCACTACGATTTTAATTATTTGCAGTTATATGCTCTATATGATTTTTATTATTTGCCATTCTATGCACTACGATTTTTCATTCTTTGCAATTCTATGCATTATACGATTTTATTTCTTTGCAATTCTATGCACTAAGATTTCAATTCTTTGCAATTCTCTGCACTACGATTTTAAGTCATTGCGATGTGGTTTTATTCTGTGCAATATAATCTGAAATATGTACTCGGACAATTGCAGTTGGCCAATTGGGGAGTATAGTCGACCTATGGCTATAAGATGTGTATGTAGACATACTGACTGTACAGCAAATGCAATTGTGTTGGGAGCGTTTCACCTGGTAGCCTGGAAGCTAGTTTGCTCCAACGCAACTGTGTTGGGAGCGTTTCACCTGGTAGCCTGGAAGCTAGTTGCTGGTTTGGTTTCAATTGTTGGTTTTTGGCTTGGTAGGTTTGAATTTAGCAGATGGATTAGTTGATTTACACATCCACACAGTACTCTACATTCTCCCTTTTTTGAATCTTTCCTTTTTACAACTTTCCATACATTTGCAAATTGTTGACTGCTGCTGAACTTGTAGGCTACTGCTGCTTCATACTTCAATGTGGTTTTATTCTGTGCTAAATGATTTTAATTCCTTGCAATGTGGTTTGATTCTATGCAATACGGTTTTAATTCTTTGCAATTCTATGCACTACGATTTTAATTCTTTGCAATTCTATGCACTACGATTTTAATTCTTTGCAATTCTATGCATTATACGATTTTAATTCTTTGCAATTCTATGCACTACAATTTTAATTCTTTGCAATTCTATGCATTATACGATTTTAATTCTTTGCAATTCTATGCATTACGATTTTAGTTATTTGCAGTTATATGCTCTATGATTTTTATTATTTGCAATTCTATGCACTACGATTTTTCATTCTTTGCAATTCTATGCATCATACGATTTTAATTCTTTGCAATTCTATGCACTAAGATTTAAATTCTTTGCAATTCTATGCACTACGATTTTAAGTCATTGCAATGTGGTTTTATTCTGTGCAATATAATCTGAAATATGTACTCGGACAATTGCAGTTGGCCAATTGTGGAGTATAGTCGACCTATGGCTATAAGATGTGTATGTAGACATTCTGACTGTACAGCAAATGCTATTGTGTTGGGAGCGTTTCACCTGGTAGCCTGGAAGCTAGTTTGCTCCAACGCAACTGTGTTGGGAGCGTTTCACCTGGTAGCCTGGAAGCTAGTTGCTCCAACGCAACTGTGTTGGGAGCGTTTCCCCTGGTAGCTTGGAAGGTAGTTTGCTCCAACGCAACTGTGTTGGGAGCCTTTCGCCTGGTAGCTAACCTGTGTGTTGTATTTATTCATATTACTTGATTGTCTAGCATCTGCATTAGCTAGCTATAGCTGCTGTATACGGGGAATGGGTTAGCCTAGCGATTTTTAGTGCTTGCACTTGGTCCTATGAACATCGACACCGGCAAATTCAGATTTGTAGTACTGCAAATTTAAATTTTTGACAAATTTTCCATTTCAATATTTTGTCAAATTTCACAAAGTCCATTCCCAGATATGTACGAACTTCAGCAATGGAGGCAAGTAAGGTTTATCACCTTCTATAGCAATTACTTGACTTAAATTATTTGCTCTATAAAAACATACGGTTCTCACTGTACCATAATCATCTTGCTAGATATGCCTCATGCTGTCCTTTATATTACTTATTTGCAAGGAATTTAAGCATTGACAATTATTTATGAACGTTGAACCATGAAAGAATTGAATTATTTTTGTTCAGGGGTGGGTTTGCCCCTGTACATTTATTTCAAGATCAGTGTTCTACAGCGTTTGTCAAATTCAGGACTGGTGCTGGAAGCTGTAGGTGGAGGGAAGACCAGGAATGGTGCAGCTCTGCAGATGCTGAAGGGTAAGACAATGGAATACACATATTGATGGCTTGCTTGGATTGTTTAGAATGACACGGTCAGCGACTCATCGTACAGATCTAAAGTAATCCATACAGATGTGTTCATTCTGACTGGCTGTTAAGAAAGCATTCTCGGCCACTAGGACTAGTCAGGATGTGTATTACTTGGGGTTGGGAGTAATAACTATTGTAATTAGTTCTATCAAAACAGCCCACTATGTACTGTGCTGTAAAAGTGCATATAAAATACCCTATTGACATCTGAGTGAAGTGTTGGACTGCATTAATGGGGAGAAAACAAATGTCCAGTGTGCCAAAGGGTCACGTGTGTTCCTGGAGGGACTGAGGCGACGCAGTCGGAGGTCCCTGCGGTGGCGGTCAGCGGGAGGTGTCAAGACCAACCAGCTCCTCGTCCAGGAAAGGGGAATTCTTCAGACCGTTCTTCAAAGGTTCAATAAAGTAAATCTTATCATCTAAAAAATCTAGGACACAGTAGCTGGGTTCATCAGCAAATTGTAGCTGGGCTTTTGGTCCCCCAGAATAAAAGTCAATGGTGCTGAGGAGCGCTGCTCAGGTGACCCCCCCCCCCCCTTATTTATTATCTCTCTCCCCCCCCCTAGAGGGGGGTGGGGGATGGGGGGGAGTTAGAGATCTACCTATTTATTTTTTATTTATTATGTTGTTGTTTTTTTCCACAATGTCTTGTTTTTTAAACGATTTATGATGACTATATGCTCTGTAAGGTGACCTTGGGTGTCTTGAAAGGCGCCTCTAAATTAAATGTATTATTATTATTATTTCCAATGGTAGAGAGGTGCGTGTTATTTATTCGAGAGATGGTACATGAAACGGATGACCTGTTAAGATGCTAGGGGGATCAACTCCCAGCAGCGGTACCGTATCCCCAACGTCTTAATGTTGTAACCTGTCAAACCCAACGCTAACATTTCGGGAAGCTTTCAGTGCATCCTGACAATGCCACTGTTGGATACATTTACACTTGGTTGGGGCCATTGTATAAAATTAATCCATCGATACCATCTCAAAATAATGCTCTCATAGTGTGTGCTTTTGATTTTTTTTTTTCGCTTAGTCAAACTGATATTGGCTAATGCTTAAGAATCGTAAAAATGAATAATTGCTCTTCCGGTCACACAATGCTTGCTTCCATCCTTTGTATAATTTTTATACCTACCCTTGGTGTATATTTTTTGCCCTTCTTGCTATGACTAATTTCCACTTGAGATCAACAAATTACTGTTTTTTTCAGGTCACGATGGAAGAGCAGATGGCTGTGCAGTTGCCATGGTGGAGAGACCCAGGTGAGAACTTTGATAAACGGTTCCTTCATTCTTAAATGGACCAAATGGCAATCACATAATCCCTCCCGATTTTAATAAAAATTTTGAAGACTGGGAGTAGCTGAACTGACTTGTATACATTTATTGATGAAAGATGGTAATCCAGCACTGACTATTTTAATGTGGTTTTGATGTTGATGCACTATACAATTTTAATTCTTTGCAATTCTATGCACTATACGATTTAATTCTTTGCAATTCTATGCACTATACAATTTTAATTCTTTGCAATTCTATTCACTATACGATTTTATTTATTTGCTATTCTATGCACTATACAATTTTAAGTCTTTGCAATTCTATGCACTGCGATTTAAATTCTGTGCAATTCTATGCACTGTACGATTTTAATTCTTTGCCATATGGTTTTATTCTGTGCCGTATAAAACGGAATATGTGCAGTGCAGTTCCTTTGTGATTGTTCTCAGGCGGTGTCCTTTTGGTTCAATCCATCTAAACATGTAATCACCAGCGAGACTTGTGTTTACATGACACTCGAGAACCAAATTATTGGGTTAGTCTCACTGTGATTGTATTTTTAAGATGCATGTATACACCTTAGTCTGACAAAAATCAGACCGGATCGGGTTTCTCATCGTCGGGATTAAGACCTCTAGATTATTCGATTGATGGTCTCATTAATCGTGCATGTACGTTCAATCAGGGTTATGCGTTCTGCGCATGCTGGAGATTTTTTCCCAGAGCAGGAAATAGAAGGTGACAATAGTCATGGTGTTGTCACTGTCAAACGGCAAACACGATGGAGAGGTCCAGGAGCAAGACACACTTTTGGACTGACGAGGAAACTCACCATGATGTACCAGTTAAAATACGTGCACAATTTACAGTTTATGAATGGGAGGAAGACTAGAAACTGATTTATTTAAAAAAGGTGATTGAAATGGGTACAATGCCATGCCACCTATCGTACTGGGACATGACATGCTTCGGCCATTGAATCGATGTGTACTTGGACATTTGCAGTTGTTTCATAAAAAGGTTGAAGACTCCCTGGGAATAGCTCAACTGACTTGTATCAATTATACATACATTTATTGATGAAAGATGGTAATCCAGCACTGACGATTTTGATGTTGTTGCCGTAATGACTTGAAGCCTTTTCTCTCCTGTAAATCAATATAAAATCCAACCTAAATTACTGAATGTAATGACCTATGTTTGATGCCAGATGGTGTTGTTACTGCATTTGTGTCTTTGATTGGCCTTCACGTTTGGTGATCAGAATGTCTTCTAAATCTGCCAGCACACTGTGAGACTGACTTTACTTTGTGCCTTCAATTTATTTCAGAGTATGATGACCGAACAGTTGATCTACAACGATGGCCTACTCCCCATCCACCCTGAGGATCCCTGGCTACACCTACAATCCAATCTACCCCAGACATAACCACTCGGAGCTCAACAACTCCTACAACTCCTCCTGCCTCCTACACACCATACTGTTACCACTTTACCATTTTAACTTTAAAAAAAAGTACTGTAATTCACACCATGTTGTAGGAAAAGCATGTTTAGCTCAATGACTTATACATTCTATTTCTGTGACCCCAACTATTGTATTTCTAACCCAGTTACCTCGTAACCCTCTTTCTAAGGGAGCGACTAAAGGGACAAAGCTGGAGCAAACCTGAGCTTAACAATCTTTCTAATCTTTCTTTCAAATGTCCTAAATTGAAACATATAAAATGCCTAAAGTAACTTGTCTAACAAAACAAAAAGCCAACCTAATACCCAAACTTAACCATCTAACTAAAGATCTCAAATGCCTAAACTCTCTTACCTTAACCGAGTACCTAAACCGAACCATTTAACTAAACATCTCAAAGGCCTAAACTCGCTTACCTCAACCTAACCTAATACCCAAACTTAACCATCTAACTGAAGAGCTCAAACACCTAAACTCTTACCTTAACCTAGTACCTAAACTGAACCATCTAACTAAACATCTCAAAGGCCTAAACTCGCTTACCTCAACCTAACCTAATACCCAAACTTGACCATCTAACTTAAAAGCCCAAATGCTTAAACTCTTACCCTAACCTGGTACCTAAACTTGACAATCTAACTAAGCATCTCTAATAACTAAACTCTTTCCTAATACCTAAACACTCTTTAATACAATCACTAATGCCTAAACATAAACAAACACCAATAATAAAAGTTAACCATCCTTAATCTTAAACCCAAACCAGACTTGTCCCTGGGTCGCTCCACTTTGTTTCTTTAAAGGCATCTCTTTTCCCCTGCATCTGTGTTTTATTCCTTGAGGACTTCAGGTGGGGTGCCATACAGTGTTGCATGGGTTCTTGGGTCAATTGTGGCACCCATTGCACTCCTGACCATCCCTGGAAGAAGGGATCCCCTCCACTGCGTTTCTTCTCAAGATTTCTTCCTTGCTGATTCAAGGGAGTTTTTTCTTGCCCGTGTGGGGGCATGGGTAAAGGGGGGTGTCACAAAATTGAATTGAATTGAATAAAGATACTTCATCTTTACAGATTTTGTTTTGGGGAATTGGGACAGCTGAGCAGCTTAAGCATCCTTACTGGTGAATCTGATCTGACGATATCAATCATTGGACTATGAAGCTGCAGAGTTCTTCCAATAAAGGTTTCCAATCCAGGATAGCTTTTAACACACTTTATTTGTTAAAGTATTTCGGTATGGTAACTACGGAGCAAAAGGAGGTGGAAGCGTGTTGAACACGTGCTGAGCGTCTCCCTGCTGATCAAAAACATTAACCCTTTGTCTGGTAGCAGCTAGAAGATTCTGAAGTCCAACTTCTCTGTCGAGATTGAACTGAAATGCAATGCACAACATGCAATTTGTCCTTATCTCAATTTTTAAAACTTTTTATATTTTTTATTATTACTATTTATTGTGCTGCGCCCTCTCGCTCTCTCTCTCTCGATCTCTCTCTCTGTATTAATACTGTACTTGACTTGGGAAGCCCTGCACAAGAATTCCAATGTGTTTGAACTGTCTTGTTTATGCACAAATGGCGAATAAAAACCTTTGAACCTTTTAACCTTTTTTTTTTTAACCTTTTTGAGATTGATAGGGTGAAGTGGGCGTGGCCTATGTGACGTATTAGCCTCGGCTTCACCTATCTAAAGGTGCTGCCTTCTGTGTGGTTGGAGCAGCTATTGCAGCCTTCAATAAGGTCCTGCTCCCCTTGTGGCAATGTATAGTATTTAGGGCTTATATGTTTGGTCCTGCTTCCTTGGGGCTTACTTGGGGGCAGCTCAGGTTCTTAAAATACGTAACAAAGCCAATAACATAAGGCTGAATATGTGAAAAGACAAGGTAGATAATGATCGAGGAGTAAACAAGGAAATGATTGGTAAATATCTAACATGGAACCAAATGCCTATTTATTTGATCTGTTACTGAGGGGCCGGCTTAGGTCAGGAGGTAGAGCAGTTGTCTTGTAACCGAAAGGTTGCTAGTTTGATCCCCAGCTCCTCCTAGCTGAGTGTTGATGTGTCCCTGAGGAGTGCCATACAGTGTTGCATGGGTTCTTGCTAGATTGCATTACGGCTGAGGCCATTGATTAAGATTGTTAATTTGAAGAGTATGAATAAAGAGTAATTGAAGTGGATTGTTGAATGTCTTTCAAATTTGTCACAATAGGGAAATCTGTTTTGAATGCATCTAGGTGAAGTGTTTATTGCTACTATAAAACACCAAGAATAGCAGGCTATGTATAAATACTGACCATATTTTTTTTAATAAAAAAACCCTATGTAGCCATCACTCACCCTCAGGCTCTTGTCTAACCCTGCTGAGCACGCCTGGTTGGCGCTGTACTTCGCTGAAGGCCATTTGACTTCATAAAAGCTGCAGTTCGTAAATGGTGACAAAGAAGTCCTTATGTAGGAAAGGTGAAGGAAGGATGAAAGGGGTGCTGGTTCTACTGGTCTAATCTAATAAAAGGGGGGCTGGTTCTACTGGTCTAATCTAACAAAAGGGGGGCTGGTTCTACTGGTCTAATCTAATAAAAGGGGGGCTGGTTCTACTGGTCTAATCTAATAAAAGGGGGGCTGGTTCTACTGGTCTAATCTAATAAAAGGGGGGCTGGTTCTACTGGGCTAATCTAATAAAAGGGGGGCTGGTTCTACTGGGCTAATCTAATAAAAGGGGGGCTGGTTCTACTGGGCTAATCTAATAAAAGGGGGGCTGGTTCTACTGGGCTAATCTAATAAAAGGGGGGCTGGTTCTACTGGGCTAATCTAATAAAAGGGGGTGCTGGTTCTACTGGTCTAATCTAACTCAAAACTCACCTGTTCAAACTCGCACACAACGTCTAACTGATCACTGTTTTGATTGTTTGTTTGTTTTGTTTTGTCTTGGTTTTATTTATTATGTTTTTCTTTTGTTTTGTTTTTTCAAAATGTCTTGTTTTTTAAACGATTTATGATGACTATATGCTCTGTAAGGTGACCTTGGGTGTCTTGAAAGGCGCCTCTAAATTAAATGTATTATTATTATTATTAGATTTGGAGTCTCCGTCTGAATGCCCAGACTCCGTTTGAGGAGCCTTCTGCTTGAGGTGATGCGTTGCAGCGTTGGTGTTGCGTGGTTTGGGGATGGGCTTATGAGGCGGCTCTGGGCTGGCCGCTGTCGGAGGAGTTTGGGGGAAAGTGTGTGCAGTAAGGAATGGAGAAGAAAAGAAAAGCCGGTGAAAACAAGTAGGAAAACACTTGATCACTAGGACAGGGGTATTGACAAATAAGACCTATTAAAGACCAACGGTTCCTAATGCATACTATCAGGTGGGGTGCAGACTGCAACACTATTTGTTTGCTGCGTTCAAATGCCAGGGCTCTACTCTATTGGGAGGTTTATGTGCCAACTACTCTCTAAACTAAGGTCATATACCCTCTTGCGGTAGGCCAGGCTTGTATTCATCTTCAGTGTTTTCAGCCCCTGGCTTTTTGACCTTTATAAATCTAGCCTTACCAGATTTATAAAAAAATGGTAAAAGAAAATTGTATTTCTGACGCCACTCATTGTGCAGTACATTTATATTATTGAGGCAGGGTGTAAATCTTAAATCTCATAAAATGATGAGAGCAAGAAGTGAGAGCGGGTTTTAAAGGTAGGGGAGGTTTCACAATCGGTTATTTGGTCTCCGGTTCTCCGAGGTGCTCGCGCACCAGCAGTCAGTCCGTGAGAATCGTTCCCGGTTCGGGGCGATTCTCACGGGCTCCTCCCACCAGCAGGCCGGGAGGGGTCCGGGCAGGTCCCAGCGTTCCAGGGGGCCGCCTCCGACTCCAGCCCCGGTGCCGCAGCAGCAGCAGCCGCAGCCGCAGCCGCCGCAGACGGGAAGAGCAGCGCCACGGACCGCGAAGTTCCGGAAGCTTGCTCCTACTTTTTCTTTCCCTATTAAAGAAAAAAAGTAAAGACCGTTCGGCCGAACGGCAGTACATGGTACCTAAAGAGCGATATTCCTCAGGCCACCTGCGTCCTACGCTTGTGGTGCGTTCCTCCATGTTGCCTCTTTCCCCCCCTCAGCCCGGTGGCTGTAGGGTGGCGGTCGGACGGCGTGTTCACATGGCCTCTGGTTCACCTGCTTCTAAAAAGCGGCATCATTTGGAGCCTCGTGGACGGATCAGAGACTCGTTGCACGAGCCCGTGGATACGGCCGCTTGTAGCGGTCTCCTGGTTCCCCACATTATAGGTGAGGAGACGGGTCCGCGCGCTGTGGCTACAGCCTGCGGACAGCGCATGCGCACAGGTGTGGCGGCCGGGCGGCTCGCTCCCTGTTCAGTGGGCACCAGCGCGACGTCTAGACAGCTCGTTGTTTTTACAGCGGCTGGTTCTGGTACGTCTCCTACGCTCGCTGAGCCTCCTCCCTTTCATGGGAAGCCCCCCTTGGTTCACACGCAGTGTGGAGGCGGTAGGGGCAGAGGAATACGGGTTATTCCTGGACGGTCTTCCTCAGCTGTCGGCTCGCCCTCTCTCCGACCGCTATGCGTGTTGGCAAGAGCGGTGCGTTCTGCCATCGTGGTTGGACACCACGTTGAGATGGGGCCATCCCATACAGTTCAAGCGTCGTCCCCCACACTTTATGGGGTTGGTGGAGACCACGCTACGGGACCCGGCTGCGAGCAGGGCTCTGGCATTAGAGGTGGCCCATCTCTTGGAGAAGGGGGCCATCACTGTCGTTCCCCCCCATGAGACTCACCTAGGGTTTTATTCCCACTTCCTGGTTTCCAAGAAGTCAGGGGAAAAGAGACCTATTCTGGATCTTCGCGTGTTCAACAGATTCGTTGCCACGAGGAAGTTCAGAATGCTCACTGTCGGAGCGTTGTTCCGGTGTGTGAGAGAGGGCGATTGGTTCACATCCCTGGATCTCAAGGATGCTTACTTCCACGTCCCTGTTCGGCATGCGCACAGGAAGTTTCTCCGCTTTGCCTTTATGGGGATGGCGTACGAGTACCAGTGTCTGCCGTTCGGCTATTCCCTGGCTCCGCGCACCTTCTCGAAGTGTGTGGAGACGGCGTTGGAACCGCTCAGGCGTCAGGGACAGAGGATTCTCTTCTACCTAGACGACCTGCTTATTCTGAGCAACTCAGAAGAGACCGCGAGAAGGGACACCATGTTGGTGATAAACCATCTCTCCTTCCTGGGTTTTGCCATCAACTGGGAGAAGAGCTCCCCGCTCCCCAGCCGGCAGACAGTCTACTCGGGGCTTTGCCTAGACTCAGCCACCATGACTGCGATGCTTTCGCCTCCTCGGCGAGACGCCATCCTGTCGGCGCTCTCCCGTTTTTCACGTTCGCAGAAACGTGACCGCACTGTCCACCATGCGCCTGTTAGGGCTGATGGCAGCTGCCCACCCCGTGGTCCCCCTGGGTCTGCTCTTTATGCGCAGACTCCAGCGGTGGTTTGCTCGCCAACGGTTGGACCCCAGGCGACACAAGCTCAGGGTGCTCCTCGTTCCCCGTTCGGTGTCGCCAGACCTGGAATATTGGAAAAGACCCTCCGCCCTTCTCAGGGGTGTTCCCCTGGGCAGGGTGGCGTCCTACGTAGTGGTCTTCACGGACGCCTCGTTGACGGGTTGGGGAGGAACGTGCCTCTCTCACTCGGTCGGAGACGAGTGGCGCACGCCCCCTATAGCACACATAAATGTGTTGGAGCTTGACGCTGTGAGGAAAGTGCTGTTGCATTTCTTTCACCTGGTGCGCGGCCGCCACGTTCTGATCAGGACAGACAGCGTGTCGGCGGCGGCGTACATCAACAGACAGGGGGGAGTCCGCTCCCCTGCTCTCCACCGAAAGGCGGTCGAGCTCTGGCTTTGGGCTCATCAGTATCTCCTCAGTCTGAGAGCCCTGCATATCGCGGGCGCCCAGAACTTTGGGGCGGACCTCATGTCTCGAGGCGGTCCCCGCCGAGACGAGTGGCGGTTACATCCCGACATTGTCAGACTGATCTGGCAGAGGTTCGGGACAGCGCAGGTGGACCTCTTTGCGTCCAGGGAGAACACGCACTGCAGGTGGTGGTTCTCCCTCAGCCCTCGGGATCTTCCCCCGTTGGGGGTGGATGCGTGGGCACACACACCTTGGCCGCGGGCTCTCTTGTATGCGTTTCCCCCGCTCCAGCTGATCCTTCCTCTTCTGGAACGGGTCAGACAGGAGAGACTGTCCCTGATATTAGTGGCCCCGGAGAACCGTTCAGCTCTGTGTTTTCCAGAGCTGGCCGCGCTCTCGTGGTCGGCGCCGTGGCCGGTACCGTTCAGGCCGGATGCGCTTTCACAGGCCCACGGGACGGTGCACCACCCGTCCGATGTCTCGGGACGGCTGTTGGTTTGGCTCCTGAGAGGTTGATCCTGCAGGGCAAAGGTTTGCCTGAGACGGTTATCAACACTATTCAGAGCGCTTGTGCGCCTTCTACTTCTTCCCTCTATGCGGCGAAGTGGTGCGCCTTCTCTATTTGGTGTGAGAGGAACCACGCTGTCTATCTCGATGCGAAGTGGGAAGTGTGCTTTCGTTTCTGCAAAACTTATTGGAAAAAGGTTTGGCCTTCTCCACTATCAAGGTCTATGCGGCAGCCGTTTCGGCTGGCCATGCAGGCTGTGATGGTGGACCGATCTTCAGCCATCCACTGGTCAAGAGGTTCTTGCGTGGGGCTAGACGGGTTAGGCCTGTTTTCACGCGTGCTTACACCACGCTGGGATCTCCCCACCGTGTTGCGCGGATTGTCCAGGGATCCTTTCGAGCCTCTTTCTCAGGCCCCCTTGGATGCCCTGTCCTTTAAGACGGCACTCTTGTTGGCCTTGGTTTCTGCCAAGCGGGCCGGTGAGCTAACCGCTCTGTCTGTCAGCCCGAGTTGCTTGTTGCTAAACGAGGACAGCTCCTTCGCGTTGCGCAGACCTAATCCTGCGTTCCTCCCGGAGAACATTGATAGTTATTTTCGGTCGAGGGATATTGTGCTTAAGGCTTTTCACCCCCCGCCTCATTCTAGTGAGGCGGAGGCGGAGTTGCATCTCCTGTGCCCGGTGCGGGCGCTGGCTATGTACGTGACTCGCTCGGCCGCGTTCCGCTCCACACAACAGTTGTTTGTGTGTTATAGCGACGCTAGCAGGGGCCGCGCTCTCTCTAAGCAGCGGTTTTCTCGCTGGGTATGTGAGGGTGTTTGCTTAGCCTACTCTCGGCAGGGCTTGGCGCCACCGTTGGGCGTTTTTTCCCCCTCTTCCCGTCTTCAACATACGTTGAGTAATGTAGGATTGTATTCCTTAATATTAGAATAAGTAGGCTAGTAGAATGTAAGCCATACTCTGCAGCTGTTGGTGTGGGAGTGAATTCTAAATTATATATCATGTGACCAGATGAAGATAAATACCTCTTCCTCCTTCACCCTCAACTTGAACTTTTTTAGGACACAAATCCTTTGAGCAACTTGTGTCACATCTCGGTCAGATCTCCCCCCGCACCACGCTCTTTTGATTGTTGCTGACTATTACATTACTGTTTGGCGAGGGAAGTCTGAGATGTCGAAACACTTTCAGTTTCACATGTGCAAAACGAGAAAAATAAGCGGCAAGTTATTTTCTGTTGCAAATGTTGCATATATAGGGGTTGATGGTTAACACGTTTTTCGTTATTCTATTTATTTCAATGTAAATGTGTACGTTTGCATGGGAGAACTGCTTGAATTATAGTTATTAATTAATTTAGTAATTAATATATATAGTATATTAGAGTAATTATATCTATACCTATATCTTTATCAATACATTATCTAACAATTTAAATAGTTGCTGGCTGTACTCAGCGGTTTTCTCGCTGGGTATGTGAGGGTGTTTGCTTAGCCTACTCTCGGCAGGGCTTGGCGCCACCGTTGGGCGTTAAAGCTCACTCCACACGGAGCGTGGCCTCTTCAACGGCTCTACTCAGGGGCGTTTCGGTGGAAGACATCTGCGCGGCTGCGTCTTGGTCTTCCCCCGGCCCCTTTGTCCGTTTTTACATGTTAGACATGTCCAGGGGCTCACTCGGCAACTCTGTGCTGGAGTCCAGGACCCCTTTTACGGCTTAAGAATATAGACATGTTCTCTAAAGCGGCGTGGTTGGATTTCCTCTCGCCGGCTGGCGAGTTGGACTTGATTACCAGTCTAAAGAAGACATTTGAAATGACAAGTTAAAAGTAGGAAAGTCTATCAAATGCATGAACCTTTTTCCATATTACCGAATGTGCTGCCGGATCTCCGCCACCAGATGGCGCCCGAGAGGGTAAAACCATGGGTTATACGTTTAGACCCGCCCACATTTAGCTCCTCCTCGATCTGCGGGCTGCAGTCAGGGGCACTTGCATTCATTGATCCGTCTCTGCTCAGCAAGTTGGTAGACAAACCACACGAGGGCGCCACTGCTTATTTCAAGCATTCGTCACGAGAAAACTAGGGAAGCGCATACATTCAGCTTAAAAGTTTCGTCTGTTATTTTGCGATAGTGAAACGCCATTTGTAATGCTTTGAAGGTAACTTTATCATGTTAGATTTTTCAAAAATACGGTAAAGATATGGTATTCATGTTGCAAAAAACGACAGGCATATTTTAGAAGTGTTTTGGATGGAATGGTTTGAAATTAGTTTTTTGTCGGAATGGATTTTGGGACAAGCAGCGTCGTTTTTATTTAGGTGAATAGCGGTTGCATCAAATGAGGGAGGAAACTAGGCCTATGTCTCTACAATAGATAGGCCTACCATGGAAGAGCTGAGATATTTGGCGGACGTCGGTTTGTTCCACGGTTAAACCGCATACGTGTATTCTATGTTACACTCAAGAGAGAACGTTTTCCTACTGCTTCATCACGTTGTACATAGGATGGTTCCAAAGCGAAAGCACCAAAAAAGCAACTTCGCCCGGGTCTTGTAATTCAATTGATGTGATAGATATTCGTGAGTGTAGCCTGTACGAGGACATGTGTATGTAGGGGTATGTGCGCCCTTGCGCATGCGCATATCTACTGCCATCGGTCTTGAACGAACGTCAACCTCCGCCCAATCACATGTCCCTTTTTACACCAGACAGTTCTTCCATTGAGGCTGGACAGCGTTAAGCCAAACCTGACTCGAGCTGGACCATCTGCGTCTTTTGCTGGTATAATTGGACATCTGTTGGTTCAGCGCCAGTCAGTCCCCTGTTTCTTTTTGAAATGAAGTTGACACACGGGGTAGATGGAGATGCCTCGGAACTGGATCCCCCGTCGATTAATCCCTTCGTTCACGACGTCAAATTTAGCCTCTCAGACAAAATCAAGGTAAGACTTAATGAGGGCAGCCGTCGCCCATTCACCTGGGAAGGACCGAGTGCTGCTCAGTCACCTTCTCTGTGTCTGAACGGAGCTCGATGCTGCTCCCTCGACACATTGATTAGCGTGCAAACTTTACGCGTGTCAAAACATTTTCACTGGGAATTCTGTCCAGCTTGATCAAAACCCGATTTACCTCTTGCATATCTGCGAACTGCCAAACCAGCAGCGGCTCAGAATATGAAGTATTCCTTTACTTTGATTCATTCATGATTTAACACATTGATCCAAACGGTTGTTGTTGGGTTATGTGTAGTGTTTACGCATCCAGTAGCCACCATCCACTCTCTCTCTCTCTCTCTCTCTCTCTCTCTCTCTCTCTCTCTCTCTCTCTCTCTCTCTCTCTCTCTCTCTCTCTCTCTCTCATACAAACTCTGACAGAAAGCAAACACTTCTTTGCTCCATGTTCTCTGGGTGTGGGTTTGTGTGTGTGTGTGTGTGTGTGTGTGTGTGTGTGTGTGTGTGTGCATGTGGAACGCATGTGGGTGTGGCACCAACTGTGCTTTATAGTACACATGAATTCCTCACCTGGGGATCTCTAAAAATGTTTACCTGCATTTGGCACACAAACCAGTAAGAGCTGGCTGGGATGTTGTATGTTATTATATTTTTTTCCCAGAACTCTGGGATTGTCACAAGAGAGCATCATTAAAGGATCAGCCAGATAAATACTGGATGAATACTGATGTTAAGCAAAATATTAACCCTGACTTATTGCTTATACATAGAAATGGCTAAAAACACTTGGAATACTTTGGTTTAAGCAAACAAGATCCACCTAGATTATGCAGCACAGCATTCTTAGTGTCTCTTAGTCTTTTTTGTGTGACCCCACAGTAAAAAAAAAAAGAAAAGTCAAACAGGATACACTGGTTTGGGGCTGTTTCACTGAGCCCATGGGGACTAAGTTCACTCACAGCACACATTCTATAGGCAGGCTGACGAGTTGGACCTGAGCTGATAAGTGAAAATGCCACCTGCATGTGCACGCTGATTTCCCATTGCTCCTCCACCTTTTCAGAGCCTCTCACACAGAAACCACCGACACCTCCAGGGTATAACACGCTGGGTGTGTTTGTGTGTTCCGTGCACAAGTGTGTGAGTGTGTGCACTTTGCAGTCCAGGTGGAATTGGTCGTGTACCCTTTGCTATTGAGCATTGACAATTAGCCAGGGGCAATTAATGTGTACCCCTGGGGGCTGTTCTCTCCACTGGAAGCAGATCAACTTTCCAAGTTCCCTGAGTGTGGGCGGTCTCGGGGCAATCTGCGGTTTGAAATAATGATCGGAAGTGGTTTTGAAGTGGAGAGAGAGGGAGGGAGAGAGAGAGAGAGAGAGGATGAGGAGTGGAGTGGAGAAAGAGAGATGCGGATAGCGCGAGATGGGGACAGAAACAGAGGGACGGAGAGAAAGTAGAAGAGTGATAGAGGGAGATAAAGGGAGAGAGAAATGGAGCCAGGAGGGAGAGAGAAGGATAAGGTGTTGAGCGGTAGAGAGAGAGAGAGAGCAAGGGAGAAATATAGTGGGACAGAGAGAGGGAGAGAGATGGGGATGAGAGTAATCAGTTAACATGTAGTAAGATACGGGCCCGCCCGATTATTTTACCATTTCCATTCTTCTTCCCCTAAAAGGTGTCACCTTTTTTCCTGCCAAACTACTTTGGTAACAAAGACCAACAGAACATCATGGATCAGAAGTGTCTCTCTTGTATGTGTGTATTGGGTCACAAACTTTGATTTTAAAGATTTTAATATATTAAACATAGGGTTATACTTAGATTAAGACTGGGGTACGGCCGGGTAAGGTTTGAGGAAACCAGAAGCAGTAACATAAACATAAACAGCCTGCACAACACCAGAGAAAAACCAAGGGGATTTCTTAAAAGTATAAATTGATTCGCTCTCCATCAGGGAATTTGAAATCGATGGGTTTACGTATTGCAGTTCTTATGCACAGTGAGCTAGAGCCTTGAGTCGTGCGGCAGCTCATGCTTTAATGTCACAAGAACAAATTCCAGGCCTAATGTGCTCTGTTTTCAAAAGGGAATGATGGTCTTCACAGGAAAGCAACCTCCTCACTGTACTGCTTGAAATACACAAACCATGGGTTACTCTTGGATTGCAGTTGAGCTCATAGTAGACACAGAAGGACTGCACACTTAATTGCCTCTTAATTGAAACCACCGTTTTGGCCGCTGCATTAGCCAATCGTCAAAGTGAAATTTATGTATTCAACAACCAAAAACTTAAGACAATTATAAAAACTAATTACAAACATTTGCAACTCAGCATAGCCTTATTACCCTGTTTCCCATATTCAGTAAGTGCCACAGAATATAAATTGAATCGCATAATCTGGTCATTACCAGCCATCAAAATACATGATTTATTATTATTATTATTATTAATAATAAATATTCCCAATGATCATTTTCTTCATAATCTTGCATCCTAAAACACTGCTTACAAACTCCTCATTGCTATTCTACTTTGCTTTTATTTATTCCAAGACCTGGTCTTCCTTTTCTGGTCTAAAATATAGATTATTAAATTATAGATCCCTTAAATTGTTTGTTTCTGTATTGTGGATGGTTGTTTCTGTATGATTGCTGCTGTGTTGTAGGTCATTTGCACTTTTCGTACCACACTTGCATGCTTGTTTATGTGCACATGTGTGTCTGCACTTATTGCAATGTTTAACGGCAATAATCCGCTTTGATGTTGCACGGCCTAATGCCTCAAGGCATCCATGTAGCACTCGGTGTGAACGGCATTGTTTTGCAAATGCGCGAGCGTGTGTATTTGTGTGCGTGCCCGTGTGCGTGCCCGTGTGCGTGCCCGTGTGCGTGCCCGTGTGTGTGTCTGTGTGTGTGCCAAGAGTAGGAGACAATGGCACTGTCATGGGTCCCCAGAGCCTCCTGAATATTTCACACAGCGCGACTCTGCCGTGCGCGTCCCTGCTTCTCACTGAACACTCAGCGAGCCTCTGCCCGTACGGCCTCTGTGTCACTGTGCAGCCCCCTCTGTGTAGCCTCAGCTCCGTCCCCGAAACCAGGCAGACTGTATACCCTGCCTTGTGCCAGTTGAAGACCTCAAACACTCCTTGGTGCTTGAAGAAGACCCCAAAGGAGATCTGTAGAGAGTGGGTCAGTGCTGACACCACAAAAACAAAAGGTTAGAATATGGTAAATGCCCATCCCCCTCCATATCCCCCTCCTCCCCTCCTCCCCCCCACTGGAGAGTGCCCTGGGGTACTGCAGACAGATAGATTTGTTATCCCGTGGAAAGGAGCATCTATGGTAAGGAGGAGGAAGAGGAGGAGGATGTAGAGGGGGAGGAGATGGTGGGAGGCTTTACAGCCTCATAAATCAGCCCCATTACTGTTTATTTATTAATCCACTGTTGCAGTTTGCACCTGTAGGGGGGAGGAGAGAGAGAGAGAGAGAGAGAGAGAGAGAGAGAGAGAGAGAGAGAGAGCGCGCGCGCTTGTACGGATGGAGAGAAAGATGGGTGGAGAAAGGTTGAGTCTACTGAGATGATTGTGAAGAAAGACATGAGGGTGATGAAATGGAGAGTCACATGGAGGTATGGTGCTGAATAAGGCCGTGACCTTTTATGCCGCTGTTGTCAAGGACCTTCTTGAATTCACATGCACACATGACACACACACGCACGCGCATGCATGCACACACACTATCTTTTTCTCATTATGGATATGGACTGAGGGAAAGGGTATGACATCCTGTTGCAGGATTCACAGACACACACGCACTCTACTGTATATATTAAGTAGAAAGAGAAGGGTTATGACATCCTGTTTCATTATTAAATTTAAAGAAATAAAAGGCGAGAAGGAATTCCTTTTTATTTAGCTTTTCCTTGCAGTCACACTTCACACACAAATTACTTATCATATTAGCTGGCTACACAGTTTTAATGTTGATAATTATCCTTATCCAATTCATCTTTATTGCAATAATTCAATTCAAGAGGGACTGACCCATCGTCTAGATGCTGTAGAGGCATAGGCGTAAATTCCGCTCGATTCCACCAGTGTTCATTTTGTACCCACTTTTGTAAGAAACTCGAGTTGAATTATTATGGATTATAATAACACGGCTCTTCTCAATGCTGTAGACTGCTACATTCACCTACATGGGCCTTCCCAACGTTCAGCTGTCAAATATTTTTGTTTATTACACGGCTCTTCTCAACGCCGTGGAATGCTCACTCACATCCAGCATATTTGACCGCTGTCAAGGAAAGTGGATTTTTTGCCTCTGATTCAAGTCATCTGTATCACTCCGCAGTCCGGTAACTTATCTACCTCAGCGTATTCTTTTGCTAAGCAACGTCAAGGACTTTGGCGAAATATTTCTCTGCTGATCAACACTACGAATGATTAAATACATTGCAAAGAGACACATTGTGTGAAGTATTTTTTTCGTTTTGGCAAGTAGCCAATACTAATACCAATACCCTTTGGCTGGGATGCAATGATGAGGCATCAGACAATCAAGACAGGTAAAAATCACCAGAGCAGGTTGCTAGTACCATAGACAGTATCAGAACGATAACCTGTTGAACTAAATGGATGTGGTAGGCTACGCCACGGGATGCATCTGCAGACCACTGCCACATAAATAAAGGTAAGACGCGATATTTATTGCATACGATTTGCTGGTGCTGTGGCGAGGTCTTTTGTGGTTTTTGCATTCAAGTGGTCGGCTGTTTTAACTTGCAATTGATAGTCGGTGGAGTCACTCTCTTGTTGACACAAAGTGACTTTTGGTCATTCTTGCTTTGCTTGAATTCTGGAATAATTGTGGTGGGGAGTGCATGAGTTTTAGTCAGATTGCCTGATTTAGGCTAGATTGGATGGAATGCGTGTTGTGAAACGAGAACAGCCAGCTCATGATGTGATACAGCATTCAGCTGTGCAACAAATATTTTTTTCTTTTTCAATCTTGACGACGTATGTCTGCTGTGTGTAGCCATACGTTTGCCCCTTCTGAACTTAAACACGCAGTTAATTTCCTTTCCTAGCTCCTCTTGTTTATGATGTTAGATTAGCCATGTCATGTCACGTTGTCAACATTGGATACATGGAGCAGAACACAGTGGGTCATATGTCCGATGCTTTTTGGAAAATTTTCTTCATAAAACGTGCCAGACAGATTTTGTATACATTCTATTCCTTAGTAATTAGCTACATGGGTATGCCGTCTTTCAGAACCTTTCATTACCTGCACTAAAGAGAGAAAAAAGAGTGCATCCTCATTGTACCCAGCACTTCTGAAAATGCACGTCCGAATGCATCTCTGTCCCCAGCACATTTCAAACCAAACTAACTCCCATGTGTAGAGGCTTGCTGTGTTGAAGATGGTGTCTGTGTTGACGTGCATATTTGACATGCCGGAGAGGCTCATTCCTGACTGTTTCCCGAGGAATCTCTCTCTCTGTCTTCCGCTCTGCGTCTTTCCCTGATGGATAGCCACTTGCTTCTTCCTGATGTCTGTAAATCAATTTACCCCTCCTCCCTCTCCTTCTCCCTCTCTGGGTGCCATGAATATAATAGGTCTGCAGTCGCCATGAGAACGCATAGACTGGTAACCATTTGGGGGGGTGGGGGGGGGGGGGGGGGGGGGGGTGTTGCCATGTCGGAGCCTAAGTTACCATGAGTGTGCAGAGAGCATCGGGGACATGGTGGATATATGGGCGTGCGTCACGTGTAGCACACAGGCATTCAGAGAATGTCACACTCCCAATATTGCACAGCTTTCTTCCCCTCTATGTCTCTCTCTCACTCCCTGCCTCCCTCCCTCCCTCCCTCCCTCCCTCCCTCCCTCCAGATCGGGCTGATGTCGGTGACGGTGTTCCCGGTGCGTGTGCTGCTGACGGCGTTCGTCATGCTGCTGGCCTGGCCCTTCGCCTTTGCCGCCTCCCTGGGCCGCTCGGAAGGCGCCGTGGAGCCCCAGTCCTGCTGGAGGAGGTGTGTGTGTGTGTGTGTGTGTGTGTGTGTGTGTGTGTGTGTGTGTGTGTGTGTGTGTGTGTGTGTGTGTGTGTGTGTGTGTGTGTGTGTGTGTGTGTGTGTGTGTGTGTGTGTGTGTGTGTGTGTGTGTGACGATAATCAAAGCGAAAAAAAAAGAAGAAGAAAACGTATTAGAGGCCGGGGCTCACGCAGTAGTGCTATTGATTGATCCTAAATTGATTCCAAATCTTCACCTTATTGCACAAATTGTAAAAAAAAAAAAAAACTTAGGCTATGACGTAAACATGGTCTCAGATTGCCCTCTATGGCCATTTTTGTAAAGGTGTTTTTTATAGATGCTTATCTCTGTATCTCTACACCCTTCTCTCATGGCCCCCTGCAGGCTGGTTGACGTCTGCCTGCGTGTCCTCATGCGATCCTTGTGGTTCTGCACTGGCTTCCACTGGGTCCGGGTCAAAGGGACGCCCGCCCCCCCTTCCCAGGTGCCCATCCTCACCATGGCCCCCCACTCGACCTACTTCGATGCCATTCCGGTTACCATGACGATGAGCTCCATCGTCACGAAGCTGGAGAGCATGAGCATCCCTGTGTGGGGCAGTGAGTGATCGCTCCAATGTATAGGTCATATCTGAGCTAGATGTTGGTCCTAATTAGTTCTATATCGGTTCTATCAAGGGCGTCGTTATGGTTTCAGCTTTGGAGGGGATGATGTGAGTGCAAGAAGTGCACAAGCTACACATTTCTTACAGGACTTTTAGGACACATACCGTTTTGGGGGTTGAATACTACCGTATCAGAGGTTCCTGAACCCTTACTGCTCTGATGATGTGTTGGGGTCAAGACAAATGTTGCGGATCAATTTCATTTTTTTAAGTGTAGTACGTCTGTGCAATCTGTTTCTCATTATACTGGGGTTTGGCCTTCACTATCTGACGACATGCTTTTTTATGCATGCATACATTATACACACTACCTGTTAGAGATACTCAACACGTTCTAGCACTCCCCTTTCCACACACACAACTCCCCCTCCCCCACCAACCATATCGTAACCTAGGAGCCAAAACCAATCCCTACTTATGAAAATGTATTTATTTTAGGAATGATCCTTGGAAGACAAAGGCAGTGATTTACCAAACCTCTTCAAACAAATAATGGATTTCCATGACTATTTTAGGGGAGCTTTCCCATCGTGGGCCGACGGCAAAGAAAACAAAGGTGGAGGGAGTGCCCACGTTGAGAGTTGAGGATCAGCAATGGCGGAAATGAGCCATGGCGGCAGAGGCCAAGCTAATTTGCAATACACTATGAGGGAGAAGTGGACCGCAGTCAGCAAGGATGCAAAACAGCATCTAAGGAATCCACACATCAAAGAAGCCTGGAGATTAGCATGGCCTCGTGGCCAGACTTGGCTGCAGTGGCGATGCAAATGCAGACGGCCTTCCCCTCTTTCAATTTAGAGAGAAGACGGGGGCCACCTCTAGTCTAGGTGCAAGGAGAACTTGATTAGTAGCAATGAAAACAAGGTTAACAAGTTTAAACCATCATTCCGATACATTTTTTCCACGACACCTACCCTATGGTACCAACCCTATCCCTTAAACCTAACCCTAACCCTCCATTTCCCCCCCCCAGCCCTGATCAGCTACATCCGACCTGTGCTGGTGTTCCGCACTGACCAGGACTCCCGGAGGAAGACCGTGGAGGAGATCAAGCGAAGAGCTCACTCCAGTGGGCAGTGGCCCCAGGTAACACACACACACACACACACACACACACACACACACACACACACACACACACACACACACACACACACACACACACACACACACACACACACACACACACACACACACACACACACACACCGACCGTACACACAACCCCCCCCTCTGCATGCAGGTATGGTTGCTAAAGCAAACACTTGCTGGGGTACCCATGCTGACTGAAGTAGCTACGTTCAGAAGGTTCATGTTGCACTGTTTGCCCTACGCAGTGGAATGTGGTCAGACAGGTGGGGGGTTTACAGCTCACACACACACACACACACACACACACACACACACACACACACACACTGAATGACCAGCTTCCCAGGTATGAATATTTTTATCACAAGTGTCTTATTATGTTTGTCCTAGATCATGATATTCCCAGAGGGAACGTGCACCAACCGATCAGGTGTGATCCGATTCAAACCAGGTATGACTTTGTGACACAAGCACACCAACAAACACACGCAAGTGCAAACGCACACAAATTCCCCTTTGGTGTGCTTTTCAACCTGCCTCACCTGTATTACCTAGTCCCCGTCAAACAATATCACTTTGTTCAACTATTGTTAGCAATGCAAACAGTCCCTTTGAACTTTTCTGGCAGTGTGGATTTAAGGTCATGTGTTCTTGAGGAGCCTAGATGTGGATAGGCGCAAATAACAAACGGTACCAGGCCAGCATATTGGAGAGAGAGAGCTCAACTTGTCACATTATTGCTATTTATCCTCCTCTATTAAGTAATGTGATGCGTTTTGTGTGATTTGCAGTTTAATTCCATTCTGGGTTACCTGTGATGTACGATAACATAAACGTGCCTGTCCACGAGTGGGATTCAAGATAACGTGATGATGCCGTCGTCCATTGCTTTCTCTGTGCCTAATCCCTCTCTTCCACTCTCGTTGTTCCCACCAAGCCTGGCTCTCACTCTCTGACAATGCTACAGTGCTTGGACGCCGGCGCGTGTGTGTGTGTGTGTGTGTGTGTCTGTGTCAGGTGTTTATCCAGCTGTCTGCTGTGGGTTATTGTTTGCCTCTGCATTTGTCTCCTCTGGTTAGATCTGTTCAATGGCTATCAGGACAGCAGAGCGGCAGTTTGTGTGTGTGGGTGGGTGTGTCTGGGCGGTACATGCTATGTAAAAACCCTGTGAATAGTAATTTTCTCTCTCTCTCTGTGTGTGCTGGACAAGGACAGAGCATTATTTAATAGCTACAAACACGACACATAGCACACCTGGATCCAGTCGGGGGCACATGTAATTATTAGTGTTTGGACCCACCCTGGGGGACAGCTAAATGTAGCTATTTTGCTAACAAGGAAACCTCAAGCAGCAGGGCAGTGCATTTTTTATTTAATTTTTTTTCATTTATTTATTTAAAGGGCAGTTAGTTAATATACATTTCTGTAAATGTGCCAGTGTTAGCCAGCAGGCAAAATTTTCAGCTGTATTCCTTTGGCAAGAGGTTAAGCTAGGCATCTGTGTTTGGATCCAGTTCAGGTCCGTAAAGGTTCGGGGTGAGCTCGGTGGAGGAGCGGAGCATGCGACGCTCGGTGATGGTTGGCTCTCTGTCCACGGACGAGATGAGAAACTGAACATAGCACAAGAAGAGTGGGGGCACAGTGATGAATAGTGTATGTGCCCTCCTGTATGTAGGTCCCTGAGTGGGGGGGGGGTGTGTGTGTGTGTGTGTGTGTGTGTGTGTACACCTGAGTCTCTGCAGCTCCTGGGATTCTCTTTTATTTTGTTTTTGTTTCCTTCTCGTCATACAGACAAAATCGTTTTTCTTCTTCGTTGTGTCAGGAAATCAGTGACTAGTTAATCTCCGGATTATGTATCTTTCTTGAGTGACTGTTGAATTTCATTGAAGAGTTGGTAAGGAGAGAATGTTAATGGCTTCTGGCCTAAGATTACTGAGAGGCGACCATTAAATTCCTGCCCTCATTCAAATATGGATCGTGGCCGCTGCTGGTTCCAAAAATCTCATCGCTCTTAACTGACGTCACTGACGCTATCAATGAAGGTCAAAACAAGAGCCCTCGTTTTATTTCTCCCTCTACCCCCCAGGTGCATTCATACCAGGACTCCCAGTGCAGCCGGTGGTTTTGCGGTATCCCAACAAACTGGTAAATACTAGAAAAGTGCATCCATACTGCCTTCCAGCACCTACACATTCCATATGGCCTTCCATGACCTACACATTCCATTTGGCCTTCCAAGACCTACACAGTCCATATTGCTTTCCAGGACCTATGCATTCAATCCTGCCTTCCAGGACCTAGACATTCCTTCATTCCAGGATAATGGATAATGATAATGAATAGGCTAATGAATATTGAATTCACTGTTTCCCGCCATCTGACTCTGGGCAGCATTAAAGCCCGGATGTTCTGATGGAGCTAACAATCTCTACCACGTTATCCGCTTGTCCGCCAAATCAGATGGGGCCTCACTGATTCCAAATTGCAAATAATCCAAATATTCACCTCCTGATTACATTCCGTACCCTCCTTATTCACACATTCCATAATACAGATAACATACTACATACTAGAGTTTCGTAACACAGTAAACAAACAATTCCTACTGCCTACTGATATAACTGAAGTTTAAGCATGACCCCTTCCTTCCACACACACACACACACACACACACACACACACACACACACACACACACACACACACACACACACACACACACACACACACACACACACACACACACACACACACACACACACACTTCATTATCCCTCCCGATAGCGCGTGACTGTCTTGCGTTGAATGACTTCATATTCGCCTGGGATGTAATTTCATTCCTCTCTCTCACGGTGTCCCCCTCCCTCTTTCTGTCAGTCTGATTGTCTCACTCTCTCTCACAAACACACAAACCAACATCTCCACCCCTCCAATAGGTTTAATGCCTCTTGGCCTTCATGGATCTTTCAAAACTTTTTTCATTGAATAGTGTTGTCCTCGTTGCCTTAGGAACAAGAAGTGTAGGGAAACGTATTAAGTTGAACTTCAATTCATTCATTTACAGCTTGTAAACAGGTATAAATAACCAGAGCTTGTGTATCAATAGTGAACAGTTTATTACCAAAGGCACGATAATGTCATTCAGCAGATATTTATCCAAGGATTTGCAGTGAATTGAAATACCTGTCAGAATGGAGCAGGTCGAGGTGAGGCATGTTGCTCACGTGTGGGTGCCTACGGGCAGACTATGCACATTGGGGATCAAAACCGGTACTATTTCGGCTGGGAGTCAGAACGCCCTAGTCACTGCACAACCCTGCCCTCATACAAAACCATTCTTTTACTATGAGGATAGTTTTGGTTATGTTGCAGGACATTCATCAATTAGGTGATCCGATGTTAATAATGATATTATATATACATCTTGGCTACATCCGAATGACCAGGATTCAGTAGTTCTCTAGTCGTCCTCGGGACACATACCCGTTGAACTTTAATGAGACGGCACAGCCTTAGGAGCTGCACAACAGTTTTAAAGGTGACACATTATACCACCAGGTGTGAGTCAGATTAGCCGAAGCCGTTATGAATATCTGCCTCTTCTGGACACACCCACTTGTGATGTCACCAGAGGCTTGTAATGGCTAATCACACTCATACCTGGTGGTATAATATGTCACCTTTTAAGATGTTCAGTTTTGAGCGGCATGGTGGAGCATGAGGAGGGCCAATCAGAGCTCTGCTTCTTTTGTATTCAACATAGTTCCCTTGGTTACGTTTTCAATTTCCATATCATGTCTGCACTAGAGGAGATACACTGAAGATGGATATTTCCGTGTGGTCAATTGGAAAAATAGGGTTAATAATTGAAAAGAGAATTTTGGTCTCAGACAGCTGTGTAGGGAACTCTGATGTGGTTAATATGTACCTGGGTGTCCAAATAAGTCTTGATGTACGCGAAACTGGAGCCGTGAGTCATTGGAAAATGGGCTGTGTGTTTGTAAGCAAGTGTGTGTGTGTATTTGTGTGCACATGCAGTGTGTGTTTCTTAAGACCATTTCCCTTTCCCCTTCCTCTCCACAGGATACTGTTACATGGACGTGGCAAGGCCCTGGCGCGTAAGGCACACACGCACGCACGCACACACATGCACATGCACACACAAGTAAACACACAAGTACAAAGAAGCACCCTCTAAGATGTCACTATGTAAATTTGCTTGTCAACCAATACTGTTAATGCGCATATACATCCAACACTGTCCAACCAATACTGATCCTTTGTTGAGACTCTTGTGCCCGGCCACCTCCCAGCTGACTTGTTTATGTTGCGGTTCCCACGTGCTCCCCACTTGCCTTTTGTCTTGCGTGTTGAATCAACACACCCATCCACTTATCCATGCCTTTCCCCCCACTATTTATCTCCCAGCGCCAAGATCTTCTGGCTGACCCTGTGCCAGCTCCACAACTCCATAGAGATAGAGGTAGGACACCTGGCACACCCATTGGTCCAACACCCACGCCAAGTCGGCTCAGATCCCGTGTATTCAAATCATCCTCTGTTCCCTCCTTCTCAGTACCTGCCCGTATACACACCCTCTGAGGAAGAGAAGAGCGATCCTGCGTTGTTCGCTAACAATGTCAGGCAGGTCATGGCAAAGTGAGTGTGTGTGTGTGAGAGACTGCCTGTCGGTTCTTGGCTGCCTTGCCATCCTATTGTTGGATAAGGATAACATAGATAAGGGAATATTTTCCTAAACTAATACATATTCCCAAACCCTCATTCTGATAGGGCGCTGCAGCTGCCACTCACAGATTTGACATTGGAAGACCTGCAGTTGAGCCTATCACAGGGGCCTCTGTGTATTGCGAGAAACGGCAGCCTGCTTGCTTTCAACCGACACATATGCCGTTTGGGGTGAGTTCATCAGCACCTGGAGAACTGGTTTAACTGGGTAGAGGAACAGAGGGACTCGTATCTGTTTTAAAATACAAACTGGATTTGATCTGCTAGGGACACCTAGTGTCGGGAGAGCGGAACTTCGGCCAACTACAAACGGAAGGCTGTTGCAATATACTAATGCTGTGCTAAATGTTAAATAAAACATTCAAACAAATATAAAATATTTTTGCATGGGTGTTTCATTTGTTCCGGCAATCCAGCAACCGTTTTGCGGGTTTGGCCTAAGGTCTTGTGTGGTTTGCAGGCTGCGAGCGAAGACCACAGACCCAGAGCTGGCGCAGCAGGCCAGCAGAGCCAGGAAGCTTTGGGAAGACCGGCTGGGCTTAGATGACTTTGCCCTGCACCTAGGCCTACCCCACTCCGACACACTATCAAAAATACACAAGCTCTTTGATAAGGTACACAAACGCACACATTCAGAAGCCCCCCTTTTGTTTAACCACACAATGGAGTTCAATCCATTGTGTGATTTTGCCTTGAATGACGACTCGTAAAAATTACAATCCTTTTCTGCAAAAGACGTTTCTCAGAAAACCTCCCATACTTCTGTGTTCTTCAACTTGCCTGTTGCATGACCCAAAGGCATGTGTGCTGCCAATACTACTTCCTGTACCGCTTCTCAATCACAGTCCATTGTTACAAGATTCAACGCTTTCTAACAAATTTACAAACCAAGAAACACAATTTTGGTGTGGGCTGTGTAGTTGAAGAAAGGACGTGTTTTGTATGCAGTGATTAGTACAGGTACCCTAATCATACAAGGCGTTCAAACCACATTCTGCCATTCGTTGAACACTTGTTCTGTTTTCATGTTATTTCCAGAGGGGAGACGGGAAGATAGATGTGCGACAGTACGTCATCGCTCTTTCTGCAGTTTGCCGGCTGTCCCGGCCCATGGCGACTCTGAAACTAGCCTTTGAGGTACCGGTACTGTCAAGTTTCACTCTGTACTGTTAGTCTTTCTGTCTGTCTGTACGTTTATTCTCAACACGCAAAAAATGGTTTTGAACACAGCTAAAGGTGCTGTAGGTACGATTTTGAAGAAAATCGTTGTCTAAAGAGAAAAAAATTAACAGCCTGAAAGAACGTACCCTTCCCTCCTTAGTTGGCCATCTAAAATCCTGGATTCCTCCACCAGAGGCAGGCGCCCGCTCAAACAGAATAGATATGCACCTTCAATAAATCGCACATGCCTTCATCTTGCTGATATAACACTACATTTAACACTGCTTCCTTGAAATTTTGTTTTGTTTTCACAACATTTTTGCAATCTGTCCTGTTTATGTGTTGTGTCTGGCAATAACCCCTCTGTTGCACGTTATCCCCCGACAGATGTACGAAACACACAGAGAGGACGCGGACTCAGTGTTGGAGGACACGGACGTGGTAGCCGTGTTGGAAGCCATGCTGGGAGTTAGCGATCAGGACTTCTCTGAACTCCTGAAAGCCGCCCAACCTGAGCCCACGGGGAAGATCACATACGGTAGGGGAGGACGAGGAGTATGAGGCATTGGCCCGCAACAACACACTGTAGTCACCTCTTTTTAAGGAAAACCATCCACCCTTTTAGTCAGGGATAACCTTCAGCCATATGTGTTGGTTATCAAGGCCTTCTAACTCATAATAATGTAAATAGTCTCAAGAGAACACATCTAGTAGGTCTGTCTTCATAGCGAGGCTGTTGACCGGACAGGACGTGATGCTGACGTTGAACGTTGTCAAGCGGTCATCGACTCCTACTTGAAGTTTGTTCATACACTTGAGAAAAAGACATAGATTCCATCTCACTACCGTAAATAGTCCTGACTTGACAGCTGTACTCTTGTGGTGATGAATCTGTTGGGTGTTAAAGTACTATTGGTTTAAAACTCAATGTCCCCTCCCTCCTCCTCCTACATGCCTCCCCCCCCCCCCCCCTCCAGGGGGTCTGCGCGGGGGCGTTGGAGCAGGAGCCAGGCCTGGTCCGGCGGGGCATGCGCTGCCAAAACACCCCGCCCTGTCACACCCCCGCCCTGTCACACCTCCAGCAACGGCTCCAACGGACGGCCAGGCCACCAGAAGCACGACTGACGGACGGCTGCAGGACCCCAAGACCCCCCCCCCCCCCCCCCCCCCCCCCCCCGCTTGAAAATAATATGAAAAAAAAAAAAAGAGGAAACGTTGTAGAACGGAACAATTTAAGCACAGGTTTATGAGAAGGAAAAGAATGGGGGACTACTTAAGGTGACAGACTAAGATCTCAGGTGTGTGATTGGATGGGAGCCAGGAAGTGTTTGGTCTGGCTGCTCTCTCCCTATAGGTTCTGCTTCTTTGCCTCTTGGGTGTCAGGGACTCCAAGGCCATTTATGGACGCATGGATTATTTCTTCTTTTTTTTAATGAATGGGATGCAACTACACTGACTCTATATTTCTAAATGTATTTTCTTATGTCAAACTATGAATATTTATTGTACCAGTTAACAAAAAGAGCATTTATTTTTATGTTATTGTTGGTTTTGTTACATGGAACATAATATTATCAGTGGTAGAGGATTGTTGACTAATATCATAATCGCCTATACATTATTACTACAACATTATGCTGCTCAAAAATAACCAATCAGGAATGACTGAATGCTCTTTCTTTGCCATACCAAAAACATTCCAACATTTAGCAGGCATCTGCCAGACCTAAACAACTGCCAACAGACCAATAGCATTAGCTATCAGCTTTTGCATTTAGCCAAGGAACTGGAAGTAAACTGAATTTATAGGTTACTTCTGATCTAATATGGAAAAATATAAAAAAGGGTTTAAGCATACGGCACAATGAATCTATAAAATATAAGTGTTTCAAAGGGCCTCGCACACCAAGCAGCTAACAGAACCAAGAT
>NC_082403.1:10946702-10951702 GCF_031168955.1 Gadus macrocephalus
AGATCCAGAGATATGTGAGTAACACATAAATGCATGGCATCCATCATGTGTTACCAGAGATCATAATAAGAGATGGTGGCCCAGGCCAGGTATGCACTATAATGGAACTGTGATGATAGGAAGGCTACGACGTATAGATTGTGTAGGGGGCAGCGCCCTGCTAATTACGAAGGGCCCTGGCCGGATAAGGGCCTTCCTCGTGACAATGAAGCCTACTTAAGTTTCTACTTAAAAACAGTTAATCTTTGTTTCGCTAATAAGTCGATGATGATGAGAATGGTCCACGCAACAAGAGGTCTTCTTGACATTTAAAAAAAGTGAATCCAGTCCCTCGTTTTAACGAGCAATTTACAGCTTCCACCGGGAGGACAAAAGGATTGACAGATACGTCTGTGTGTCTTTCCCGCCGTGCCTCTTTCCCTCCTGCTTTTATCTGACCCCACGGTCCCGACTCCCCGGTCGTCATTATCACCGCTGCTTGATAATTACATGTGGCCTGACCTTCGTCCTCTTTTGTTGTCAACCCCCGCACAGCGTCAATGGAAAACATTCCTGAGGCCGCGGCGAGCGTGGCGGGGGGGGTCAGCTGCGAGTGCACGGGAGACCGGAGAGACCATTAGGTAAGAAAGAATACATAATAGGATGGCGGGGTAATCACGAGGAATTATGATGCAAGCTGACAAGAACTCCCCGCAACTCTCCACTCGCCTCTCCCGGAAATAACAAATACGAAACGTAGCGTCTGTCTGCGAGCGGCAGAGGCTGACCTTTTTGCCACGCGTTTGAATTTGTCACTCGCACTGCGAATCCGCGCGTTGTGAATGAAGCATTTTCAACCGGCGGGAAATTGAGGTTGTTATGCCAGCAGCACGTATCTGTGATCCTTTACGGTCCACCATGGACGAAAAGGTAGAGACCGTTGCCATCGGGATATGTACAAAACATAACACCCTATCTCCCTCATTGATTGGACCCATTTGGAAGATGGTGGATTCATTCCGGTCGAGTGGCAGTCGCGATGGAGGACAACAGAGCAACGGACGCTGAGGAAATAGGAAATGCTCAAACTGAAAGAAAACCCAAAGCCTACTACAGGCCTTAAGGGGTTCAGCTTGAGTACTACCAGCTCATCGGATAAATAAACCTTTTGTCTCTGCAGTCGTAGGGGTTCTCATTCTGTGGGTATTGCTATGGCAGCAATGGAACAGGACGATTAAACAGTCAATTAAAATAAGATTTACTAGAGAGAGAGCGGTATGATGAAACTAGGGGGACCACAGCTCGTGGGCGCAGCGGCGTGACCTTATCCCCAACCCTGATCCCTAAGTACTTCCTGCAGATCCTAATTTCCTTAACAAGCGTATTATTGTGTACTGGCTGATGTGTAGTGGGAATTGACAGGCAGGAGGCAGTTGTTTGGCGTATGAGCTGCTTCGACTTTATGTATGTTTGGCTTATCTGTGTGTGTGCTCACCTTTGTGTGTGTGTGGGTGGGTGTGGAGGTGTTTGTCCATCTACGGGCCTGGCTGCAGCTGCACAGAGCCAGTGTGTTAATGAGTACCTGTGTGTGTGTGTGTGTGTGTGTGTGTGTCCCTTCCCCAGTCTAAACCCGGCAGCGTGCCGTATCGGCGCAGGCCGGATTTAACCAGGTGAGCAGGTTTCATCCAGCTGATTAGAAGAGAGCGCTCACATCCCATTAATCAACTTCACTTAGCCACCGTCCTGGAGCCCTGGCTGGGGCCTCCACGGTGCCTGCAGGGTGCTGTCACCCAGGGGCCCCCCCCGAATGTGGGAGTCGAGTCGGACGCGGACAGCATGCGATGCCGTCTCCCCGGGTCCCTCCCCCCTCCCCCCCTGCCCCCCTCATCGCTTTTCACTCCTGCCATAATTACCGCTGTCTGAAGGCGAACCCGTGCGGCTGGATCTCATTACGCTATGATACGGGGCCGTGTCTGCAGCGCCACGCCACCGACGTACATTGGCTTATTTACATGAGAATGTATCCAGTCGCCTCCTACCCACCCACACCAGCACGCACGCACGCATGCACGCACGCACGCACGCACGCACGCACGCACGCACGCACGCACGCACGCACGCACGCACGCACGCACGCACGCGCACACGCACACGCACACACACGCAGTCGAAGACACACATAAACACAGACGCAGATGCACACACACACACACACACACGCAGATGCAGACACACACACACGCAGATGCAGACACACACACACACACACACACACCGTAAACTCATCCCCTCAACCCCACACACATGCACCATTCCACTTTTCATTTACATAGGCCTGATATGCTAATGCATGACACATGGGTTACCTTGCACACACATACACACACATGGATGCACGCACACACACCCACGCACACAAATACAGATACGCGCACACAAACGGCAGCACCTATTCAAACATGCAACTCACACATGAGGGTTGCTCATAAATTTAGACACTTCCGTCAGAAGGCCTCTGCCAGCCGACAGGGATATGAACCCAATATAGCATCCCAGAGATAAGCCGGCGACTCTGGAAGCAGAACTAATATTATTTGCACGGTGCCCAACGTTTATCTGGCGCCGCCTGCAAAGTGATGGTTGGGTGTCACTTTTGTTTAATAATGATGTGCCAATAGTAATATGTCTGCTGGCTGCAGCCCCATTACAGTTCAAAAGATTATCCAAATACAATCTAATTTGGAATATTGCATTCTGACAGACTGTGACTGGAGGAGGTGGGATGGGTAATGTGATATTTTTTTTTACCCTTTCTTCTTTCATTTAAAAAAAATTCCAATTAACATTTTTAATGCTGGACAAACCAGGGGAGGCTGTGAATCAGGAGCAAGGTGTTTGACAGCAAATCTCCTGATGGCTCAGACAATGGAGTAGGGAAATAAGTTTACAATGCAAACTTTTGATTGAGGGAATATCCCGTTTGTTCTCCCTCGCTCCCTCTCTCTCTCTCTCTCTCCCTCTCTCTCTCTCTCTCTCCCTCTCTCTCTGTTTCTTGCTCTGCGACTGCTAAATGAACATTTGTGAAATAAAGCAAGTGTATAAAAATGTCCTTCAACCGAAGCGCAGACACCGTGTAGACACAGAGATTCACTCATCCCTTATCAGGAGCAAGAAGACCAAGAGGATAATCTCACTCACACACCTTTCCCCGCTGTTAATACCCCTGACATTTACAGCAATAAAAAAAAAAGATAAAAATGGCTTGGGGGGGGGGGGGGGGGGGGGGGGGGGGTGGGGGGGAAGCAAGCATCACAGTTTGCAAGCTACATTGTCACAACAACAAACGAGGTTGGTTGATTTGAAATAGTCTAATCAGATTTCCCATTGGTGGCTCTTGATGAGTGATCATGTACTACCTATGCACTGAAGCAAGCAGCTATGAACTGAATTGTGAAACTGTTGTGTTTACACATGAAAACACAACACGCATTGATTTCCATGAAATTCCCCTACAGGGACTAATAAGGGCCACCTCATTAGGGATGCACAGATATACCTTGAGCATTGTGGTACCATTGCAATTCTGCCTGTATAATAAATGGATATAGAGCTTCACACAATCATTTCTCATTATTGTTGCCTTAATAATAGGTGTAATCATGCCCACTTTTCTAACACGTATAGTACTTTGTGGTTTGGTGGTCCATATATCAACAAAATATCTGATGTTATGTTTGTGAAATAAAAAAGGGGACAAATTTAAATTTTTCCTATTCTTATCATGGTATATGTAGCACTGGAGTAAATGGGCAGTAGCCTTCATGTCTAATGTTTGCATATGATGTGTTTTAAGCTTTCATAAAACAGCCAAACAGTATCCAAAGTAGCTCCTCTAATACGGATATTTTTATATTGTATTTATTGTGTCTTGTTAAGAATCGTCCATGCCTGCTTATGGTACAAAGTCGAAAGATAGAACCCCGCTTAGAGAGGTCATATCATAGCTAGACTCAGATAGATTTGACACTTATTACCAACTGTCTCAAAAGTAATAATCATGAGCAAGCTCCTTTGTCATTTAAAAATGTCTCACATTTTTTTTTTATTCTTTATGAAAACGGGGAATTACCGAGGACAGGCCAACAGAAATGGTGCTTTCTCGGAAAATGGGGACTTGTGCCTAACCTGAAGTCTGTGTAAATGTCACGATTTTTGATTAAAGAAATATTTTTGAATGGTAATTTTGCAGATATTAAGTCTGGAATGGTTCAATTCAGGTTAGGTTGGATCAGGTCAGAGTATCGATCGGAAGGTGTGAGCAATGCATCATGGGAATACAAGCCAGAGAAGCCTACAGTGGAGCTACACTATATCAAGCGCACAGCTTGAGGTAGAGATACCGTTTTGGCCTGATGATCAGTCAAGCAGAAAGCTGTTCAATCTTCAGCTGCTCAGTCGTTTTCTGTTGCAATAATACTCACAGCCAGACCGACTGACAGACAGCTAGTCAGGCAGGCAGACAGACCGATAACATTGAAGAACAACTGTCAAAAAGCTTCTTTGCTTTAGACAGTAAACACTAGTTTGGAAATGTCAGAATTGCATACAAATACATACAAAAAATGTATGTAAGTGTAAAGAATGCTTCGACCCTGGGCCATTGGATTGAGGTTTCTGAAATTCTTCTGCCATGCTTTAATTGCTGTTTGTTATTGGCCAAAGGGATGACCTGCATATGTGTAGGAGTCTGAATATAGTGTTAGCAAGTAAGCAGTGCAGAAACATGTAATGAGAGCAGCGCAATTGTGGGAAATCGCTCAGCTTAAAAACACGTCAACAGGAAATGTGTGTATTTTATTCACACAGTTTGGGTTGCACGAAACAAGTTGTAGCGTTACATCACACCCCATCGCCGCAAGGGATAAGTGGAGTGACATGAATGTGCATGTGTGTGTGTGTGTGTGTGTGCGCATTGAACATTTTCTGTCAGTGGTTTGTGTTGTGACTGGCTCCCACTCTGT
>NC_082403.1:10954202-10961702 GCF_031168955.1 Gadus macrocephalus
GCAGGGCGCCCGCCGCCACGCCCACGCGCAGCGCCTCGTTGTGGCGGACGGCGGCGGCGTCCACGAACAGCAGCTCGCCCTCGCCGAAGGACTCGATGCGGCGGGCGCCGGAGAACCCCACGGACAGACCGGCCACGCCCGCCCCCAGCAGGAGGAGACTCAGGGCCAGGGACACCTGGACAGACAGACGGACGGACAGACGGACAGACGGACAGACGGACAGACGGACAGACGGACAGACAGTGAGATCAATAGGCAGAAAGACATCTAGATAGATAGCTAGACAGACAGACAGACAGATAGACCCAGTACTGATTCTCAACTGATTCTCAAAACATAAAACATATGTTTTATGTTTTGACCAAATCAATACAGAGACTGAGAGAGGTCAGAGGTCACAGCATGAAAAGCTCAGAGCAGCCCTGGCGCTCACGGGATTGGAGCGTACCTTCCAGGCTGCTGAGCTCCAGGTGGCTGAGCTCCAGTCCCGGGCTGATCCCTGGTACTGGTCCTCTGGGTCTCTCTCCCGCATGGAGGACGAACACTCCTCGTAGAAGTGGTGGAGATATGACCGAACACCGAACCGCATACAGATAGAGGCAGGCTGCCAGGGGAGACAGGCCAGAAGGATTCACAACTGCAGCTCAAACGGATCCAAGCAAAAGTAATGTATACTTTGGTAATGAAACATTCAAAGAAATGAAATGTAATAATAATGTAAATGCGTGTCTCTCTAGAATCAGAATTGTTCTTCATATAGTGGACATTATTGTTTTTTTCACCCTGTACTTTTTTTCTTTATTCTATTTTACAAATGTGCATGTTTTAAGTAATTATTTAATTAATGTTCACATTATTTACTAACTAATGAATGCTTTTATTTCCTTGAAGGGAGGAAAGGGGGCCTCCCACCTCCTTTTCTGGAGAGTGTCCTCTGGACGCACAGGGCTCAGGACAGAACGCCATGACACCTCAGCCCTGGAGCACCTACACACCAGCACCACGGGGAACAGGGGGTGGGACGTCGGACGGGGAGAGCCTGGGGGACGCAGGGGGTTAGGGTCTTAGATTCACAAACCTCCAAAGGTTTGCGCGTTAATGTACTGCGTTAAAGCAATGCAAAATACCAATCCCTGCATTTTGATTCTTACAACTATCGTTGTAGGAATTGTATTTTTCCGGTTGTTAATGGAAACTTCACTTTATAACTTATCTTATTTACTATAATTATATACTTTGTTCAGCCTTTCAGTCAATGATACAGTCAATAAAATGGTTACATAAATGAACAAAGAAATGATTTACTGAAAGTAAGCCAAGAGTCCAGTTCTCCAATTTGACAACCTCACAATAAGAAGAGGATGCCCGGGTCATTTTATACAATTTTATAGGACAGACCATACTGGCTCTTAGAGTCAATTGCGCTGGATGCGATTCAAATAATTTTATTTTCAGAACAATAACAATTGTTCAAACAAAGGAAAAACACCACATCACGTCATGTCGCTTGATGAATAAAATGCCAAAAGCCATATCATTGGTTTCAAGAGGTTTGTGGAGGTCCCTTCAGGGAGCAGGGGTGCAGGGGTGCTCCTCTCTCTCTGACCCATACCCAGAGACAGAGCTCCAGCGTCACTTCAGGGGGTCGCAATCAGATAAGCTGATGTTCAGAGACACACAGATATTATACTTGACAATTTCACAGTTCAGGGGTTCGCACTGTGCATGTATCTGGCTGTAAACATAACACTCTGAGTATTTTATAACCACCCCCCCCCCCCCCCCCCCCCCCCCCCCCCCCCCAGTTTTGGGGGGGGGGGGGGGGGGGGGGGTGGTTATAAAATACTGGTGGATCCAGCTGTGGTGTCACTGTGTTCTGAAGGTATGGTGGCCGTTTGTAGTGGATGGGAGGTGACCTGAGTCCTGAGGTGACTGAATTGCCACCCACGGATGAGTCATACATGCGCACATGCACACACACACACACACACACACACACACACACACACACACACACACACACACACACACACACACACACACACACACACACACACACACACACACACACACATCTTAACAGCAATAAATCATCCTACTTAGGAAGTATTGTAATACCTGTTGATATTTAATTATTTGATGCTAAGAGGACTAAAGAAATGAAAGGGTTGCAGTCGTATCAACAAACAAAAATGTGAAAGTGGAAATAGTTATTTTTGGCGTTTTGGATACAATTATTAAAAATATTTAAACATAAAATGTGCTGCTAATGATTCTGTTCTAAATTGTCACAACTTTTACAACTATAGCTTAGTCATACTTGCATCTTGTACTACAAGTGAAATATATGTTATCAAATCAAATAAACTACCAGGCCTAAGGCTTTGCTTCAGAAATGCAAGGGACTTTAATCAGAATGAATGTTATCGAACTGATTTCATTTAATTGGTTGATGACGTCGTCTGCTCAGACGTCTGCACATGTGATATGATTAACAAAAAACGCGCGCATACGAAAACGACGCATGTCACTGACATGCGTCGTTTTTGCGTCGTTTTTTTACGTAGGCTACAGACGACCACACGACTAGAGGAAGGAAAACAACAAGCGGAATAAATAAGTCATCGATGCTCCACTCCACTCTTTTCCCCGCCGTTTTTCATCTTGTTTATCTCAAGAACCGCCGAACTTCCTCATCATCTAATAACGAAAAACTTAAACGGACGAGGAAAGACCGCAACGCGAGTCTCTTACCCCTGGTCGAGGTGATCTCTTTTTTTCCTCAGCGGGTCCTATTGGGGATCCATCAGAAGACCCATCACAGCAGCCAACGCGGCAAATCATAAAGCAGCACTATGTCAATCGGGTGAATTATAGAGAGCGCGCATGCGCATTGCTATGGAACAACATCGATAACACTCAATGATGAGTGTCGGCAGATGCGTGGGGTTTGCTTTCTCTCTTCACCTCTATCTACTCCATAGGAAATGAACATAGCACTGTTCACACATACTTGACTTGAGTCTGTCATTGAGAATGGACAGGCATATTGTGGAGAATGAGCAGTAACCAAAATCTTCAAAGGTTTTATTTGATTGAAAACTCACTCATGCACGCACGCACGAACGCACACACACACACACACACACACACACACACACACACACACACACACACACACACACACACACCGTTTTTGTTCCATAACACTTAAATAATATTTCAGCATTTCCCTTGTTACATTATTTATGAATGGGTTATACCTTGAATAAAAGCCCATGGTGGCCTATTTATTTCACATGTATTTTTTAAATTTGGAACCCTAGTGACAGAAGAAGAGGCTCATGAATGTACAGTGAACTCCTAACCCTTGTTCACAGCATTCTATGAAACAGAAAATAAGGCAAGAGCTGGCCTTGTATTTCAATCATCTGGGGTATGGGTACAGCAATAGATGTATGCACACTTCAATCTGCGCACGCACGCACGCACGCACGCACGCACGCACGCACGCACGCACGCACGCACGCACGCACGCACGCACGCACGCACGCACGCACGCACGCACACACACACACACACACACACACACACACACACACACACACACACACACACACACACACACAGAGGTACACACACACACACACACACACACACACACACACACACACACACACACACACACACACAACCACACAACCTGATACAAACAACAAGGGGTGGACGGCACTTATTCTGCAAGCAAGCTGTGTTTAATAAATGAGAGAGAGACATTTCCATGGTTACGAGTCCAGCAAGGTCGGGCGCTCGGGAGGCGAGTACTTGGTGACGATTGGCTGACGGCTAATTACACTTTCCTTTAAGATGATGGGCAAACAGGGTTTTCATTCACCAGCTGTGGTAAATCATTCCGAGCTCCATCCAGCGCCCGCCCTAACTGCCTCTTATTAGTCCCTGCGTACGACCTGCTTCTGTATTCCCGACAGAGCCGTATCCTCAATAACGGCCACATCTTCAGAGACAACCTGCATGAACGCCCATCCCAGTAATTCCACCATGAAATGCGCAAATAATAAATGTGATAATTATTTTTTATTGCATTTATTGTTTTCCTTTTTTGAAGCCTTTCATCCATTGGTTCTGCACATAAAAAGGGTTAGTGATTTTACATTGAGATGTCGGGGCCATGAGCGACGATAACTGTCTGTCTGTCTGTCTGTCTGTCTGTCTGTCTGTCTGCCTGTCTGCCTGCCTGCCTGCCTGCCTGCCTGCCTGCCTGCCTGCCTGCCTGCCTGCCTGCCTGCCTGCCTGCCTCTTTCTCTATATCTCTATCTGTCTGTCTGTATGATGTATGTCCTGGGTCTTTTTCGCTCAGTCTCTCTCTCTGTATGAGGTGTAGCTGGGTGTCTCTCTCTCTGTATGAGGTGTAGCTGGGTGTCTCTCTCTCTGTATGAGGTGTAGCTGGGTGTCTCTCTCTCTGTATGAGGTGTAGCTGGGTGTCTCTCTCTCTGTATGAGGTGTAGCTGGGTGTCTCTCTCTCTGTATGAGGTGTAGCTGGGTGTCTCTCTCTCTGTATGAGGTGTAGCTGGGTGTCTCTCTCTCTGTATGAGGTAAAGGCTGGGTGTGGCTGCTAGTGAGGGCAGGTTCATAAGGCCACCCTGGATGTGTTCCCAGGGGTCCCCCTGTGAGAATGGGGACATTAGATCACGCCTGGCTTCAGATAATGCCACATTAACATGAATAATTCAGCGCACTGTTGACAAGTGGAGAACACACACTCTTAAATATTCTATCAGGAGAGGAATTCACAGAACTCACTGAATAGCACTGCACTTAAGGAGGCAATGGGGTGGCTGGTGTCACCTCCCATGATGGAGGTAAGCACTGGGTCTGTGTGTGTGTGTGTGTGTGCGCGCGTGTGTGTGTGTGTGTGTGTGTGTGTTTGTGCGTGCGTCTCTCTCGTCATGGATAGACCTGCAATATGAAAAGTATTCCTGACTGTATCTCCCCTCCTGCATTCAGATTCAACATGAACCATCCACACGGGGAAGAGGAAAACCTTTTGTATCTATATCTTCCCTCACACATTGTACCTCCACGGTGGATACTCATCCACGGTGGATATTCATCGGTGGATATTCATCCACCGTGGAGGAGGCTTCCACAGGCCTTGAGAGGAATTGTCTGGGTTGGAGATAATCAGGGCCTCCAAAGAGGATAACAGGCCGTGCCATTTCAATATGGGGAGCATTTCACGGGAAACGGCCAAGCCTTCTGCCTTATAACAAACCCTTGATTGTTTGTTTGTTTTGTCCTCACAACCTTTCTTCTATTCCCTCTCCCTCTCTTTCTTTCTCTCGAACACACACACACACGCACACACACATGCGCATAAACACATGCACATGCATGCATGCCCACACACACACACAGACACACACGGACACACTTGCATTCATACATACACACACCCACACACTCACACACTGACGCACACACACATACACACACACACACACACACATACACACAACCAATTTTTCTCTGCTTACATTCAAGACTCCTGTTTTAGTGAGCACATTATCTATACTTCAATATATATCAGCTTACATATGACTCATCAAGTGTCATAATCACTTTGTTCACGGTTCCCTCCTAAGCAGGGCTCCGATTGGCGCTGGCAAGACATCACAGAAAGGAGGTTAGACTTAGTTGGGCGTCTAATCCAGTAAAGTTGTGTTTGGGGCTTCTCTGAGGGACACGACCAAACACGTTGCCACTGATTCAATTACATCCAATCAGCTTCCACATGAAGGAGGAGTGAGGCAGTCAAGCACAAAGAGAACGCACACTCCTCCATCTTTAAACAGGACCCCCCCGCCCACCCCCCCCCAAAGAGAAAACACAGTGTCATTATCACTGTTTGTCATTTTAATGCATAACCGTTGTTGCTTCACACACACACGCGCACACACACACACTTACACGTAAAAAAAACACACTTACACGCACACACACGCTCACACACACATACATACACACACACACACACACGCAAATACACAAGCACACACACACAGACACACACCCAGACATGCATACGAGCATACACACAGATGCATGCATGTAGGCACACAAACACACACACACACACACACACACACACACACACACACACACACACACACACACACACACACACACACACACACACACACACACACACACACACACCGGGATGAGTCCTGCTTACATAAACCTTTCGCTTAGGTTTTATTTTGACGAATGCATCTTTATTTATTTACCACCTTCTGTTTTTGTGCCTTGTTCTCCGTGATGATCCGCGTTACCTCGGGCCGGGCTCTGTTCCAGACAACCTCAGACTGGATGACCCACTTCTCCATGCCAGCCACGGAGCGCACCGTAGACGCTGCCTGGAGGGGGGGGGGGCTCGGCCGGAACATAAGGTCCCTGCTGGTGCAACGGGCCCTGTCTCACCAATGCAGCCTTCCACTCACGCACCTCTCCGCTCTCCCCGTCCTGCCTGGGAGCCATCCAAACAGGGGAGACATGTCCTGCCGTTCCTTCCACTCACCTGATCACTCAAGGTGCTATCAGGAGAATCGATGGGCCGAAGCGACAGACTGGAAGGAAAGGGTACGGGGAGGTGCAGCTACGTAGGGACGCTGCATCTGCTCCACTGATCCGTGAAGGGGTTCAGCACTACTGCCAATGGACAGCGGCGATAGACTGCTGAACTCATCGCTCAAAATGCTGTCTTCTTTCAGGTACTGCCCCCTCCGCAAAACTGTTACTTCTAACAAACATATGCAGCGCTCACAACACCTATAGCCTAGGCTAGACATTCATAGACTACATAGTGGTCCATGTTTCGAGGTAAAGTAGACACGACCAAAGTGTAACCCAGAGCAGAAGCAGTGCCATGCTTAGTCAGGTCCGTCGCTCCCTCTCTGTCTCTCTCTTTTACTCCCTCACTCACTCGCGTATGGTGTACAACGGCAATCCTTTAAATTGAAGACTAGGCACCATCATTGACACGGGCTAGATGCCTTCTGGCGGTTCGGATTGGCGGCTAGGTCAGCAGCAGTGGTGGGAACAGCAGATGGGTTTTCCACATTGGGAGTAATAATAATAATAATAATAATAATAAATTTTATTTATAACTCACTTTGTATCAATTCAATGATCTCAAAGTGCTACAATGCACATTAAAAGAAAAGAGAAAAATGCAAAAAAATAAAAAAATAAAAAATAGCAGTTTAGCCAAAGGCTTTTCAGAAGATGGGTTTTTAGGCCTTGTGTGTGACGCGAGTTTGTGTTTGTGTGTGACGTTTTGAGTGACGGCAAGGTGGTTATCCACAGCAGAGGAGGGAGAGAAGAAGCTAGTGAGTGGATTTCACGCCGACAATAACACTTAGCCTGTTCTCTCGCTAGCCTATAGAGTGGCGAAGTCACGCCCCTTCCGGTAGGGCTCAT
>NC_082403.1:10966702-10968676 GCF_031168955.1 Gadus macrocephalus
TGAGTCTTCAGGGATCTACATATGCAAATGTGTGTGTGTGCTTGCACATGCATCTGTGTGTGTGTACACAATGCATGTAATAGAAAGGAGTGTGTGTCCGACTCCACACTACTGCCCTGCTTTGAGACCGCCGGTTTGATCTTTGATTATTATCCTCGTACACATGCATGCGCATACATACGCACAGACAAACACGCACGCACATACATTCACACGCACACACACAAGCTTGTTATGTATAAGGAACATGCAAACCCCCCTTCACTTTAGGCGTCTTTGAGTGTTATTAATTATTATTATTCTTCATGTTTAACCTCTGTTTTCCTTTTATTCCTAGTCTGTTTTACATAGTTTTGAATGATGACTATATGCTCTGTAAGGTGACCTTGGGTGTCTTGAAAGGCGCCTCTAAATTAAATGTATTATTATTATTATTATTAAATGGGGGAACCCTAGAGGGCCAAATCAAGCCTGCCAGCCATCCACTCGGAGAAGAAAACACACAAGCAACGTATGTTCCCGGTCCCGTATGTTTTTGCATCTTCGTTTCTTCGCGGTTCCTATTTATGAGCAGGGAGGCTCGGGACACACCAGCGCCTGCAGGTTCTACGGGTCAGTGGACTTTACCTGCCCTATAAGTACCACCACGGATAAGGGGCGCAGGGGGACCTCAGAACCCATGGAGGGTTTGCCTGGGTTCTCCACCCATGGACAGGGGGTTGGAGACCAGGCACACACAGAAGCCTATTCACAGAGATGGGATTTATGGCGCACGTAGGGTCTGAGCACAGTGCTGACCCCAGACGACTCCCAGTCTACAGGGCATAAATCTGACTTTATTGGACGGGGTGCAGGGAGGGTGGTATCCAACGAAAGACTGTAAGGCATCGGGTTTCCAGTCAAGGCTGGCTGAGATGAGGGCCCCTCTTGTTCTCTTGCTTCTACCGGACCTTCTCTGACCTCCACATGAACAAGTGGCAAGCTTACAATAGAGCATACATGGATCGGTAGTACCTCCACCACGTCCTCCACCACCTCCGCCACCTCCGCCACCGCCGCAATTACCATCAGTACTCGGACCTCCACCACCAGCAACACCAACGATACCCACGACCCTCACCACTTCCACAATAACCACCAGCACCTCCACCACCGCCACCCTTAACATAACCGGCCCCACCTCCACCACCGCCAGCGGCTCAACGGCCATCACCACAACCTCCACCACCAACGGCACCACAACCACCTCAACCCACAGCACCGCCATCACCAGCTCCTCCACCACTGCAACGGTTAACATCACCACCTCAGTCATTAACATACCCACCACCAGCATTAGCATAACCACCCCCGGCACCGCCGACATTAACATCACCACCACCACCGCCGCCGCCGCCGCCACCACCACCGCCACCACCACCACCACCACAGCACTACCACCAGCACTGCCCTCCGTACCTCTCCTCCTAGCGGGACACACAGACCCGCTCGCCCCTGGCTCGGCCATGTCTCCAGCTGAACAATGACGCCGTGTCTGCCCCCGAAATTAATTACGTGTCGGTTCCATGCATGAGGCAGGATCGAATGAAGCGTCAGCCGGCGTACACACGGACGCCGTTAATGTAGCCTCCGCGCACACACATGCAAAGGGAGGGCCGAGATATGAGACAGAGCCATTAGCCGCACTTAATGACTTTACATATGAGTAATAGTCGAGCACGTATGAGTAATTCAGCCAAGGCACACACAGACCTCTCTCGTTCCCTAGCTCTCCCACTATGTCTCTCCATCTCTCGTTCTCTCACTCTCCCTCTATGTCTCTCCATCTCTCTTTTTCTCGCTCTCCCTCTATGTCTCTCCATTTCTCTTTCTCTCATTCTCCGTCTATGTCTCTCGTTCTCTCGCTCTCCCTCTATGTCTCTCTATGTCACGTTCCTTCTCTGACCTCTCTCTCTCTCACACTCACAACTCAAC
>NC_082403.1:10968776-10978776 GCF_031168955.1 Gadus macrocephalus
ACACAAGCATACACACACATAAGCACACCTAAGCACAGCAACACGCTCATGGTTAATAAAGGCTTGGATCTCGTGTTACCCTCCCGTCTGTTGTTCTGTGTGCAGTGGTCAACGTGCAGAGGTAACGCAGGACCGCGTTCAACAAGAGATGTGTCACTTGCTGGACTTCATTCAACATCACGAGTGTATCCGGATCATAGACTGTGTCAGGAAGGTCTGACAAAGTACAGATGTGGAACATCTGGAAGTGTCTTACTGTAAGGCTTATGACTGTGAGCTGAGTCCGCTTACAGTCACCCTAAGGGTGACAAGAGGGAGATCACAACACTGCTGGGGAAGATAGACTTATGGACACAGTAATGAACCAAGGTTAAACCAGAACCCCATGTGACACAACTTGTTTCTCATCAAAAGTGGTGAGAATGTGCTGACTGTGGCCAGTCTGATGGGTCATGCTGGAACTAATCACACACACAAGCACGCAAACACGTAGACCGATACACACACGCACACAACATGTGTTTTCATACATTAATAGGCAAACAATAATAAAAAACATTCTCCACTGCTCAGCTCAATTCAGCTTCGCTTTGGAAAAATCCCTAAAGCAAATAAATATATAAAGAAGTAATAATGATAATAATATTAAAATGAATAATTTTCAACACATAATAAATCAGATTGTTGTGTCGCACACACAAAGACACGTATGTATGCAAACGCACACACACACACACAAACACACGCGCACGACCATGACTGAGTCATGGTGAGGCTGGCTGAGATAAGGAAGTGTTTATACAGTCTCTCACAGAGCACTTAATCCCCGCTCGACCAGAAGGAGAGAGAGCCGCTCCTGTACTGTGTAACACTGGTAACAACAAAGTTATTTAAAACGCACACAGAGACACACAGAGAGGTCGAGAGAGGCAGACTGAGGGGAGGGGGAGAGAGAGGGAGAGAGGTTTTTTTAGCAGGAACTTATCTCACCGGGGTCTGTTATGAACACAAACAATATGTCAGCACTTAAACAGAGTGAGGTTTGAACGGGCGAGATAGAGGGAGAGAGAGAGAGAGAGAGAGAGAGGGGGAGGGGGAGGGGGAGAGAGAGAGAGAGAGAGAACGAACATTTTAGCAATACAAATTAGACACAGTATCAAGATTGTCATGAGTGAGTGTGTAAGTATTAGGTTGTGTGTTGTGTGTGTGTGTATGTTTTAGGTTGTGTGTGTGTGTGTGTGTGTGTGTGTGTGTGTACGTGCGTGCGTGGGTCGGGCTGGGAATGGGACAGTTCTAATCATCAGGAAGCTTCCCAGAACTTTTCATATATTTCTTGCTCTTGCAGTACACAATAATAACATTACCCTCACCCTATGTGCCCTATAACACGTTCTCTCTCTCTCTCTCTCTCTCTCTCTCTCTCTCTCTCTCTCTCTCTCTCTCCTCTCTCTCTCTCTCTCTGCCTCTCTCTCTCTCACCCTCTGCCTCTCTCGCTCTCCCTCTGCCTCTCTCGCTCTCTTATTCCTGGAACTCAGTTGCCCTCATTCTTTCTTTCTCCCACCCCTCCCTTGTTCTCCCCTCCTCACCCCACTTCACCCGAGGTTCACAGGGTTGCTGCCCTACTTACCTTACGTACCGCCCGCCCTGGCTGCAGTTGACCCCGCTCTCCCCAACCCCCTCTCTGTTGACAAGGGGAGGAGGAGGAGGAGGAGGAGAGGAGGAGCGAGGGAGAGAGGGAGGGGATGTTGCAGGGTTTATGTAAGTGCAGGCCAGGGGGGGGGAGGGGTGTTGTAGACAGAGATAAACAGACATTAACAATGAGAGACACACGCGCACAAACAGACATTGTGTCATACAGATAAAGGGGAGAGAGAGAGAAGAGCGAGAGAGAGGTTGAGAGTTAGAGAGAGAGAGAGAGAGAGAGAGAGGTTGAGAGTTAGAGAGTTAGAGAGTTAGAGAGAGAGAGAGAGAGAGAGAGAGAGAGAGAGAGAGGCCCTGATGAATGGCATGCAGACTGAAGTAATGCAGAGTCATAAACAAGTCTGCGTGCGGCGCGTCGTTCGCCTTGGGGGACCATGTAAAGGGGAGGGGCTTACGGTATTAAAGTTCTGCTGTCGACTTTACTTGGAGGCAGGCAACCTGAGGACAGTGCGATGACTGCGCGAACAATAATAATGCTAGCAAAGCTTGCCCTGTGCGTTAAACACACACAAACAAACAAGCAAACGCACACACACTCACTCACTATACAGACATGCTGGAGTCGATACAGGGTTGTGTGAGGAGAGGAGAGAGGAGCATCTGCAGTGATGAGGTCTGGTCAGGACAGTGCTGAGCACTGCATCACAGAGAGGATAAGGATAAGGGATGAGCGGGCATGGGGTCTCTCCATCTCTCTCTCTCTCTCTCTCTCTCTCTCTCTCTCTCTCTCTCTCTCTCTCTCTCTCTCTCTCTCTCTCCCTCTCGATTCTCAGTCTGGCTGCTCTGCTTTAATGTCTGAAGTGTAAACGACTGCTTTCCCAATAACATAGCAAAACAAAAGGATACATTCAGGTACTTTAATATTTATTCATGTTGATTCAATTTAATGTTTAATGTAAATCTGTGTTTCATTGAACCCTATATCTGCCTGAATTTCTCACAGCATGCAGTAAGCCCCACGTGTCTGGCCATTGTCTGTCTGTCTGTCTGTCTGCTGTCTGGAAGAGGCTGTTACCACGGCGACTCGTCTCCATGACAACAGCCACCCCATTCCCTATCACCATCCCGGTCCATAAGTCACCACCACCACCTCCTTTACACCGTCTCTCTCCTCCGCCCACACACGCCCCGCGCATGCTTACACACACACACACACACACACACACACATGTGCCTACACACACACACACAAACGATTCATATGTCACCCACTGCATTCACACCCCACTGTGCCCCATCATCTCTCTCTCTCTCTCTTTCTCTAAGAGAAAGAGAGCGAGACGGGCGGAGAGAGAGAGAGAGAGAGAGAGAGAGAGAGAGAGAGAGAGAGAGAGAGAGAGAGAGAGAGAGAGAGAGAGAGAGAGAGAGAGAGAGAGAGAGAGAGAGAGAGAGAGAGAGAGAGAGAGAGAGAGAGAGAGAGAGAGAGAGAGACCAATCTCTGTAGTATCCTGCTTCTCTCTCGGCCATTGGAATGGGGAAAGTAATGAGAGTATCCGCAGGGTAGCAGGAACTCTGTGGGCTGAAAGTGGGCATGTGTGTCATATGTCTGTCTCGTGTGTCTGACGTGTGTGCTTCTGTGTGTGTGTGTATGATTGTGTGTATCTGCCAGTGTGTGGGTGTCTCCTATGTGTGAGCATGTGTCTTGTGTGTCTGCGTGTCTCATGTGTGTGTGTGGGTGTGTGTGTGGGTGGGTGTGTCTCGTGTGTGTGCATGTCTAATGTGTGCGTGTGAACGTGCAGAGGGGAGTTGATACATGGACAGAGAAGCAGAAGGGTAGATAAGCTAACAGAGAGGGAGGGTTGGGCAGGGACTGAGGAAAGGGAGGGGGGGAGAGATGGATGGAGGTGTGGGGGTCCCAATAACCATCTCCTGTAGCAGTGGCCTCGTTTCCTGGACCGCCCACACCCCCTCCCTCTCTGAGCAGCATTAAGGGGAGCGGGACGGGGGGCCAGAGACACACCCCACTACCACCGGAGCCCACTGCGGCTTTCACAGCCTGGAGGCACACATCTGGTGGAACACACACAGGGACACACACGTAGGCACGCACACACACACACACACACACACACACACACATACACACACACGCTAAGACACACACACACACACACACACACACACACAACACACGTTAAGACACACACACACACACACACACGTTAAGACACACACACACACACACACACACACGTTAAGAACGCGCACACACACACACACACACACGCTAAGACACACACATACTAAGACACACACACACGTTAAGACACACACACACACACCACACACACACACACACGCACACACACACACTTACGCACACACACTTACGCACACCTACGCAGGCATGCACACGTACACACAAACACACTCTGCCTTAATGAATGCAATATCCTTCATGTCGCCTTCAATAACCCAGGGTGCAAGGGGAGGGGTGAGCAGGAGGGGCACTATGCCAGAATGTAAGGCTCAGGTGCCTGCCTCCCCACCCACCTAACACACACACACACACACACACACATCCCAACATAAACACACACCGCTACGCACACACTTGATCCATTGCCAGAGCGTGGTCCATGGGACTTGTGATTCCCTCTGCCAGATGAGGAGAGGAGATAAGAGGAGAGGAGATGAGGGGACAGGGGGCCCGAGGAAAGTAGGCCATGCACGCAGTGACCAGCCTCCCTCATCCATTTAACCGCCATTACGTCATGGATACCCACGTGCACACACATGGGAGAAGAAACGCAATACGCACACAGAAAGGAGAGTAGAACCTGCTTTTCATGAGCTAACTCCTGAGGTAAAAGGGAGCTGCGTGTGTCACCACAGAACAGACTCTCAACGGTGTGGGCTGACCACGGATGGGCCTGGATGCAGTGTTTACACCTATATGAATACGGAATACATTTATGATAGAGGAACCATGAGCAATGCATGTGTGAGTGCGTGTCTGTGTCACTGTGCTAGGTACTACCTGTGTGTCTGCGTGTGTTTGTGTATTTGTGTTCAGCAGCTGGCCCCAGGCAGGACACTAAGCTGTAGGGGTATCCAGGCTGAACCTCTACCTCTCCCTCTCTCTAGCGCAGTCATGGCAATGTCCTCAGGTGGCCTGCCCCTCACTTTAGTCTATGGCAGAACTTTGATACGTTAAGACCCTCCTTTTCACAGCGTCCCCTATGGTGAACTCCACACCGCCTATGGACTTTTTTATGGGTCTGCGCACATCAGTTTGCCATTCGTGCCATTCGTCAGGGCCTGCCTCGTTCTCTCTGTCGATGTCCTGAGCTGTGGTCGTCAGAGTTCTCTCTCTCTCTCTCCCTCTCCCTCTCTCCCTCCCTCCCTCCCTCCCCCCCTTCCCCCCCATGAGCTCTGCTTAATAGCATTAACTAGCCTGTGTATGTTAGCACCTGCTTTGATGTTCTTAAACAACCTATCCACCGCAAGCCAGTGCTAATCTAAGCTAGCCAGTCTGGCGCATCGCTCAGCGGCGTCAGGTGTATCATGGTCTGAGCGATGGGAGCAGAGGGGAAGCGGAGGTGATTATATCGCTAAGCACTCTTGTCGACAGGGAGCGCGCAGCCCTCCCGCCGCGCGCCGCGATTAGCCAGCGAACGTTCTCTCCCCGACACGACGGCTAATGCACTCTGTCTGACTTCATTAAATTAAATCTCATTCAGAAGGCTTGATTGGTATTGGAAATGTGCCGCCGAGATTGAACCAAAAGGAGGATGTATGAAAAAGAACAACATTAACCTGACAAAAGTATCACGAATGAACAGGCTGAAATGCTTTGGATTATCCATACGCCCGGTTCTGTATCAACAATTTGGTAACACATAAATCAAGGAAGTATTTTACAGTTCAAAACTTTTATTTGAATGTTAAATGAACAAAACGTTGTTTTCAAGGTAAAAAAAGTACAAAAAACAATCAAAGAAAAACTCTGTTTTTCTAGCACCATAGCAGACTAAATTCTACATTCATAAAATGAATGATGAATGAAGGAACGAATCGATAAAGAAAGTTGAGGGAGCAGGAAAGAGATGAATTGTGATGATATATGATAAGATGCGATGATATAAGATTAGAGGCAATTAAGTGCACGATGAGAGCATATGAGAGATGAGAAGATGATCTTGAGGTGGGATTAGATGCGGTGCAACTATCTAAGATGATCAGACCTCCAGGGCGGGAGATGAGGTTAAAAGCCTTAAAAAAATGTTGCATCCTATTGCTGCACAAAATGAATCAATGGAGCAGGTACACTGAATAGTCTCTAACGTTGTTTTGTTGCAAAGGATAAAGCAACCTAAAAGATATGGATTAAATTGTCGCCAAACAACAAGCATTACAGTTTAGTCTGTGCTTTGACTCGATATCTAATGTGATGCTTTATGGCCCTCCGATTGCTGGCCTTGAGAGCTTCCTGATCCAGTCCCAGGCACTTATCACAGTCACTCTTCCTTGGAACATGACGGGAGGTGACGAAGGACACCATGTGCTTCGCCACAGCAAGGTTCTCCTCTGACTGCCGATGCCTTCTATTGAACGTTTGGCGACCCCGTAAGACCGGAACAGATATAAATATTTCTGTGACTCTATGGAAATGTTATTCGAAGAACAAAACTCAACAAACACTATTTTAAGGCTGCAACATATGGGACAAAGGGTCAAATTTAATGGATTCTGAGTAGAGTCTAGAGACTGCATGTGCGTGAATCACAGTTGGACAGAGGGAGGGAGCGTAAAACTTTCTTAGAAGACCTGTCAGCTCAAGTTAAACACAGGGAATGGAATATGGAAATCGATTAATTCAAAGCCCTAGGTCATATGCACATCGACTTCGTAACCGTTTTCGGACACACCTGCTATTTCTGCTTCTGGACACAACAGCATGTGCCAAGGGCTGGGTGAATGGGATGACTCACTGTCCTCTCAGCCACTCACATCCCTGGCCTTGTAGCTTCTAAACAGGCTATGCTAACCAGAGTGGAGAGAGCGACACATAGCCCTCACCAAACGCAGATAAGGCTTTTCCCGATCACATTTTTGTGTTTACCCAGCTCAATAAACCTGCAGCCAAAGCCAGATGGTGGGGCTTCAACGTGTCATTTCAAGTGTAATCATCGCCCATGTCATTTCACATCAACACTGCTGCTTTCTTCTGCAACACGGTAACATAGTAAATCTATAATATCTGGTACAAGCACTTGCTACCTCTGTTTTAGCCAATAAAATCAATAGTATACTGTTATAAAGAATGGAAGCAATGATACTTTGCGTAAAGTCGTTTGACTTAATCAATCTAACTGAATGTCAGCAGTTATTCAGATTCCATTGACCTTTAGGGAGCTGGCTGTGGGGGCAGACGGTTCAGAGGGAAGCCACCAATGAGATCCCTACTCATGTAAAACAGCAAAACCTACCTGAATAACACTGGGGTGCGATTTCGCAGGGGTTATTTGTTTTAAATGAGCCTTTTGATTAGCACATTAAAAGACTTGAAACCATTAATAGAGCAAGGGGGCAATAATGAGGATATTCAATTTAATATCTTATAGTTAGTAGAATTTTTTTGCAAAACAACTCTTGAAGTTTTGCTCTTCTTTTATATCAACGAAAATGGTAAATACAGTGAATAATCAAGAGTAAACTAAAATAAATAAAGATCTCAAATCCCAGAGTACAAAAACTAAAAATACAAAAATAAGTCCATGTACAAAGGATGCTAAAATATGACACGGCTTGTAAGACATTTGAGCTTTGGTATTACTTGGTGAACCCAAGCCTCACAACCAAACCAGAGCTCTGACTGGTGTGTTTGTTATGCCGGACCTCTAAAAGCACCCTGATCTGACCCCATTTAAATCAGCAAAAACCTGAATGTAGGCAGCTAACTTATTAAATTGAAGTAAGTAAGTACGTCCTTCTTAGGAAATGAAGAAATTCGGTCTGAAACTCTAGAGGGCTTTTAATTTGAAACGGATACAGGAAGATTAAAGTTTGTATTAACATCATGATTCAATAACAAATATTTAACCAATTATATGTGACCCAGCAAATGGGAGAAGATTAGAAAACAAGGAGGCTTCAAATCAGAAGTATCCTATGCAGCAAATAGGTAAATAAACCTCTGACTGCACTGTATACACTGTCTTTGTTTGCACAACGTTTCCATAAATAAAATAAAAAATAACAAATAGTAAGGCAGAATGCAATGCCACCCTGAACTAGACATAACCAAAAATAAATAAAAGGTCTGAGGTAGGAAAAACCCTCTGAATCGTTCTGATGTTCACTTTAATGCCAATCTGCACAATCAATAATCTCTCTTCAACCCAGGGACATTCAGCAACTCAATTTTGACAAACCTGTTTCTTCCTGGGCCAGTGAGTTCCTCCATAGTCGTGCGTTATCTATGTCCCTCAGAGCAAAGAGAAAGAGGCTTCTGCATCATGCAGTTTGGAGGCATGTGGTCATCGTTGACTAGCCTTCCAAGCCATCTTCTTGGGCTGCATTGACACTTCAGAAAGACCATAAATCAATGAGGCTCCATATAATTAGATCACAGGTTGCATTTATCATCAATTGACCATCAATCCTTAAAAAGAGAACTTCAGATAAGGTGATCTCATATTTTTTGAGCAACACAGCTCTGAATAGTGAAATTACCTAAGTTAAGGAAACCGATTTTTATCGAGAAATTACCAGACTTATCTGTGCAACGCAGACTGATGTTTATGCATGGTTACTCAGGGACTCCTGAATTGATATCACATTATTTTGAATTAAAAATAAATAAAAAAATCTAACCGTCAAATTCAATGCGAGCCTCACCGACATGTTGCTTCTCACCAGTGGAAGTCAAACATGAAGACAGCACATCTACCATATGTGCTCCTTCTCCTCTGTAATGCTTGAGTTTATTAATTTCCCTCTGTACTCCATCACAGGGTCTCCGTTTTAGAGACGGCCCCTTGGCAAACACCCCTCGACCTAGTGCACACACACAGATAGCATAACACTGCTGAGAGCTGTACACTTCTGCTTTTCAATATCCCCAGAAGCTACAGAGGAAGGAGCCTGTCATAACACATCAATAACCACATGACAGCACAGCATTAATAAAAGATGCGAACCACAACAATGCGTGAGAAAAATGGCTTCATTAATTGAAAACCCCCCTACAACTAAATTATAATCTTTTGCCAGCTTTGTTATGGTCTTTGCATGCTTCTGTCCCAGTACGCCTTTTTTTTTTAGGTAAACCAACAGTTATCCTTCCAACTGAAGATGGGAGAACCAAATGCACTGCCTTACTCTTTGCAATTTTCCATTTATTTTGTTCACTAAACCCCAGTACTAGATAGTCCTTACTAAAGGTAAGCTGTGATAGAACTACAAAAAAACAAGTGCAATGAAAACACATTAACCATACCGTGCCGTTGAAGAGAGTTGATGTATTTAACTTCCATCTCTGCCATCCTGTCCCGGCCCTTGGCAGCGTGTTCTGTGGCCACCTTTACAGCAGCTTTCATGTGTCTCGTGGCAGCCGTCGATAATCCCATAATCAAATACATTTTTAATGTAATCACATAGCCCCATAAATCCTACTCTTGATCCAAGCGATCGATTTGTTACACCGCCACAGTTTAGTTCATTTGAGGAAAAATAAGTGGTTTGGTTCAGTTTCAAGCACGATTCAAAGATGGATCAGAAAAAAGAACCACACGTCATAGAGGCTAAACTGAGAGGCACCACCTTGCTAATGACCAACTTGCAATTGCAAGGTGCTAATTTAAATGGATGTGGTTGTGTGTGTCCGTGTCTGTGTGTGTGAGTGACAACACACACACACGAGGAAACATGGACATTCAGGTCAATGCTCACTAACCTATGACCCCACACACATAGACACACACCACAAACACACACACCGCTAACTTTTCATATACACTCAAACTCAACAGCCGGCGACAAGACTTCCTTGCACCTTGGCAGCAATAAAACAATAAACAAGTGGTGACCCACCTGCTGCTGCTGAACAGTAGGGGGGAGGGAGACGGCTTGGGGGGCGAGCGGGGTTAAGGGTGAAGGGGGGTTGGCTACTTATTGCCTGTATTCACCCGACACTTGGAAATACTTCAAAACTTCTCTCTCTCTTTCTCTCTCTCCCTCCCTCTTTGTATATCAATGTGTCTTTCTCTTTCTCTCTCTCTCTCTCTCTCTCTCTCTCTCTCTCTCTCTCTCTCTCTCTCTCTCTCTCTCTCTCTCTCTCTCTCTCTCTCTCTCT
>NC_082403.1:10983776-10991526 GCF_031168955.1 Gadus macrocephalus
GGAGGGATGGAGGGAGGAGGGAGGGGGGGGAGAGAGAGCGAGAGAAAGTGAGCGAGATAGAGAGCGAGAGAGAGAGCGAGCAGGGAGTGGCAGAGCAACAAGGCTGCTGAGGAGGCATAAAAGTGAGCTCAGGGGCTCCTCCTTCTCCATCACGTTGGAGGAATGTAATAATCCAATTATCCGCCGACGAGAACCCGCACCACTTTAGGGTACCACACACAAGAGGGCACGCACACGCGCACACACAGAGAAACTCAACACAGTACTTTTGAAGCTGCCAGGTTTTAGGTTTGGTAGATAAGCACACACACACACACACACTGAGACACACATGCCCAATTGCCCTTTTAAAGGCACTCGGCCAGCACAGACACACACAACCTAGGCGGACGGGCATTCGATTCCCATGCACTAATTGAGTCGTACGTGTCCGAGCGAGAGCGGTAGCCGCGGCGCAGCTAATCATGGTTATTGACGGCCATTTATGAGAGGTCAACAACATGTTGTATTGAGGACTGCTAGTCTCACACAGATGCTCTATAGGGCGAGACCAAGCTGTTCCCTGGGATTAACCCACCCACACACACACACACACACAAACACACACACACATACGCACGTACGCACAGATATGTAGGCAAACCTAAACGCACACACACACACACACACACCGTAGAGTGCAATCACTAAATGTTATTTGAGTGACAAGATGAACTCGGCACATGTATCTCGTCCACAGAATTGGGAGAGGTATTCAACGTGAGCACTCATCCCTGGCGCTCTGAGACCTATTTGTGGACACATCTGTCACTCCTAAATAAATCAAACACACACACACACACTTAATTTTCCTGAGTCATTTGCAAAATGGAACGAACTGAATGTGTGTCTGTGTGTGTGTGGGGGTGTGTGAGTGATACAGACTGAGGAAATCTGGACATTCAGGTCAATGCTAAATGCCTTTAATTAATCTATAACCACAGACACACACACACACACACACACACACACACACACACACACACACACACACACACACACACACACACACACACACACACACACACACACACACACACACACACACACACACCGAATCAGCCTCACAACGATTTAAAGTAAATCAGTATTGACCTCTGAAAAATATATAGATAATGTGGCGACCGCCACATTAGGAGTTGAAGACCGAACTTGTTTGTTTGTTTTTGTCCGCGACCCCTTTCACCCACAGGGCTTAGCCCGCCACGGCATGGCCCATATGGAGGACTTACCAGCGAGTGTTAGCGTAATCAGGCAGGGTTAGCATACATTACGCTTATAGGCTCCATGACCAAAATATATATTTATTGAAGGATTGGAATATAAAATCCCGGTTCCATATGAACACAAAAAAAGAAATGAAATCCAAAAGCAAATGGTTGCATGCAAGCATACCGCCCGTATGTAGTACTAAGAAGGATACTTTTTTCTAACGTTACCATTTTATGGTTTGAGCGATTTGACTTACGTGTGTGAGAAAAAGTATCCGACACAATGCATATCCAGCAGTTTCTACAAAGGGAGAATTCAGCACGAGTAAAAATGTTTTGGTTGCGTCAACACCCCCACACCCCCCTCCCCCTTCCCCCCCCTTTAAAAGGCTGAGAACCACAGCATTTTATGTCATTAACTTCAAATGAGCATCCATTCAAAGTGCACGGGCTGCTGGCTTCAGCTAGCGGGAGTCACTGGCAGACACACACACACACGCACACACACACACACACACACACACACACACACACACACACACACACACACACACACACACACACACACACACACACACACACACACACACACACACACACACACACACAGGCAGAGAGAAAGGGGATATAGACTAAAAAGGAGATAATAGGGTCATGAGAGATGTCACAGATGGTGCCAGCGGGGCACCCTCATTGACCACGCCCCAGATAACACACCGTCCAGCCCAGCCCCCCCAAACCCCCCCCCCCCCTGTCCCCCTGTCCCCCAACGCTCTCCCATCCTCAAATGATCACCACCCCCAACCCTCTTCCCTCCGCTGGTTTACCAAGGTTTGACTCTGTCTTGTCACCCCGCGGGCCCAGCTAACACACACACACACATACAAACACACACACACACACACACACACACACACACACACACACACACACACACACACACACACACACACACACACACACACACACACACACACACACACACACACACACACACACACACACACACACACACACACACACACACACGTACGCTCAAAACCATGCAGACAAACACTCTGCTCCAGGACCCCCGCTCCGCTCCGGTCCTGACAAAGCCCTTTTGCCATCGCGTCGCAAAAAATCTATTTCCCTGAGGTGCCGGGCCAAAGCAATTTTGATCCTACAGTCTTATCTGTCCCATCGAAAGCACACACTTCCAGAGCAGCCACACCGAGACACAACAGGGACAATTTGAGCTCCCACAGCCCTGAAATATGGCAGCAACCGTTCAATCGCTGTCACTGACTTCTCCCCTCTGCTGTACACAGAATAAGATAGTGTGAGCCCCCCCCCACCCCTCCACCTAAGCACCAACTCTACCATGCCCTGGGCACCCCCACCTCTCCAGCCGGCTACAACCTGGATCTCTGCTGCCCCCTTCCACCTCCCACCCGTGCCACAGCCTGCACCCCCTTCCTCCCCCACCACCGCACACTGACCCCCGCCAACACCACCCGTTCCCCACCCAACTCTCTCTCTCTCTCTCTCTCTCTCTCTCTCTCTCTCTCTCTCTCTCTCTCTCTCTCTCTCTCTCTCTACTCCCCTTCACCAATTCCTCCCCATCATCTCCTCTCCTCTCCCTTTATCTCCCCCCCCCCCCCCCCCCCTGCCTCGGGCCTGTGTGATCTGATTACGCCGTGGCGATCGCCTCCAAAACAAAAACGAGCCCAGGCTGTCAACTTAAGTTCTAATCAGGCGGAGTGCCCCCCCCCGCCCCCCCTCCACGCCACAGTCAGGGAATAATAACACGGATCTCCTGTGTTATTCAGCGCTGTGTGTTTGTGTGAGCCGCTAAGACCCTGGCTGGGAAGATATAACCTCAGTGACATCTGAACTCACGGAACACGGCCTTGTTGATGAAGCTCCCCAAATCCTTAGGTTAGATGGAGAGTGTGTGTGTGTGTGTGTGTGTGTGTGTGTGTGTGTGTGTGTGTGTGTGTGTGTGTGTGTGTGTGTGTGTGTGTGTGTGTGTGTGTGTGTGTGTGTGTGTGTGTGTGTGTGTGTGTGTGTGTGGGTACGTACGTGTGTGTGTACCTGAAACATCATCTCTTGGCAATGAAATCCAAACGTTTTCAGTAAAAAGTCAACAGCAAAACCTATAATACCTACATAATACCCATCCATCCTTCATGTTTAGGCACACACACACACATGTAACCACACTGCAGGCAAAAAGAAAAGGGCAGAGAAAAATGCCAGAAGGAAAATGAAAAGAGAATCATCATAACAAACAAAAACAATTGCTGGGGAGTGTGTGCTACAGTTTGGATTGGGGGCAGATTAAGAGAGATACTATTTGGATGGGATTGACCATTTCAGGTTAAGAGGTTCGATCAGCAACTTAAATATGGCTTAGGAGCATCCGACGAGATGATGTCACACATGGTTAATCCGGCCATGATGGTTTCGGTATGATTTAGAAACTCTGTGTAATCCCGTCATGATTTCAACGGTGACCTGAAATTGGTATGGAGGTCTTGGAGTAAGGTAGGTGTGTGTGTGTGTGTGTGTGTGTGTGTGTGTGTGTGTGTGTGTGTGTGTGTGTGTGTGTGTGTGTGTGTGTGTGTGTGTGTGTGTGTGTGTGTGTGTGTGTGTGTGTGTGTGTGTGTACATGCCTATTGAATGGGTGTGACTATTGGGTTGAGGAAAGGGGGGTTGTTTGACCGGGGGGGGGGGGGGGGGGGAGCATGTGTTTGAACACATGCAGGGAGGTTTGCAGGGATGTAGTAAGGTAGAAGCGTGACTCATACCCCCCCTCACCTTTCTTTAAAAATACACCCTCCACACACACACACACACACACACACACACACACACACACACACACACACACACACACACACACACACACACACACACACACACACACACACACACACACACACTCTCCCCTTACCAGCGTAACACACGCTTCAAGCCCTCAAAATCCCCTGAAAGCTTTTGATCCTTTGAAAATGTGGGACCCCCCCCACTCCGACAATCACACGCAAACACACACCCTTCCCAACTCACCACCACTCCTCTTCCTTGCTCACCCTCTACAGCACGGGGTTGATCGCCAACCGAATTCTCTCTCTCTCTCTCTCTCTCTCTCTGTCCCATTCTCTCTCTCTCTCTCTCTCTCTCTCTCTCTCTCTCTCTCTCTCTCTCTCTCTCATATTTGTGAGTATCTGCTTGTGTGTACCTGTGTTTATGGAAGTGCATCGTTTGTTTGAATATGTGTGTCTGTGTAATCATAAGAGATGGTGTGTGTGTGTGTGTGTGTGTGTGTGTGTGTGTGTGTGTGTGTGTGTGTGTGTGTGTGTGTGTGTGTGTGTGTGTGTGTGTGTGTGTGTGTGTGTGTGTGTGCGCGCGTATGTGTTTGAGATCAGGACTGGATCCTTCTCCCTCACCTGAGAGAATTCCCCATCCCGAGTCAGCCTAGCACAGATGAAAGTGAATGATGGGTGACCTGAAAATGTCACCAAAGTGGGGAGAGGGAGAGAGAGTGAGAGGGAGAGACGTCGTGAACAACAGAGGGAGAGACAAGCGACAAAGGAGGTACAGGCGTGTTCCAGGGATTCTGGGATTTAGGGGAAAAAATAATAACTAACTGAGGCCATCAAAATCACATCTGTTTTCAAGTGATCATCTTAATAAATGATAGTTCCTGATAATAATAAATAAATAAACAACAATAACAAAAAAATAGTACATTTACAAGCTTCTCACAATATCACCAAATCGAATGATTAAAAATGAAAATGTAATAACAAAAAAAAGGTGTACTCATCACAGTAGACATCGAGGAAATCAGGGAAAGGCAAATAAAAATATAAAAAGATTTGTAAAAGGTTAACTGGTTAAAATAGGGCCTGGTTAAATATGGCATGGCAATGATGAATAAATATTAAATGTGCGCAGGCGCACACACACACACACACACACACACACACACACACCCACACGCACGCACAAACCAATCACTGATCTCCTGAAGCAAGTCTCTCTTTTGCTGACTTTACATTTAAATGAGTGAGCGGATAATCCTAATGTTTGTTGCTTAGGGGGGGTCACTAAGAACCGTCCCATGTGTAACCATGGCAACAGACAGCCAATGAAGTCTCGGCAAAGTAATCTCAAGCCAAACATTCTTCACATGTGAACAATGAGAGGTAAGGGGTGACTTTTTCATTTTGGATTGCAGTTTCTTTGAAGGATAATGGGGGGGGGGGGGGGACGGGGGACGACAGTCATATATTATCATCCCGTTCTAGCACTCGCTCTCCCCCTCCCTCACACATACACACTGCATGTACAGTGAACACATGCATACACACGTAAAGTGTACACACACACACACAAGGTGTACACACACACACAAGAAAACCCACAGCTGCTTATCTTTACCTCCCTCTTCCTTCATTGGCTGAATTGTCCCAGAATATTCTCTCTCTCTCTCTCTCTCTCTCTCTCTCTCTCTCTCTCTCTCTCTCTCCCTCCTTCCCTCTCTCTATACACCCCCCCCCCAGAGCTGGTGCAGAAAGTGGCGTGTAATTATGTCCTAATCTTTGACCAGTATCGCTACTGCTACAGGGCTGTTTGCACAGAGCACTGAGTCAGAGTAATGGGTAGACATGCCCGGACATGCATGTGCAGAGAAAACACACACCCACGCACACACACAGACACACAGACAGATGCACACCACGACAAACACACAACAACATACACCCTTGCACATACCAACTTACACATGGGTGTACCACACGGCCCATCAACTCTGCGCATAAATGCATAAATAAAAAAACACACCAAGCTTCCTTGATGGATGCCGAGAGACGGTCGAAGACGGCGGCGTTAAGTTCGATCAACTGGACGGAAAATAACGCATAAAAAAACCCCGCTGGATTACTCAATTGGAGAGTGGTTCTCCACGTTGAGCTGCTGTATCCCGGCGTCATGAATGCGTAATGCGTTTCGCTGCGGGCCTACTTCACTGCTGTCTAACTGTGTGGAGCCCGGCTGCGCTGAAACTTTGCAAGTCTTGTCTCGCTGGGCCGTGTGCGGCGGAGATCAGAGGGGCCGCCAGAAGAGCCCCCGCTGGAAGGCAGAGAAACGACTGACGGCAGCTGCCGAGTGCGGCCGCCGCCAAGGCTCCGACCGGCCACAATTGCGAGCATGTGTGCGTGCGGCTAGGCGTGTGCGTGTGTCTGTGTGTGCGCGTGCGTGCGTGTGGACGTCGCACACACACATGCACGCATCTGCTTTTGATGTAGTCCTCACACGCTGTATGGATCTATAGCTGACGTGCGTTTTGCATTAACCATGCGCACACGCACAGGCCGCCCGCACGCGCACACGCCACCACATGCACAAACACGTGCACGCATATGCTAACAAACACTTGACTCCGTTTCAGAATGTGCAGTATCAATTCCAAGTAGGCCAGCGGTTAGGCTGCCAGAGATCATAAACAAGCCCCGATCGGTCAGTTTATATGAAACCAAACATGGACTACATCAAGTAGGTATAAAAAAAGAGCCCACAGGATACATCTCCTGGCAGCTAAGTGTGTAAACGACTCTCCCATTTGCAGATTCAGCTGCTTATCGATGCCGGTGCCTCGATGCATGCTTATCACACCAGCTATGGTGTTGGATGCTGCTGGCATTGATTGAGGTAGGCTCATAAAAACGGCGGAAACGAAAGATAAGGAGGGGACTTTTGGGGCTGGTTCCCATCACAGGTAAATTGAATGCAGATGATGCGATATGCAGTGATGATGAACTCGGCAGCGCAAGTCATACCAATCAGACTAGTTTATATCCTGCTCTTGAGCGAACGTCAGCTTGTATCTCGCTGCAGTATCTCACAGGCATGCGGATATAAACACGCAAATATGCATACACACAAACCACACGTACACACACAAACACACACACACACACACACAAACACACACAGACACAAACACACAGGGACACGGTGTATCTAGGCTCCTGTGATCCCTTAAGTTCCAAACCAGCACACAGCACAAGACACGGGACGAGACAGGCGTGTTAAAAAAAAAAAGCCAAGTGCAATGCTACGAAAACACCATCGCTTCAGAGCTCGAGGTAGACTCCGGGCTGCTACAACAACATGACCCCCGCGACACGAACCTGGGGAACTCGGTGCGTCGTGGCCGGCAGCGGTAACTCACGGCCCCAGCGCGACACTGATTAGGATGGCCCTGCGCCGTAACCCGTCACACACACACACAGTGCAGGCTCCAGCGCTCCGCCCTGCAGGGGACGGGCCCGGCGTGTCTCCCCCCGAAGGGCTGCTAAGTTCTTCAGGGAAAGAGGGGTCGAATCCAAAGGAATAGCTTTAAAGAGACTTTATTTGTATAAAGTATTTTCGGTATGGTAAACTGATGCTCTGAAGTAAAGAGAGATTGAAGATGTGCCTTAGCACGTGCGAGAGTATTCTCCCAG
>NC_082403.1:10991626-11004126 GCF_031168955.1 Gadus macrocephalus
GCTCCCCTCCCCTGCTCTGGCTCCGACCCAGTAAACTCACATATGAACCAAATCCTGGCCGTGTGATAGGCTGTCTCCGAGACACATGACTGCTGGTGTTTTCAGACACTCTCTGGCTCCCTGGTACTCCCAGAGGAGGATACAGTTATCCTCCTTACACAGAAAAACAACATCATTCATCCCACCTCCCTCTCTCTCTCTCCCTCTCTCTCTCTTATCTCCCCGTCCTGCATTTCCACCTCTCTCTATATTTATACCGCATCCCTCCCTCCCAATATCTCCCTCCCTCTGTGTCGCTCGCTCCCTCATTGTTGATGTTGTTAAGCTGTGTTGTTTAGTTTGTGTCTTCTCCACTTTCCCCCTTAATGAAAACAACTCTAAGTTGTTTGCATGCTCCCATTTGGAACCGCATTCCCTTTTTTTTTTTTTTTTCTCTTTCCTTTCTTTCTGTCGAGCGCACAATTGAACCGCCACTGTTGGTTTTGCTCAGACCAATGTCTGCTGTGAACTCCAATACCCTGCAATCTAAATAATCTAGATGTTCCCCTAACACAGTCTGACAGCGGGGGAAACTAACCAATTTGTCTCCTGTTTTGTGGAGTCCTCCTTCCTGTATCACTTTAAAAAACCCTTGGCGGGGCTGAGGTGTGTGTGTGTGTGTGTGTGTGTGTGTGTGTGTGTGTGTGTGTGTGTGTGTGTGTGTGTGTGTGTGTGTGTGTGTGTGTGTGTGTGTGTGTGTGTGTGTGTGTGTGTGTGTGTGTGGATAGGCGGCGGCGGCGGCAGGGTGGGGGTGTTGGGGGTGCATGGGTGTGTGTGTGTGTGTGGGGGGGGGGGGACGCACTACAAGGGCCCATAAATATTCACCTGTCTGCCGCGGCTGCCCTCTACGGCGGATGAGGAATGAGACCGGAGGCCACTGCTACCACTGCTACCACTGCTGCCTCTGCTGCCTCTGCTGCCTCTGCTGCTGCTGCTGCTGCTGCTGCTGCTGCCGCCTCCAGACCACCAGAAGCCAGCCAGGTCACTTTGTTACACGGTTGCTCACATTGTCACATCCTGTCCCAGGCACACAAGACAAAAGACCCTGGGGGGAGTGGGAGGGGAGAGGGGGCGGAGGGTAGGGGGAAGGGGGGGGGGGGGGGGGGGGGGGGAGCTGCAGCTGGGTAGGATACGTGAGTTCATCCCGTTCAGTTCTTTATTTATTTAACTTGACCTTCATTGTCCGCGGGCGTTCTCCGTGCGGCGACACACACAAGTCTTTGGTGCGGCGGGACTTGAAAGACATGGGTGTGTTGTGTGCGTGTGTGTGTGTGTATGTGTGTGGGCGAGGGTGGGTGGTTAAGGGTCAGCATGGGACGTTAAATGGATGGTATGTCAGTTTCCCGAAGCAGCGGTCAGCCTAGCAGTGAGGTGTCCCCTTAACCAACACACATAACCTGTGATGGTACCCAGTCAATCACTCATTAGTGCCCGAGGTACACACACACACACACACACACACACACACACACACACACACAGACACACACACAGACACAGACACAGACACAGACACACACACACACACACACACACACACACACACACACACACACACACACACACACACACACACAATCACACACACACACACACACACACACACACACACACACACACACACACAATCACACACACACACACACACACACACACACACACACACACACACACACTCACAATCACACACTCACAAACACACACACACACATACAACTCCCCCCCACACCCCCACCCACACACACACACATGCATACACCCACACCCACGCACACATATTCAGCTGCATTTCAATAATGCAAACACACACACACACATTAGAAACACACAGACACAGACACATTTGCAACCACACCCATTGCACCCACGTTCACAGTACACACACACACACACACTCTCTCTCCTACACCACAAGGCACAGAGAGTGAGTGCGTCAAGTTCAAGCCAGCCCTGTTGTTCTCCAAGATGATCAGAGGGAGCTTGATTGGCAAGTCCCATTAATATGTATAAAGAGGCAGACGTCACGGTATGTGGCGTTTGCATCTCAACTGCTGATCACACCGCAAATGCACACACGTATATAGACACAAAAGCAGCCGAGCCTGGTCGCCATCACGGCGTATCCGTGTTTGATGTTGGCTCGCTATTTGTTCATATAAAGTGCCATTATGTAGGGCTCAATGTACACAGTCAATTAGCTCCAACCAAGAAGGCACTAGATGACTGCCACCAGTGTGTGTGCGTTGGCGTGTGTGTGTGTGAACGTGAGCATGTGTATGCGTGCGTGTGTGTGTCTGTGTGTGTGCGTGTGTGTTTGTAAGCCACAGCTCCAGCCATAGAAAAAATAAATGTTGTTGTTATTTGATGTTCCTATTTGATTATTTAAAGGCCCTTTTAATGCACAAACAGGCTTGTTAGTGACAATACCTTTGAAATGCTTTCACATGTTCTAAACGAGTTGACAAGAGCGATGTATTGCTATACTGAATAAAGCAGAGCAGCTTTGAGTACATTACTAAAACAACACCTTCTCTGCAACAGAAAAGAAGAGGCTTAAATGAACTAGACCAAGCTAGATTTATTCAGACTATTACCATTTTGGAAAATTCATGACCAAATCATATCGGAAGCACATTTTATAACAATTATTTACTCAGAAACAACATGCTCTGACCCTTTTCACACCCCTTGCAGCACCAGATGTACCAGCTGTACCAAGAGATCATTACGGGAGCCTGGCCCAAGGGCAGAGAGAACAAGAGAGACCTCTTCAGACCTACTTCTGGAACCAAGGTTAGTCCCCCCGGTTAGTCTTGGGATATGAACCTACGACCTTCAACTCTCAAATGGGTCTTCTTTAGCCTCTGAGCTACCAACTATAGCCACAGAGCAGGAAGTGGTGGAAGGATGCTTTGCTGCGTCTTCTGACCTTGCTTGGTCAAAGGAGAGTAATGGGCAATTTTCAAAGGCCAATATGGGTTTTCCCTGTAGCCAAGGATAGTCTGCTATAACGCCTCTCGCTATAGATGGGAAATCTTCCTTGTGTTGTATTGTGTGTCCTTGTCAACCGTGGGAAGATGCCGGTGGGGTTTCGGCATTAAGATGAGTTTCCACTACTCATTCAGTACCTGTTGAGATAAATAGTATCACAAGAATATTATTACCAGGGCTACCAGGAGCCAAGATGCAGGATACCTGATGCATGTTTATCAAAGAAAATCAATGTTTTCCTTATCATACTTTGATAGACTAGTTACCACGTCAACGTTGAATGTATGAAATTTAGGCCTTAGCTACAATATGGAGGTGGGCACTTCTTATCATACTAAAACACTTGACTGTATTTTCTTTGGTACTTGAACGTAATATTAGCCAATCAAACTGTTTTATACATAGTCCCACCATTCAAAAGTGATTGTAACAAAGCCACCAAATGCTGCCAGAACTTCAAGGAGCTGTTGAAGGCTAATACTTATCTAAGTTCTGATCAAACGCAAACTTATATTAAATAGTTTTGATGAAAAAACTGTTACTGTTTTCTCTATTTCGCCTTTGGTTATGTTGGATGTGTGTTGTACTGCAACATTCCGTTTTATTTGTACAGGTCTGGTCTTTCTTTTGTTGCCTTGATACCAGCCTCATTCCTGAAAATAAAAGAGATCCTCTAGATGTTTGGAGATGTTGGTTGGGCGGTTTTGATACTCAGGAAACAATGGGTGCAAAATGAATATTTGTTTTTATTTTGGATTGTTTTGAATACTTGCATGTGTATAATGTTGAATTTTATTTTCTTCCAATACGTATCTGGAAATAAAGGGGCCAGCAACTCACCACTTGGCTCCTCTGAGAATATGAGTGTACCAGTTTCTATACTACATCTTAAAGCTCTGCATTGGAAGAACACTACCTTTGCATTGTATTGTTCTGTGCATTACTCAATAAACAGTTGAGAATATAAACTGGTCTCTGGTCCAAACATTTGTGGTGTGCCCACTTATTTTACATTGCGTTACATTCTCATTTTGTATCTGTTTGCTCTAGTCCCCCTTATGCTTTCTGTCTAGCAAACTCTGCCCCTGGCACTGCAAGCACGGCACTGCAGTCTTTTACATTATGACCAATGGTAATGAGCTAGCTCTCTCACAGCTACTATATGACAGAGTGGCTATTTTAAGCTAGACTAGTCTAAATCGTATTAGTCCGATTATGTTCTTGCCTTGATCTCAGCCTGATAGAAAGTAAAGAGTGGTTTTCTCAAGGGCCAGCATCGAGGACCTTGGCTGAACTCTTCCATCAGCAGAAGTAGCTGAGCTAAAGAGCACCGAATCATTCTGGTTCTGAATTCACCAAGATTTAGTAAGAAGAGCTGAGTTTTAGCTTTTGCAGCATTAATATTGTGTAATTCTTAGGTTTATTCGCATAATCCTATAATGTTGATACCTCTTTGTAATATCCATGCACTCAAGGACGGAAATAACCAAATGTTCCTGTTACCCCTCCCAGTGATGCTGGGAAAGAGCTACCCTTGAAACTGAAAGAAAACGTATCTATCAACATTTGACATGGGTGTGAGTGTGTGCGTCTGTGTGAGTGGTGATGTAACAGTATGAAGCAGGGTCACCTCTATAGCTTTGGGAAACATAGAATAACAAAATAGAATAATTATTGCTCAAATTTACTGCGTGTGTGCGTGTGCGTGGTGTGTGTGTGTGTGTGTGTGTGTGTGTGTGTGCGTGTGCGTGTGCGTGTGCGTGTGTGTGTGTGTGTGTGTGTGTGTGTGTGTGTGTGCGTGTGCGTGTGTGTGTGTCTAAGAACGTGTATCTGGGTCCGGCCGTCGGGTGTCTCCTGCTTACTTGGCACATACTCATCGTCCAGGAAGTGTGGGCCGGGTTCGGGTTTGAGTGGTTCTGGACATTGGTGACTCACTGCACTCCTCTGTCCATCCAAAGGGGCTGTTTGAGTCAACCCTCCAGATCTGACCAAATCGACGGGGGCCGTGTTTACTGTGCGGACTTCCTGGTTTTTACCCCCCCCCCCCCCCCCCCCCCCCCCCTTCACCCCGAAGGGGAGGTGGGCTGTGATGTGATAAGAACCGTCGTGTTCCCATGAGAGTTAGGCACAAGTGGGAGAGATTGTGCAACGCGTTCGTTGGAATAAATAGCGTTGTGTCAATGAGTCAGCCGAATGTGTATGCTTTGCACAATGAACTCATCTGAGAACGTCAGAGCAGGTGGCTAAGAGGTCACCCTGTCCTTTCGCAAAGCTGCGGCCCTCAGTACCAGGTGCACAAGTCGGACGTCTCTTGCCCGAACTGGGGCTTTTTTATGCAAAATATAACCCTGCATTCCAGATTGGTTTCAGTGACGAGAAGCCAGAACGCAGCAAATTCCAAAATAAGGAAGTGTATACTGTAGAGTCTTGAACACACCCAATAAGATACTCATTTACACACAGTGTTTGCCTGTGCATGCAGTCAAACAGTTAGAGATGACACATCGAAGCAAAATCTGTATTTCAAGTTGACTCAATAATTTCCTGAGGTTCAAAACATGCACTAGAAACACGTTGGAAGAGCCCACGGGTTAATATGCTGTTTGCACTTCCATCTACTCTTAACCATCAATGTGCCCATATGACTATAAACCTTGGGAACGGTATGAGCAGGGGCAACCGTTTCATGGGCTGTGGAGGGCTGTGTTTGTTAGCGTGAGTGTGTGTGTGCGTGAGGGAGTGTGTGTGCGTGTGGTATTATCTTGCTGGAATCATGACCACTCCATTCCCGGCAACATTAAATGACACATGCACTCATTCAATTCCCGCTGTTGTCTATTCTCTGAGACAGTGTGAGGCGCCACACTGCATGGCTGGTAGACGGCCACTGTGGGTGTCATTCAACCAATGCAAATGAATGAGCTTGTTGTTTCGGTGGGTGTCTGTTTTGATTTGAGCTCTCGCTCCGACCACCCGCTGCTGCCCCTCACCTCCACCTTGCTTAGCTCTTCTCTCCCCCCCATCACATTGTCTCTACTCTACTCTTACCTTTTCCCTCAATGTCTCTCTTTACCTTTCCTCTCCTTGCCTCCCTTCTCCTCCTTTCTCCTCCAATCAAAGCTCCACCTCTGCTCTCTGTTCCATTCCACTCTCCCCTTCTCCCCCCCCCCCTCCCCTCCCCTCCCTCTTGTCTCCTCTCCCTCTCCTCTCCTCCTCTTCTCTCCTATCCAGTCTGCTTCTCCTATAAGAGGCCAAGAAAATATCTGTGTATGTATGGCTGTGTGTGTGTGTGTGTGTGTGTGTGTGTGTGTGTGTGTGTGTGTGCGTGTGTGCGTGTGTGCGTGTGTGCGTGTGTATGTGCGTGCGTGCGTGCGTGCGTGCGTGCGTGCGTGCGTGTGTGTGTGTGTCGGCCCCGCTCATTAACCTTATCACTGAACTGGATGGCCACTGTACGACTGTACCCTGCGCTCGCCGCCTGAGCTTTAAGTGGATGTGTCAGTACATACATAACCAGCTATTACCTGTACCCTCTGGAGATGGAGGGGAGACGAGGGGAAGAAAGGAGAGAAGGACACGGGTGGAGAATGAGAGGAGAGGAGGGGGAGACGAGACGATGAGAGGGGAGAGGAGGGGAGGGGAACGGAGAGGGGAGACGAGGAGATATGGCGAGGGAGATAAGAGGGAGAGCAGACTAGTCAGAGGAGAGGAAGTGGGTGAAGGCGAGGAGTGGCGAGGAGTGGCGAGTCGAGGAGGGGAGGCCGAGTTTGAGATAGAGAGAGTGAGGTAAAGGGTGTGAGAGAGCGAGATGGAGCGAGGGAGGTGAATGATGATAAATCTGAGTATCTAAAGTATTGCACTGTGTGGCAAGAGGTTGCAGTGATTAGGTCCTGGGTCCGCACCGGCCCTCGGGAAGCCCAGACGTCTAGACGTTATTCACTGAAGGTAGGTCTCATTATACTGTTCTCACACCACACACAGGCTCATGTAACACCCTGGCATGCTGTGCCTTCTTACACAACAGGCCAGCAGCACACTCCCACTCAGCCATTTTCACAGAGATAGGAAGGTAGACAGAGCTGGGTAGTGAGAGGCACAGAGATAGAGAGTTGGAGAGTGTTAAATGGTTAGCTGGAGAGTGAGAGGGATGGACGGAGATAGTTAGAGAGTGGAAAATGCCAGGATGCGGAATGTCAAACATTTATTTCCTGTATTTTTGGAGTTGAATAATGAAACAAGACCAACACATGAATCATAAAATGCATAATCAACCCTCTTTTTCCACACCAGCCCGAATTTGTTACTGAAGACTCATATCATATTTAGTTGATCTATTTATCATTACAATATGTTACAATGTTTCCAAGGAGTATGAGTGGGAAAATGAGCAAACGAGACGGTTTGCTGGTCCATGTCAGAATCATGACCAACATGCTATTTCCAGGCAACGCTGCTTTTCACGGTAACTGTATAGGTGTGGGTTTCCTGCTAGCTCACAAACATGTTTCCTGCTAGCTCACACAAATCTCCACAACTCCAGTATACACACACACACATGCACACACACAACTCCACGTATGCGGGCAGTTGTGAAAACTGTCTCTTAAGCTCCTCATAGATGTACTGGATTGGTGAACGAGTGCCCACTCCTTTGATGCCTCTTCCTTTAACTCGTACTTGTCTGTTAATCCCTCCATCTTTCATCTCCCCTTCTCTTATTAGATCCTCTTCTCTTTTCATCCCCTCTTTTTTCCTTCAGTCCCTTGTCCTTTCCTTTTCCCACTGGTCCCTTTGCTACGCACACAAACACACACACACACACACACACACACACACACACACACACACACACAAAATCATAATGCATACCAAAGCTGTGTTTGCAGTATGACTGTATGTGTGTGTGTGTGTGTGTGTGTGTGTGTGTGTGTGTGTGTGTGTGTGTGTGTGTGTGTGTGTGTGTGTGTGTGTGTGTGTGTGTGTGTGTGTGTTTATGTGTATGTGAGTTTGAGAGGGAGGGCCGCTGAGAACACACACATGTAATTGGAACATGTAAATTCATCTATAACGTATTCAGATTGGCCCTTTGTCTTCACACAGCGAGCGCCTATAGGTGATTCTTGCCGGGGGCCATAACAATCTTTCAACATGTTAATGGGAGGCACATAGAGCTCTTTAGCTATGCACTGCCCTCATTAGCATACAAATTCAATTAATTCACGCCACACAAAAGGAAAAAGAAGAAGAAGAGGGAGAAAAAGAGAAAGAATACACAAAGAAAGAAAACATCTTTAGGTCTGATGTCCACTGTTCTTTCTTTCCTCTTCGTTTTCTTTCCCAAGGTCCCAGGCAAGAGTCGACCAGAGGACCGATGTGTGTTTTGATCAAAGTGATGCCAGTCGTAAAGCCGCCAGACATCCTTGTCTGAACCTCCGTCCTCCCGCTCTCTAGGAAGGTGACCATTAGCCGGCTGTCTTGAGCTATGAGCCGAGCGACCGGCCAATAAAAAAAGGCCAGGCTCTAAGCGGCCGTTGACTCTTTTAGCGCAACAACGGGTGAAAAGGGAAGAGGGCTTTGTGACTGTGATGATTGAAAGTCAATTTTCAAAAGTGGTGTGTACACGCGAAAGTTCAACAGTTGTGGGCTGGCAGCGCCTTCATCTTCCATCATGTATTCTGCAGGCATGGCTTCTTATCGGGGGAATTGGTAATTAGCAGGGACGCTTTGTGTCAGGGAATAGGACACTGAATACCAATGACATTAAAAGGGTCTGATGAGATAAGAGGCATGTATGTGTGTGTGTGTGTGTGTGTGTGTGTGTGTGTGTGTGTGTGTCTATGTGTGTGTGTGCGTGTGTGTGTGTGCCAAATTGTCTACGTGCACGTGTGCGCGCCATCGGCTGTCCATGCACTCACGCGCACGCCCAGGGGACGAAAGCGGTGTTGGGCACGGTATGAGTGCAATTTACATGTTTGCATATTTTACAATTAACCAAATTGATTTCCTGTGTGTGTTGAGGGAGGGAGGGATATATGGGAGGAGAGAGAGGGAGAGGGGAGATGAGACGATGACTGTTTTCCTAGGGATTCTTTTCAATGCACATCCAATCCCCCGAATGAAACGTGGTCCAATAATGGCAGCACTTCATTTGCATACCATTAATTAGACATTCATATTAAATGGTTGATTAGCATATATAGCATTTCAGTTTTTTCTTTATTTTCTGTTTGCTCTCAGGGTGAAAGCTATGGCATCCATAACTTTTGCCTCCCTTTTCACACAACTTTTCGGCTATCTGTGCAAATGTCAGCGCCAGTTTAAAATGGCTTTAATCATCACATGTGTGTATTTGTGTGTTTGAGGATAATAGGATTGTGTGTGTTTTAACTAGAGATAGGGGGGCAGGCATAGGGAGAGAGAGAGAGAGAGAGAGAGAGAGAGAGAGAGAGAGAGAGAGAGAGAGAGAAATAGAGAGATGGAAAGTTTAACATATAGAATTGTGGAACAGAAACACAACAATTATAATGCCCTGTAGTAACACCCTGTCCCTAGGCATGAAAAAGTGGTGGCATTAAAAATAAAGCAACTAATGATTGTATAAGTTCGTACATTTTTTCACACATTTTTTCATGATTTTACTTCCACCTTAAAATAACACACACTAATGAGGTTATATATGATGTTTTTGTTTGCAATTGACATTTGCTTAGAAGACACATAATTAAGTTCAGCCTGGAGAGGTCCAGCTAGCATCGATAGTGGAGACACATGGCCTGTTAAACAAACACCGGATCTGTTCCCACTGCTAGCTGCTATTTGGCTAGCCGCTCCACGGGAGGGCGGGGGAGAGGAAAGAGAGGGAGGGAGGGGGGAAAAGAGAGGGAAAAAGGTCAGTGTAAATTAACAGAGCGATAGAGGCAGAGAAAGAGGTGGGAGGGGATGGGAAAGGAATGAGGGATGAGGTATACGTCCAGAGAGAGAGAGAGAGAGGGAGGGCGTGTGAGAGAGAGAGAGAGAGAGCGAGAGAGAGAGTGAGAGAGAGGGAGCCTTGTTATGGTCTTTCCAAAACTTAACCCTCTCCCTTCCAAATTCTCTGTCTACGTCTTTCACCGTGGTGGTTTATGTTCCTGTTTATTTGTTGTGTCATGCTTATGTGTTCATAAGCAGTTGTTTATTAACACCAAAGCAACGTAATCCATGACACGGAAGAGTGTCATAAGTGAGTTAGTTACGTGTCATTTGTTTGCTAACCTGGGGTATTGACCCATGTGACTCATCGGAGGGCTTTGGTTCTGCGTCAGATGGGTTCACCCACTCCTAGCGGGAGCTCCACCCCACCCACCCCTCTCTCCTCCTGGCATGGCTGTGGACTGCTAGTCCCCTGCTCCCCGGCCTATGGGACAACGGGACAATCCACCACCAAGGCGTCAGAAATTGTAAGGAGTCTCGCGTTTGTCGGCCGCCGTTATCGGCATGACATCCCTAATGCGTGGCATCCACCTCAGCTCCGTCACAGAGCGTCAACGGAGGTTTTAACCCCGCCAAAGGCACATGGTGACGTGGTAGATCAGACGGTACTCCTTAAGTCGTTGATCATCCACCTCTCAACCTCCCCTCAACCACCACGCACTGAAGAACAGAGAAAGAGAGACGGGCACAAACTGATATACGTAGAAACATGTGTACTCATACACTGCCTGTTTATGAACATAAACAGGCAGGCACACACATAGACACACACATACACACTCATACACACACACACACACACACACACACACACACACACACACACACACACACACACACGGACACAAGAAGGTGTTTTCTTCCCTCTGAAAGGCCTCTTTGATTAGGAAAAGGAACCCGCTGCTCTCCCACGCAGCACTTGTGAAGGATATGACGCGTGAGAGAAAGAGCAATCCGATAACAGCCAGTCCCACTGTCCTCTCCTGATTCACTGCGCCGAGCCACCAGCAGCAGTGACAGCCCTCCTTCCTCCTCCTGCCCGCTTTACGTCCTCCTCCCTCCCTTATTGTGCCCGCGTCTCAGCCACCGCATTCCTGTCTGGTTCAGTTTATCACGGGGGTGACAACGGCCTCTCCTTCCACGCTTCCCCCCCCCCCCCCCCCCCCCACCAAGCCACCACCCCCCACCCAAAATAATAATGAAAATGATATATGGTTAGACAAAAAGGAAACCTCATTAAGGGGGAGGTCAAGCCAGACCTGAGACAGAGGAGGAGGACCTCGCTTTGTTAGCGGGATGTGTGGTGGTGGGCTGGGCTGTGGAGGCAACGCGCTGTGTGTAACCGGCACGCTGTCTCAGGGCTAATCTCTGTGATGTCTCCACTGAGGACACCGTGTTGTTCTCCCCCCCCCCCCCCTAAACGGAACACAAGGCTTTTAGCAGCTCCTTCAAACGCATCAGGACCGCCACCAACCCCCCCCCCCCCCTATTTCCTTTGTATCCGGATCATTTCCATACTTCATTAGTGTTGCTCATTAATCCGTGCGCGCAGAGGAATGTACGTTGGAATGATTATGTACAATGCTACGACCGTGTGGTGTCCACATTATACTGCGGCTGCTGTGCGTGTGTGCGAGGCGGTGGTCTTCCTTGATTAGTTGATGCTAATATGCTGTGCTTGATTTGTGCGTGTGTGTGTGTGTGTGTGTGTGTGTGTGTGTGTGTGTGTGTGTGTGTGTGTGTGTGTGTGTGTGTGTGTGTGTGTGTGTGTGTGTGTGTGTGTGTGTGTGTGTGTTTGTGCAGTGGAGGGCGGGTGTCCATGCATCTGTGTGTGTCTGTGTGTGCGTCTGACTAGCGGTCGGACTAGTGATTGTGAGGTACTGGTGGGGGCGGCGCTGTCTGTAAATATAGTTTGTGTGCTTCTATATGTGCGTGTGTTTGTGTGTGTGTTTGCAAAGATACGCTTGTCTGTTTGGTGTGGCATTGGAGCATGTGTGCACGTGTCTGTATCTGAGTGTCTAAGGGCGTGCCCGGCTGCATGTTTACCAATCAAGCCGTCAACTGGTGGCCGTATTTAAGAGTGAAATTACCCATCAGCTCGAGTGAAGGCATGGCTGACAAGCTGCAATTGTAGAGAAAACAAATTATCTTCATGAGAACTGATGGACCGGGGGACAGACAGGGAGACACACACACACACACACACACATGCACACAAACACACACGCTCCCACTGTGTTGAGTAAAACAATTTGGGTAAATTTTATTGCAAAATACAACCGTTTACAATTTTTGTTCCCTTGTTTATAATCATTTTGTTGAATTAAGTGCTAACCCTGGAGAGGTGAATATAACACATAATGATTTTGACTGTTGATTATTTAATTAAATACACAGGTTTTCCTACAGCTACAATCTCTTTTTAGTTTATTGCGTCAATCTCGAAAAAAACTAATCATATAACAGACGTCGTCGACAGATGTCCACTATTACAAGTATTTTTT
>NC_082403.1:11009126-11011626 GCF_031168955.1 Gadus macrocephalus
GCCCTAGCCCCTATAAATACATAACCAAGGCTAACTCGCTAAAACAAACCATGATGTGACACACACACACACGCACACACACATCAACACACACACACACACACACACACACACACACACACACACACACACACACACACACACACACACACACACACACACACACACACACACACACACACACACACACACACACACACACATTAAAAAGAGCTATGTTTAGGGGGAGTGTGGTCTCCATTTAGAAGGCCATGTTTGAATGCGGGTGCAGCAATTTATATACTCAAACTTAGAAGTATTAACGTTTTGCACTTATTTAAGGGGAACATTTTCTAAAGTTAGCCAGCGGCCTCCAGGAGGCTGTGTAATATGTTTACAGTAGGGGTTTGAAGTGGAAGGTTGCAGTCCGCATTTGGTTCACCATGACCTAATGCTCCTATTCTTACTTCTAGGCCGCGTTCGCCTATTGGACGAATCATCCACTACAGCCCTGAAAGAGCTCTAACTTAATCTGACTTCTAAAGATATAATATTTATTTGTTTCCTGTTAACTCCCTTGATTCTCTGTGGCCTTAAACACACACGGACACACACACACGCATGCACTGACACCCACACTCTCACACACACACACACACACACACACACACATCAGGTTTACCAGTAATGAGTTGGCAGGAAGAATCCATGTGCAAGACTTGGATAATCTTCAGCACATGCGGTCTATACACATAAATATACATAGCTATCTATCTGCAGGTGGACATCCAGTACAAGGGGGCTCTTGTTGTTGTCCTTCCCGCTCTTCCTGTTTCCTCGTGGGGTTTGGTGCTGGCGACTGGGCCCCTGGAGAACGGGACCCCTGGCAAACGACAAACATGGTCAAACTGATAAAACTGTCATTACTGTGTTGGGAGATGCCCGCGTAGGTGTGACAGCCAAGGGGGAGGTGGGGGTTGGTGAAAGAGGGAGAGAAGGAGGATGCAGGGAGAGAGGGAGGGAAAGAGGGCGAGAGAGCGAAGGAGGGCAGAGAGAAGGAGAGATGCAGGGGGATGGAGAGAGAAAGAGGGGGACAGTGTTGCAAATGGTGTGCAGCGAAGATAGGAGAAGGAGGGGGAGAGGGGAGAAGAGTAGGTGAGAGAGGGAAGGAGGAGGAACGAAAGGAGAGGGAGGGGAAGTAACGAGTGGGAGGAGAAGGGAGAAAAAGCGAGAAAGTCACAGGAAGAGAGCTGGAATTGATTGGTGATAATATGGCAAAAGCAGAGAGAGAGACTAAAAAGTGGGCTGGAGCAGGGGGGGTGGTGTTGGTGGTGGTGGTGGAGGCTGGCGGTTGGATGATGAAGGAGGGGAGGGGTGGTGGTGAGGCTGGATATTAAAGGAGAGGAGGGGTGGTGGTGGGTGGAAGGTGGATGTTGAAGGAGTGACAGGGGGCTGGTGTTGGTGGTGTAGGGTGGATGTTAAATCAGTGGAGGGATGGTGTTAGAGAGGGTGTATGTTGAAGAAGTAGAGGGGTGATGTAGTTGGTGGTGAAGGGTGGATGTTGAAGGAGAGGTGGGATGGAGGGGGGAGACTGTAGGAGCGGGGAGGTGTGACATTGCAGCACCGTGCCAGCGGGGGAGCTGTTAGGTTTGGCAGGGAAGTGTGCTCATGTCCCCAGTTTCTCTCCACCCCTGTGAACCCAGGACATGAGAGCGAGAGAGCAAGAGAGAGAGAGAGAGAGAGAGAGAGAGAGAGAGAGAGAGAGAGAGAGAGAGAGAGAGAGAGAGAGAGAGAGAGCAAAAGCAAGAGAGACCAAAAGAGAGAGAGAGAGAGGGAGAGAGAGAGAGAGAGAGAGAGAGAGAGAGAGAGAGAGAGAGAGAGAGAGAGAGAGAGAGAGAGAGAGAGAGAGAGAGAGAGAGGAGAGAGAGCAAAAGCAAGAGAGACCAAAAGAGAGAGAGAGAGAGAGGGAGAGAGAGAGAGAGAGAGAGAGAGAGAGAGAGAGAGAGAGAGAGAGAGAGAGAGAGAGAGAGAGAGAGAGAGAGAGAGAGAGACAGAGAGAGAGAGAGACAGAGAGAGAGAGCAAAAGCGAGAGCAAGAGAGAGACCAAAGAGAGACAGAGAGAAGCAGAAATAGTCAACCCCAACAGTATGAGTGTGTGTGTGTGTGTGTGTGTGTGTTGATCTGTGTTAAGCTGTGTGCGTGTGACTATGTGATATTAACACAGCCTTGTGTTCCATGCGGCCGTGACTAACCACAGCAGGTAGCTGCGTGGCGCAGGGCTGCTGTCCGTCGCCCCCCCCTCTGCCGGGGCCCTCTCAGGCCAAGAGAGGACCCGGCCTAACCTGGGGACCTGGGGCCCGGAGCTGGCACGTCACACCCCTTGGCCCCGGGCGTCAGCTGTGGCCCCTGTGAAATACGATTTGCTGGCTGCTCCCCCCTCCCCCGGGGGGGGAGGCGACGGCTCATGAGAAGGTGAGAGGGGAGACGAGGGAGGAGGACGTGTCTGCCAGGTATGCTTCAC
>NC_082403.1:11019126-11022498 GCF_031168955.1 Gadus macrocephalus
TCCCCGTCAAGACCCATCTTAAAAGTGGCGTTTGGGGCGAGCGAGCCCGAGATGTGCAGAGAGAGGAGTGCGGCGCCGCTGAGCCGATCAGCACAGGACAGGAGAATGTCTCACACCAGCAAGATTTTACGAAAACCCCCACCCACCCCACCACTCACCCCCACCCACCCCACCCCTCACCCCCACCCACCCACCCACCACAACCTATCCAGCCACACACCACCACCCACCACATCCACGGCTTAAAGGCTATTCTAATGGATTTCGGGCCAACATCGCAGATAAAAATGCTTCAGCAGAACCTTGCTTATCTGGGCATGGAGATTGAAAAAGGAAAAATAGAAAAAAAAAGTGCTGCTACGAAATTGTCCTGGCTGGGGTTAGTGGCTTCACCAGGCGTCATTTTTCACACTTTACCCATATTCAACACTTAGCTCGTTTGTGCATCGGTGATCAAGTGCAAGTAGATGTGTTCCCTCCAACAGCTCTATTCTTCATAACCGAGAGAGTGCAGTGTGGGGCGTAGCTCTCACAGTGCACACAGTCCTGCGTTGGTGTGTAGCGCATACAGTCTAGCATTGGGGTGTAGCGCATCCAGTCTAGCATTGGGTGTAGCGCATACAGACTAGCGTTGGGTGTAGCGCACACAGTCCTGCGTTGGGGTGTAGCGCACACAGTCCTGCGTTGGTGTAGCGCATACAGTCTAGCGTTGGGTGTAGCGCATACAGTCTAGCGTTGGGTGTAGCGCACACAGTCCTGCGTTGGGTGTAGCGCACACAGTCCTGCGTTGGGTGTAGCGCACACAGTCCTGCGTTGGGTGTAGCGCATACAGTCTAGCGTTGGTGTAGCGCATACAGTCTAGCGTTGGGTGTAGCGCATACAGTCTAGCATTGGGTGTAGCGCACACAGTCCTTGCGTTGGGTGTAGCGCATACAGTCTAGCGTTGGGTGTAGCGCACACAGTCTAGCATTGGGTGTCGCGCATACAGTCTAGCGTTGGGTGTAGCGCATCCAGTCTAGCGTTGGTGTAGCGCACACAGTCCTGCGTTGGGTGTAGCGCATACAGTCTAGCGTTGGGTGTAGCGCACACAGTCTTGCGTTGGGTGTAGCGCATACAGTCTAGCGTTGGGTGTAGCGCATCCTGTCTAGCGTTGGCCCTGGGTGCGTTGAATAAACTGTGTTGCATAAGTGTGCTCAGATATAAAAGGCACAAGCATCCCTGAAGACACACACACGCACACACACACACACACAAACACACCCACACACACACACTTATTGCTGCTTTATGTGGGTCATCCAGAGCAAGCGAAACAAGTTCAGTTTAGTCTTTTAGATAACATGGATCAATGGTCCATATTGTCCTCATGCTGGCCCTGAAGGTGGGGCCTGACTTGAGCCGCGGTCGCTGCTGTGGTGATGATGGCTTGGTGGGAAAGATTTGGGTCTACACACATACACACACACACACACACACACACACATTAATTCAGGCTTGACATGCAGATGATTTTTGGATAACTGTGTACGAGAGGAAATTACGTGTAATTACGTCTCTCTCTCTCTCTCTCTCTCTCTCTCTCTCTCTCTCTCTCTCTCTCTCTCTCTCTCTCTCTCTCTCTCTCTCCCTCTCTCCCTCTCTCTCTCTCTCTCTCTCTCCCTCTCTCTCTCTCTCTGTCTCTCTGTCCTTCTCTCCCCACAGCTGACTGTGCAACTGTCGGTCCTTTGTAATATCAAATTCTTAACAAATAGGCCAAGGTGTTTTTGGTGATTCATTATAAAGGATGTGCTGCTTTTTCTTTGGCCATTGATGGGTTTACAAAATATATAAATGCAATCGTGGAACACCGCGTTTAGGTTTTGCTTCTTCAAAATAAAAGCACGATCCAGTGTGTCATCACGCCTCAATGAGGAGGCACTGTTATTGACAATATAAACTACTACTTTGCACACAATCCTGAGTTTCTAAGGCGTGAAACAAACAGCTCTACCTGTCGGGACCATCAATCGGCCTCTTCCTTCCCCCGTATGCTACCAGCCTGTTCAAAAGTACGATAACAAACAAAACAAAACAGATTCATCCTTTTTCTTTTTAATCTTGCTTTCTTTTCTTCTTATCAAACAATAGATTTTTCTTTGAAGGTTAGCAAACATCACACCCTCTTTTCAAACTGCGTCTGCTGGCTTTGAATCCAAGAATGAGGCAACAAACGCACGCTCGTAACCGCACACAAACACACACACACACACAATCACACGCTTGTTGTCCCACACACTCACGCACATGCTTGCGTACACACACAAACTTAAACACACACACTTACTCGCTATCACACACACACGCACAAACACAAACTCACACAAACTCAAACACACACACAAACACAGACACACACATACACACACACTAACTCGCTATCCCACACAGATAGGCACACACACCACACACACACACATGCTTGTTATTGCACACACACACTCAAACATGCACACACCCACTTTCAATCACTCATACACACGCGATTTCCAATCCACACACACACACACACACACACACACACATACATACGCATTACGCACACACACAAACACACTTTACCGAGACAAGCACACTTACAAAGAAAACACTCCGACACACACACACACACACACAAATACACACACACACACACACACACACACACACACACACACACACACACACACACACACACACACACACACAACACACACACACACACACACACACACACACACACACACACACACACACACACACACACACACACACACACACACACCCAGCGAGCCCTGCCTTGATTCACCCCCCTACGGTGCGCTTCTATCATGGCAGGGGATAACGAGCTGTCATTGGCCCAGAGTGATCCGTCTGTCTGAGGGATGGATCAGCTCTACTGTCAGGCACGGAGCTCTTCCACACTTCCAAGGCCTGTCCGCCTGTCTGTTCTGGGTCAGCGATGGAGGTGTGGAGGGACGGGGGGAAGAGGTGGGAGGGCGGGAGGGGCGGAGGTGGGGAGGGAGGGAGGGGTGGAGGTATGGACGGCTGGACCGGTGGAGGTATGGACGGCTGGAGGGCAGGGAGGGGTGAAAGTATGGAGGGGTGGTGCTGGGGAGGGATGCAGGGCTGGAGGGTTAGTGGGCTGGAGCTATGGAGGTGCAGAGGGTGAGAGGGGTGGAGGTGGTGGTGTGGAGGGTCAGAGGGGTGGAGGGAGGAGATGTAGAGGGGATCGAGGCAGCCGCATCAGTCAGTCCTGTGTCAGAGAATGAGTGGGGTGGATGTGGGATCATTTGGAAGCGAAGGAGGCAGCGTTTAACCTCTCTCCTTCACCCTAACCCCCTTTACCTGACCCCC
>NC_082403.1:11022598-11072916 GCF_031168955.1 Gadus macrocephalus
CATACAATAGCGGTTTATATTTCAATATTTAACACCATCATCGTGTTACATTTGATACTATTAGAGCATAGGTTCTCAGCAGAATGAATTAACCATTAGCTCCAGAAGATAATTAAAAACGCTCATTTACATTGAGTCATTTAGTAGATGCTTTTATCGATATTACTTTAAAGGCTAATTCCATGACGATACAATGCTACTTAAAAAAGCTTCAAACAATTATGTGGCATTATCCCCAGCCCAGTTGAGGAGGGGAGACCGGGGAGAGGAGGGGACCCCTGCTTTCTAGGTCGGTGGGCATTAGGCTTAGCCTCTTACACCCCCCCGCCCTCTTCCCCATCGGCTGCACATGTGCATATCAGCCCTCTTCCCACTGGGAGCACACGTTAGCCACTCTATAGCAGCGGTGGTGTGAGGGCGCCCTGGGCACCAACACTCAAAGGGGCCCCCGCTTCCATGAATGCAGGGTCCTCCAGGGACCTCCAGGGCACGCCAGACATACAGACACACAGGGACCTACACACCTACAGAGACCTTCAGACATACATGGACCTACACACCTACAGAGACCTTCAAACATACAGGGACCTCCAGACACACAGGGACCTACACACCTACAGAGACCTTCAAACATACAGGGACCTACACACCTACAGAGACCTTCAAACATACAGGGACCTCCAGACACACAGGGACCTACACACCTACAGAGACCTTCAAACATACAGGGACCTCCAGACACATAGGGACCTACACACCTACAGAGACCTTCAGACATACAGGGACCTCCAGACACACAGGGACCTACACACCTACAGAGACCTTCAGACATACAGGGACCTCTAGACACACAGGTACCTACACACCTACAGAGACCTTCAGACATACAGGGACCTCCAGACACACAGGGACCTACACACCTACAGAGACCTTCAGACATACAGGGACCTCCAGACACACAGGGACCTACACACCTAAAGAGAGCCTTCAGACATACAGGGACCTCTAGACACACAGGGACCTACACACCTACAGAGACCTTCAGACATACAGGGACCTCCAGACACACAGGGACCTACACACCTAAGAGACCTTCAGACATACAGGGACCTCTAGACACATAGGGACCTACACACCTACAGAGACCTTCAGACATACAGGGACCTCTAGACACACAGGGACCTACACACCTACAGAGACCTTCAGAGTTCAGACCCACAGGGACCTCCAGACATACAGGGACCTCCAGACCTACAAGGACCTACAGACCTCCAGACCTACAGAGACCTTCAGACCTACAGGGACCGCCAGACCTACTTGGAACTCCAGACATAAAAAGTCCAGTAAACAGTCCTGGGTCTCCAGGGCATTTACCATATGGAGGGCAAATATGGAGGGTAATGTTTATGTGAATATTTGCATTGACCTCAACCATTCCACAACATTTTTTGGCTGTGTTGTGCACAATAGAGGTCACCCTATGCTCTGCGTTGCCATGGCGCTAGAGAGCCTTCCATGCCAGTGGAAGTTAACGCGCTGTGGAAGGCAGCACTGAATGGTTCTGCTCCAAATCAGACCCATAATAAATATTCAATATAATTAATTCAGTTTTAACCATGATAAGCCTCCATCTATTATTAACACTGTAAGGCAGAGTGAACCTAGATTCTTACATTTCCAAGTAGATAGAGGGTATTAGTTTGTGATTAAGCCTAAAAGTGGATCAGGGGGAACTGTATTGATCCTTAAGGATTTGATTTACGATCTTGGTTCGCTCAGGAGAACCAAATTGTATTATTGTTAGTGGTTTGAAAATCCACGTCCGTTCCACGCACATTTCGGTGCACACTCAGATAAGCTCAGAGGGGGAAGCACAACTCAAAACACGCCAAATGCCTTCTTGATGTAGAGATGCACTACTGCCTACTACAACTGCTTTTTAAGCCCAATTATTATGGCAGTAATTCAATTATAAAGATAAATAGTGGTTGCAGCTGGCCTGTAAAGTGATACATTGAACACTATCCTCAAAGGTAAGATTTGACAAAAGACGCTGGAAGGGGGGCCAATTATCAGGTGTATGGTGAGAGCAGGTGGAAAGGACAGGTTATCAAGCTTTAATGGATCATAGCAAAAGGACACATTCAAGGCCTACTCTTTCATTAGACCTACCACTGGTGTATGCGTTTGTGTTTGTGTGTGTGCGTGTGTTAATGTGTGTGTGTGTGTGTGTGTGTGTGTGTGTGTGTGTGTGTGTGTGTGTGTGTGTGTGTGTGTGTGTGTGTGTGTGTGTGTGTGTGTGTGTGTGTGTGTGCGTGCGCGTGCGCGCGTGTGCGTGTGTACAGCTAAGCACCTCACATGCTAAACACTTAAACACTAGTAATGAGAGTGTGAGTGCTGGCCAGAGGAAGGATAATTGCAGATTTGGCCAACAAGGGCCTTTCCCTGTATGGATGGGATTAAAGCTTATAAACAGACAACAGTAACATTTTCCTAATAAAACCACTCAACAAGGGCGAAAACACTGCTGTTGGAACAGCCACCATGTCCATCGAAGCATTAGGCTGACAAAATATCTATTTAATCACATTATTCTGGCTGTTACATTGGTTTTCTTTTAATGAAAATGGACATAATGGTGGAATCAGTGGTAATGGAAATGTTACTTTAAGGGGGAAACAAGCAGCCATTAAAGACGCTCCAGAGTGCCAGCTAATCATTCCCTTGTACTTAAAAATGACAAAAATAGCCACTAACCAATAGCTTGCTAAAACTGCCTCTGGTGATATCCATGATGATCCCATTGCTCGACGTCTGTGTACAAAGTGGTCATGGTTCCTACTTATTGATGACCCGACACAAGGAAAACAAGAAAACACATCTACATCTTCAATCCAACGCAGAGGAAAGAACTCCCTATTGAAGCTTAACAACAACAACAACAACAACAGGGAAATGTTTGGAAAGGCTCAGGCACATGGATGGCTTTGGTTGTGTACTACTTTAGAATGCCTGGGTTGGAGACCGGTTACTATTAAGCTAGTGTCACAATTGAACTTCCGACAAAATCCAGAGAAATAGATCAGGACATTGTACGCAGTTGTCCTTTCACACATTTAGTTTTCAATAGTCCGTGTCTGTCGGTTGGTCGGTTGGTTCGGGCTGGGGCAGCGTCTGGGTAGGGCGCGATGGTGGCCGGATATCACGCAGAAAGTACTCTGCTGCAGCATATCAAAGCTTACGGAATCAACTTCTGTGATGAACGCTTGCTGTGAATTATACTACTTCTTCTTCTTCTTTGCATTGACCTGCAGATACTATACCAGAGGATGTAGAACAGGATCTAACTGGTCTTATCTGGTCTCTTCAAACATGGGCACAATCAGATATTACACAGACTTTGAACTAGGAAGCTGGCAGGGAAAGATTAGTTTGATGTGCAACTGATTCGGACGTATGCCCACGACCTGCTGTGTGTTCTCATTTATTGTGTTTGTTTATAGATAATTCTGGCCGTGGTTTTGTCTTTTGTCTTTGTATCCGGACCCTGGGTCTGTAAATAAAGTTTGATTGATTGATTTATATTGAGGACACAACAATTTGATTTTACATTTTCTACACAAAGTGTACCTTGCCTTTTTTTTTTGGGGGGGGGGGGGGTACTATTTTGAGTTGAAATAGTCACATCGCTAGTCAGGAGTTAAATCCTCCACCAGCAGCTCCATGGCCAGTAGGCCAGCTGCTGCTGCTGCTGCTCTGGGCCCAACAAGCTCCACTTTCTCGTCAGGTTTGTACCTGATGTTAAAACCCAGCCCAACAACACAGGTCTGGCCTGTGCTCCTTTATAGTCACTCAACCACTAACTATCCTTCTGTCCCTCCATTGCGTGTGGTGTTGTGTGCCCGGACTTGATAAACAAAACGCACTGTTCCACCCACACCCACACGAAAACCCACCCACACACACACACACACACACACACACACACACACACACACACACACACACACACACACACACACACACACACAGGCGAGCCTGGTGCCCAAGATGGGATGATGGATGTGCTCACTCTGAGATCCTGAGTGAGATGGATGCTGCACACCACCCCCTCTGCGCCTAATCTTTCATCCTTACAGTAAATATGACACAAGGCGCATATGCATGCAGAAAAACACTCTGACGAGCAGCAGCTTGCGTGCAGCCGTCCCCTATCCACGAGCCACAACCAGAGGCCACAGCTCCGCCGAACGGATTCCCTCTTAATGAAATTAGCCCATCTCGCCAACTGCCGCCTCTCGGGCGCGGCGAGGAGTTCCGTAGGGTCACTTGGCTAAGTAACCCACGTTAAGCAAGCCGGATGCAAATGAGATGCAAATCTGGGTAAAAACTGAACACTGGTTAATTTGGCCTCTTGACATTCCAAACAGTCATGGGGGGATATGCAAATTTTATGCAAATGACAACCAGCCTTTCTGCGTGTCTATTGGCTGAAGGGTACATGCCTATTCACTTCTAGTTTTTCCTATCCAAATATTTGATGTCCTCAAGTTAAGCTTATAGGGAAAGTACAGAGCCTGTGAAGCAAGGGTGTGGATCCTAGGTTCAGGAGAGGCCATGAAGGCTGTCATCACAGCCCCTTTCCTCTTACACACACACACACACACACACACACACACACACACACACACACACACACACACACACACACACACACACACACACACACACACACACACACACACACACACGTGGTAGACACACTTCTAAGAGGAGAACACATGATAAGAGCAGACATTGACTTTGTACTGATGGATGCATTTGCCAAGTGAGATGTGGGTGAAAAAATCTCTACTGCAACGTTTTCCATAAATTGAGTCGAGGACGTTTCATTCCTAAACTATAGCAGCTCAGCTATATCTGCACAACCGAGCCTCGGGCTGTGGGAACAGCTGAGGACATTATATAATATATATATTTACGTTATTAATCTGTGACCGGCCCTCATCCTTTTCTCTCATTGCTTCTATCCATACACATGCTCTGATCCGTATCCCGAGGTATGGATTCCCACAATGGGTTTGCAGAGAGGTATTGATTCCTCTCCTTCTCCATCTCCCAGAAGAAAACAAAAAAAGTCCTTATGCAACACTATATTTGTACTTGCTTCAGCTTGAAACACAAATTTTATAGATAAACAGACTTCAGCTCATTCACTCGTCTAAAAACAGATATCAGGGCAGGAGAGATGTGACATAACCGTTCACAGGGTCACAATAATGTGGGAGGGTGCATGTTGCGCACTGCTTTCTTCCAAGCACATCAGGCTATCGGCGGTATTGTTATGTCTGCCTTCTCGTTGCCATGTTCCCTATCTCCAGGTTGGCAACTTAATCGTAAACACGTGCCCATTGGCGTTCCTGAGGCCTTGGTTTGCACAGCCTAAAGGGTGCAGCGGATGCATCTGTCGTCCAACCTGGTCGTCCGCTCAGCCCAGCAGACATCTAAATCTGTACAGAACAAGTCTTGACATGTGCCTAACCATGTGCATAAGTCAGGTTCACTCCTTGTCTGGGAGGCGCAGACGAGCCCTTGTTGTTGTTCAGCACGAGGGTCCTCGACAGAGGCCGTCGTCTCAAGGCGGTACACTTCCGACGAGTCCTTCCTTCATAGCAGCACTGCTCCGTTGTGAGTTGAGAGAGCCTGCATCTTGATGCGCTGAGCGTGCTCTGTAGTTGATGAATCAAACCTCATTCATAAACCCAAAATGTTCCGGGGGCACAGGATTGGCTGAGGGAGGGTTTCGCAAAAAGACGCCGCACTCTTCGGCAGCCAATGAGGCAAATGACACACACTCACTCTCTCTCGCTTGCTCGCTCTTCTGTTGTGGTGCTCCTCTTTAACCCTCTCTCTCTCTCTCTCTCTCTCTCTTGTACTCACTCACTTGCTCGCTCGCTTTCGCTCCCTCAGCACTCAACAGCAGTAAAAACAACATTCTGGCTGCTGGTGGCGAACATTGATGGAACTCTAGTCAGTTTAGTGCTGAATTCCACTGGGAGATGAGCAACAGAGTCTTGGTAGGAAACACTGAGCCTAAATCCTTTCCAAAGCCCAAGTGGGAGCTTGGGTTGACTTAGTTTTCCTCCCTCCGCCTATCGCTGTAGTTTTAAAGTGACTCCGTGATTCGCTTATGTCATTGGGTCACAGAGGAAAGTACTCTAAAAATGAAAATGCCATCGACTAACTGATTGACAGGTATATTGAATGCTCCCTAACCCGGAGAGAATAAGGGTGGGCTGACGTCAGGCCTAATCCAATGGAGCGTATATTCAATATTCACTTTGTGTTTTTTACGTGCAAGGCGCAAATTTTAGGCGTGCAGTGAGTAAACCACAGCGAACCCCCCCCCCCCCTCACACACACACACACACACACTCACACACGTGAATCAATAGTTGCTGTGATCCACTGACACTCTGTGAACCAGGCTTGAGTGCCAGAGTTTGTGGGGCACTGGGTTAAATTGGTTTGTAATTGGCATGTACAGAACGGGGTTATTGAGATTCAACACTGCCATCTACAGGGGGCTTGGGCCAGGACAGCCTCCTCCGAAGCTGGATTACATCATCGGGTTAAGGGCGCTGGCGTGGCGCGCAACAGACAAAGAGGAGGAGGCGGAGGAGGGCTGATCAGACACAGGTAAACACACCAGTCAGGGCACTTCAGGGATCGCTCCTTCAATCTTTGTTTTCCTTTTTTTCAAACAGCAGAATCAATCTGGAGGAAACGGGCTTGGTTTACACATGTAGAGAATAACACCATTAAATCACATTCTCCAAGAGGTCAAGAGCCATGAGTACATAATTGGTGCACAACAACAATTTGTTCACAGTGAACGGCTTGTAGTAAGCAACCTCTAGGAAGGTAAGATGAGTTAATATCAATCGTAATTGTCCTACCCAAGGTGTCCAGCCCACGTCTGTTGCTGCGTTATTATAGTATCCATCGTTAAGCAAGGCCAGAGCTGCAGATAAATAAGTGCTCGGAAATAGCATAGAGAACCTCCTACTCCTCCAATGTAAAAACAACTTAAAGACCATGTCCTTGATAAGAAAGCAATCCTTGACAGAAAGGTGAATGTCTTTGGCACGCGGAGAGGCTAATCAAGCCAAATACAGCCGGCCGTGTTTCATTAAGCGTTTCCCCTTTTGATGCGCCGGAAGATGGATAGATGGATAGACAGGGGAATGGGTGCAGGCCGCCAACATTCATTAGAGCCCTGCACTGGTTGCAGTTGTTCAGAAGCAGCTGATCAAAGGGACAGGCTGGGGGAATGTAAACATGGAGCGGAGGTAATCCAGGGAGTAATTGCATTCCCTTGAAAAGGAGTTAAGCGTGAGGTTCTGTGGGGAGAGGGAAACGCTGATTGAAGTAATTTGATTATTTTCTTTCTGCCACTTTGAAAAATAAAGAAAGGGATGTATTAATTTAAATGCAATTATTTCAGAGGAACCTAGATCAATCTCCTAAGTACTGTTTTAATGACGGTTTTTGCATCAGTACGTGGACCAGGATGGGTCCATGTTTGTTATTGCTTCCTGTTCTGACACTAAACAAAGGACACAGACCTTCTGAAAGTATATGGCTTCTCTGACCCAACCAGATGAAATCAGAAGACCAATTAGTTTAAACTTCATTGCTTGGGAGTTAGACAATGAAATTGAAACTGAAAGTATTTGTTTGTGCTGGCCAAGCTACAAATACCCAATCATATTCAAGTTCATATTGATTTGCCCACAACTTATTGCATATCCTATTCGATTCTGAATTCCCAGAGTTCTATCGGTTATTTTTGCCAGCGAGGGAAGCGAACCTAATTTGATTGTTATATTTAGTGTGTGAATGTTATATTACATCTATTCATAAAAATCTATAGTTCTTCATAGAGGGATGATGGTACTTGGTTTTCAGCCCTAGCCTAGACACTTAGAAATGAGGGCCAGCATTGTATGACTACACTGCCTCCTGGTGTCCAGATGAATACTACAACCAGATATAAAAATAACAGGGCAGCAAATACCCATATATACTTTCGCAGCCCAGTGACCCGTTGGTGGATTGAGAAATCCACCGAGAAATCCACCAAGTCAATCCACTTTAAATAAAGAATAAATAAAATAATGTTTAATCTTATCCCAGGCCTTGAACCTATCAATATATTTATAATGCTTTATTAACCTCTTTATTTATTCATCGTGGGCGCTTAGTTGTATGACATGTATTAATAATTAGAATCTATGTATCAGGCTCCATCTCCGACATTATAAGTTAGATACATATATTTTGCCTTGCCTCGCCTACTTTGTTTTACTTGGCTTGACTTGGGCAGCATATCTCTAGGAGAGCTGACCCTGGTGAGTGGCACAGCGATGGTATATTCTTAGGGAGAGACTGCCGCTCTTTGTGGAGCCAATATTGATGTGAAGGTATACTAAAATAAATGCATAAATAATCTGTAAAAAACAACAACTCTGCAGAGTACTGATACTACTGGCACCCAGAACTTAACAATATCTGAGAGTGTTGATTTGTCAAAATGAAAGTCAAAAATGAAAAGAACTGCTTGAAGAGACTCTGCAGGGCTTTAAAGATGCCATTGTTAATGCGAAATAATTGCATACCCTATGTCACCAAAGCCAGCTACAATTCATTGTAGAAATTAGGGAAAAAGCACTTTTAGAAATAGACCCATAGAATTGCCTAAATCAATTACTTTATTGCGGGTAATAACGTACTAATATACTTTCGGTTTTCCGAAAGTATTCATTAAGCAATTGCTTAATGAATAATTCAACAAGGCAATTGAAATATCTCAAACTCTTTTATGACTGAACGATGTTCATAGTTCAACATGTGTCATTAAGTCATTAGGAACGTAGAAATTGGTTAAAAAATAACTGTGGAAGAACATATATAAATATATTTACCGTACACACAATTATCACGCTCTTAAAGACGGCACGGCTTCAAGCTTATGTTTTATGGGGGAACAAAATTTGTTTATAGACTTGTAATAACTATGTGAGGAAAACCTAGAGATCCGTCAGGTGGGAAGTCAAAAATGCAGGAGAAAAAAAAAGGGAGAGCAGAGTCATTCTAAAAAATATATATGCATATTTATTAAACCAAACTTTGAGGAAAACATGATTAATGTAGATCTTGAGCGGCCCTCTTAAACACTGGGACAAACCAACCATTATACTGGAGAAAGTTGGTCCATAGCTCCCGGCCTACGGTGCTTGGCAACTTTGACAGCTTTAGCATAGAGAGCAGAGAGCGTCTACATTTGCACGCTCTAAAAACATGGCTACAGACCTGCCTTCATCAAATAGCCAACACGCTTTTACATTGTTATGGCAGCATTGACATTTGTACTGCACTGAAAAGCTAGAACAATATGATGTTAATCCCATACTCTGAACAACATCTCAAATGTATAGCAGTTTGGAGGTATATTGTGGAAATGGTCCAACTTCCATCTTTAATAAACTCTGGGCTTTCGAGAAAAAAAAAGAAGCTTTTCTCACAGACCGTCTCACAGACATGGTTACACTCCACAACAATACATGGAAACCGAGGTGTTGCATGAGTTTCAGAGAGGGTCTATTCAGCCAGTGCAAAATGCCTGAATACTAACCATCCAGGCACAGTTCCCATGTTCTTCCAGGAGGGACTGACACAATGACAACCAACTATTGTTACAATCCTTCAAAAGTGAATCAACCGTCAAAACCGTGGTCCCTGTACTACTCAAAGATGAACTCTACTCTTGACAGAAAAAGTGCGTTTACGGCGACTGGACCACTACAGCAATGAGAGCTGAATGGAAAACGACAGGTGGGAGGCATGTGTGGAGGAAGCAAGGTTCAGTGTTCGGCTCAGAGTATCATCTTTTTGGCCCCCAGGAAAAACCCCTCTGCCCCTCCAGGGGCTCAAGAAAGCCTCACAGAGTGGCCACGGTTTGAGTCTGGATGGGCCTCTGAAATCTTCAGGAGAACTAGCACAGAGCGCGGTGCGGCGGGGCACTCAAGGGGGGAGGTCAGCCGGCGCAAAACACTTCCACAAGCCCCCTTCCAGTTCGACAGAAGAAAAGGGGTATGAAATGCCCTCGTCCTCCCCCAGACTGAGGAGGTATTCCTCCCCTCCCAGAGAGAGCGCCAGTGGCGTGGTGAGAGTGGCAAAGGACCGCGTATCCTCCCCGTCGGAGGAGCATGTGGGGGCGAGCAGGGAGGAGAGAGGGCTTGGAGAAGCGGGGAAAGACTCGTTGGCAAGTGGCGGCAATTGCTCCATGGTCACGGTGCTGCTGCACAAGTCTTCAACGGCGTCTGGGGAGTGGGGGTTAGGGGGGGGAGGGGTACAACATGTCAAAAAACAGGCAGATGCGGGGAGGGCTACCAACACGGTTGGAGAGCTTGGAGACTACATCCCATTGGGGATTTGGTACACGCTGTACCACAGTACCCAGGCGACATGGTTTTTGTAATCTCTGATGTCAATAATTGTCTGGCACAATTTTGAGATTTGTGTCACGTGTTCTCACCAAGTGACAAAACTTGAGCTCAACCCAAGAGAGGAGAAATGGGGAAAGTCACTATATGTTTGCAAATAAATGTTTTTGACGATTGAAAAAGAATCGATCATTTTAAGCAGAGCGAGATCTGGACGATGGTCAACTATATAATAATGGCCGACATCCAATAATCTAAGGACCATATGGCCGTGTGTGACTCACCTGGGGACGACATGCTCAGGAAAGATGGAGTCTGGGTATGCTCCATGGGGCCGTCGTCGTCGGAACAGTCTGTGGGTTCGTCGTCGTCGTCCTCCTGTGGGTCTTCTGGGACATCGAAGGGGGAGTGGTCCTCCGAGGAGAGGTACACGTCGATAGGACCTTGGCTACTCTTCAGAAACAGCTGGATACTCTGAAAACATGAAAAGAAGAGGAACAAAAAGATGCTTTAAAAACACGCTGGGCTACTCCCCCATCCCAATTAATTTAGACACAATGTTTCAAGAAGAGCCTCAAAACATTGAGCCAGTTCACCGGGTTCATTCATTATTAATTGATTATGATATTACAACTTCAGCCACTTTACTTCAAGTGCTCGCTCTTAGCTCTGACGCCGTCAAATCACATTGGAAATTTGCATCTGCAATGATGCGATAGAGAATTCCCAAGAGGTAAAGGGGTAGAACAGGGACATGAAGTGATCCAGCCTCCTACCTCTGCTGGATGGGGCACTTCCAGAACGGTCTCGGCGGGGGCTTTGACCACAATCACCGTCTGTTCCCTCAAACTTGGGATCGTTTTCACATCCTCATATGACAGATACAGAAATGTGGGTCCAAGGGTCAAGGATATACACCCGGGTCATTTGCCTGGTTAGGATACATACATCATGCCTTGAAGCCATTTGATAAAAAAAAACAAGGAAGAGCAAATGCACAAGATTGGACTAGAAAAGGATATTTCTCGCTGATCTCATCTTCCCACATGTGGTCGACGTGCTCCAGGGCGGTCTCTATCAACTCATCCAGCTCCTTCTCCGCGTCCTCGAGGATCTGGACATCGCGGCCCAGCTTAGCCTTTAATTCAGGGCCCCTGCGCGTACAACCTCCAGGGGTTCAGCCAACGGGGTGACATTCTCTACCCAAGTCACCGGGGCCAATGAACATCCTGACCATGGCGTGTTTGTACAAAGCGAGGAGTACTTACGTCGACTGTACGGTGTACTTGGACGTCCTGAAGAGTACCCCTGCGCCAATAAGGACGTTTGTGATGTCGAGGACGCTTCTCACGCGGACGCCGAGGGACATCCACGCCTTCTTCATGTCCAGTATGCCTTCTGCAGAGCCTTCCACCATCGCCCATAAGGCCCTTGTCCTCCGGAAGAGGGCTGAATTGCGCCTTGCCTGGAGAATAGAAGACATAAAGAAGATGGTTACTATAGTAATGAACAAACTTGACATGTAGCTCATACATATTTTTGATTATCAGTCTCAAATGTTTCCTGTATTTGGCTAAATGACGATTCCTTTTGTTGTGGCTGCTTGGAGGTTTCACCTTTTAAACCATTCCATCATGCTCTTGATGCAGTGATGGCCTGTTTCTTACCCTCAAGTAGTCTCTTTAGACCAAACTTAAACTAACCATGTCAACGTAACGTTTACGCGAATGAATTGAACACCGGCTTCTGCCACTTGTATGAATGATAGAGAAAATTGTACTGCCACAACTGACTAGACTGAATAATTAAACATTAAATAAAATAAAAGACCATACTTGCGTCGCATATGGGGGTCGCCCCCTGCGAGGTATCCTGAAGTCAGGATCAGCCTCGTCCAGCTCCACGCCTTGTTGGCCTTCACAGGAAGATATTGAAAATACGTTTCTTAGACAGTTGTTAAAAAGACACAATGTATAACTAAGTTAGAACACTTTGTGAGGATTGGCCCAATAAAGAACGAAGCCAATGTACCTCCTGCGCGTCTCTGAACGGTCATGTTTGAACACAAGTCACAATGGAATCACACACTGGAACTATTGCGGATGGCTGGGGACCAAACCATGCTGGTGTTTTGACCCATTTCCAATAACAAATTTAGCTTTTGAAAACGCCCACTGTACTCACTTCATGTGTATGAAAAATTCTTATACTTTGATGATACGCTGACCAATTAACCTCCCAAGTGTGCGGCCATGTTTGGAGCGCTGCGCTCAAACCATGTACGTGTAAAAAAAACATGGATGAGCAGTAATTGGTCAAATGGATTGATTTAAACGTTGGTGTTGCATCGTTTCAACAAAGTATGACGACAGAAATAGAACAAACTAACCCCTTGGCCGAGCTGCAGAAGTGATCATGTCAGTGATGTTGGAGAGGAAGCAACTATAGTATCCACGCACGCAGGCATATTATACGTCTTTGGATATACATCCCATTTCCCATATTACTCTGCGACGGACTCGCTCTAAAAACTACACACGCTAGTATTGTGGTAGGATACGCAGGCACATGGATGGGGGGCTTCCGGTAGAGGGACATCAGTTTCCGTTCCATGTTTAGTCAGATAAAATAAAGTAAAATACGTTAAAATACAATTAAAAACATTAGTCTCCTTGTAATCTTGAAACATTCTCGCTTCGGATACTGTAAAATGGCTAACAACCCCATGGCAATTTTAGAAAGGAAATTGCGTTCCTGTAGCCCGGTATAACGGTACAATCCATGACCCTCTCTCAGCCTACAGCTACGTTTCAGGATGTTGTAGTGGCCGCCCACCAATCGTCACAGCGCCGTGTTACATGACAATGATGAGATGACATCATAAAACACTCAAATAACGAGAACATTTTATTAGAAACATTACAATATTTTTTTATACCAAAAAAAATCTATTATAGCCATACGAATAAACGTAGCAATGCATGTAGGCCAATGTCGGTGGTAAGATGGTAAACTTTATTTATCTTACTTATAGAACAGGTAGCCTACTACTGTTTTCACAGTATTTTTTCAAAGGTTTTGGTTGAAGGTTCAATCATGCCAATTTAACATTGGGAACACAAAAAAGAAAAGTGTAAAGAATAACGAGTATAATTTTTAGGCTTTATCGACCACGTGGGGCTGTGCCTTTTCCTTTAATTTAACCACAAAAGAATACCAGGCCATTTACCAAGTGACATCCTAAATATTTCATAGTAAACTAGTTGTTGAATCAAAATTACACCACAAGGACAAGATAATTGACGACACCTTTAATCATCATCAAACCTAATCTTCTTCCCCTGGAAAGCCTGGATTTGTCCTTGCTCTTTCCTCTTCTTGCTGGCTTCCCATGATGGATGCAGGGACTGCCCTTCTGGCTGATTGGAATTAAAACCTGCACCACTGCGATCTGGTAGTCTGGAACCACGGCCCCTTCCGCGACCACCTCCACTTTCCCTTTCCCTTCCTCTCGCAGTGAAGTCCCTTCCCCGGTTGTTGGATCCGAAAGGTCTACTTTTAAAGTCACGTTTCGCGTTGCTGAAATCGGATTCTCCGGTGTCCCCTCTCTCCCGGGAATTGAACCTGGGAGGCCTGCTGTCAAATCCACCACGGCCAGCACCTCTCATCCCCCCACGGCCACCGCCTCTCATCCCCCGACCTCTACCGTCCCTCATTCCCCGACTGCCACCGAATCTATCTCCTCTGCCTCTGCCACCGAACCCCTGTCTGCCCCCATCACCATCACCATCACCGCTCTCTGACCGGGAAAGGGACTGGCAGAAGACAGATGTAAACTTGGACCCTTGGGAGTCACTGGGACGTGGCTCCAGCTCGGCAGGGCTCTCTGGTTCTGAAGGGGTGTCCTTCACCCCGCTCTTCGTTTTCTTCTTCTTCTTTTTGAACTTGCTCACTTTTCCTAAGAAGAAGTCATCGTCGCCATCACTCTCCGACTGAGAGGACCTCTTGTGGAAACGCTCCTCTGTGCTGTCGTCAAAGTACTCCTTTGGTGCTTCCTCGTCAGAGGACTCTATGTCGCTCTCGTCGTCGTCGTCGTCGTCACCTGACATTTTCTGATTTGATTCAAGGTCAGGCTTAAGATTTGGTCGTTTGTACCCCACTTTGCTCAGTGGTTTCTTAAGATCCTTGGCCTCAGAGTACTTGGTCGACGTTTCCACCTCAGAGCCAGTGTCACTCTCTGGTGACCTCATACTGTTGGACTCCTCATCCTCATCAGACTGCAAATCACTGTCGTCGTCCTCATCATCATCATCATCATCATCATCATCATCATCATCATCATCGTCGTCGTCGTCTTTGTCCTCCACTCCTTGGTGCACTTTCAGGTCACTCTTTGACAGTGATGAACCCTTGTGTAGTGACACTTCTATGGCGTCATCGTCTGACTCCTCTTCACCTGCTCCCTCTAATGATGCGGTGGGCTGCTTTGAGATGGTGACCTCTCTCTTCTTCTCGGTGACCTTACTATGTGTGTCAATTTTCACAACCATGTGGCTGGCATCGTCCATGGCTTTAGCGCCCTCCGATGGTGGTGGCGACTTTATGTGAAAGACTACCTTGCATTTTTCCAAGCAACTCTTTCCGGTGTCGTCTTCCATGGCCAAAGTCTTTTCTTTTGCAGTAGTTTGATTCGTCTTCCTTTCCATAACTTTACTCTGTTGTGTTTTATTCACTGCAGATTTGCGGTTTCTCGGCATTCCTTTTTTCAAGGGCTCGGTAACCTTACCAATTTTTCGGCTCCCTGAAACCCCAGACAAGTCTCTGTTTTGAGTAGTGGTCACTTCAGAACCGTCGCCCCCTATTTCTTCCTTCTCCTCACAGCCACCCATTTCCTGTTCTTTACTCTCCTCTTCCTCCTCCATTTTCTTTCTTTGCGTTAGTTCATCAGCATCTGCAATCTTAGGTTTACCCCTTCCTTTTTTGGACCTTTCCTCCCTGAAAGCTTTCACAGCTAATTTAATAGTCGCAATCCTCTTGCTGAACTGAGGGTGGCTGGCTATTCTGGCAATGGCTCGGTCGGTAACCGAAGAGGCTGGGTTTCTACAAACCACATCAAATTGGATCTCCTGCTGCAAGGCTATCTTGGTCACCTATCAGACAAAAAAGATCACTCACATTAAAGTCATCTTGACATCATTATAAAAAGTTAATAATTGAAATAACATTATAACCTTCAATTGCTATACATTTAAGGTATATGTTCTCATCGCAATCTTTTTCCAGTGTGACCCACGATGAGTTGCTACCCTAAGTGTAACGACAACGTTTGAGCCTGATGTACAGGAGAGCAAGGCAACGTCCATCCCTGGGTGAAGCTACAGGAATGGATAAAAGCAGAACCTACCACGTCTGGTTTAAGGGCCTTCATCTCATGGATCTCTTCCACCATTCGTTCGGCTCTCCTCTGGTTCTTTTGCACCTCGTTCTCTTTTCCCTTCTTCTTCTTCAGAGCAGCAATCTGTCGCGTCAGCTTCCTGATGAGCAGCCCCCTTACCCTGCTCACCTCCTTCCTCATCAATACCACCTCGTTGTTGAGGTTCATCCGCGAAGTGTTATCCTTCTTTGGTTCACGCAAAGCCATTTTATTTTTTCCCTGCGTGGCCTTGGGCTCTTTCTCCGTCTCCTCTTCACCATCATCAACATCCTTTTCACCACTGCCGTCGTCGTCGTTTTCGTCGTCCTCCTCCTCCTCCTCCTCAGCCTCCTTCTCCACCTGCTTTTCCTCAGTTGACACTTCTTCCTCTAGCTTTTCCTTGGAAAGAGTCAATGGAAACAGAATGCATAGTGATGAACTATTGTTAAAACTAGGGATGGGACAGAAAATCGGATTATTCGTTCCCGAGGGGCAAAGTCGGTTTTTAACATTTGGACCGTTAATTTTTTTTCCCATTCAAATAAACAAGAATTAACGGACGGAACTAATGTTGGACACCTTGAAGGGCATTATCCCGCTTATACCATGGTTACTTGCCAAAGAAAATAAATGAAGACCATTCATTTATATTTTCATGCGTTTTACAATCCAAATATAAAGTTTTTCACAAGCCATAACTTTGTTTCCCTGGTAACGCCTGAGGCCTTTGACTAATTCCTGGAACAATCGATACTATAGGGTCTAGAGCATATAACCACGTCTGATTACAGTTTAATTCATTTTACACAATTAGCCAGCTCTCGTTTTGAAGGCTGAACAGACAATTTGACTGGAACTACTTAGCAGGTATTTGTTTATTTGCGTTTAAGATATTAAGGAATTTCTTGCCGATGGCTGCATTTGTGAATGTCGGCACACATCGAATAATTGATTATTCGTTCATACCATCCACTGATTATTCGACCATGAAAAATTATTTGAAGAGTTGAAGAGTTATTCACATCCCTAGTTATAACAATTTATTTAACAAACATTGCACAACAAAGAGAAAAAAAGTGATTATTTTAAAATGGAAACAGATGGGCTTCACATCATAACTATTTACACAGTGATGTCTGGGAGTAGCTCCTCACTAAAATATTCTTTCTTAAAACATCCAATCTGTTGACCTTCTTAATATGCTAACAAGGAAAAACAATACAGCAGACAACAAGGCTGCGAATTACATGAAAAGAGAATGCTGCTCATGGCCATACCTCAGCTGTGTTCTCCTCGCTCTCTCGCTCAGTAAACAGATCGGTCTCTGGAACATTTTCTTCTGCTTCTTCCTGTCTTGCTTCAGCACAAGGAACCACTTGCTCGGCCAAGTCCTCTGTGGACGTCTGCTGTCATAAAAACCACCAGTGATGTGAAAAGGGCTAACGGAACAACATTCAACATACATTTACATTTAGGGCATTTAGCAGACGCTTTTATCCAAAGCGACTTACTATAAGTACATTTGTCATAAGAAGTGCAACAATATATCGCTGTTGGTACAGTAAGAATGTTCATAGAACCAAGTGCAAATACAACAATCGCTAGGCTAACCAATTCCCCGTGTTACAGCAATGATAGCAGCAACTGCAGTTGCTACACAGTTAAGTACTATAATACAACACAACACAATACAATGTTCAATGGTGGCCAGAAGGGGGAGGGTGGCTATGCAGAGTCGGGGTGGACTCTGAACAGGTGAGTCTCGAGTCTTTTTCGGAAGATAGTGAGCGACTCTGAGGTTCATAAGCGCACAGCCATAAGCTTGTGGGTACCCTTATGTTTTTGTTTGAACTATAATGTAATTACACAGGCAATAACTTGAAAACCCTGCACTCCGTATGAAACATATTATCACTTGTCGCCCTACGTCTTCACATGCTGACACCAAAGCGGAAAACTGGGTATGAAACTACATTGTTGATTTTTAATTACTTTTCATTGTCATCTCGAATGTTTGAAATACCAGCACTAGCAATAAATGAAACCAGCATTCTATTCGGATACGTTTGAAGACAATTTAGTGAGTGTACCTTGGAAATTTCCTGTTGCTCCGGAATATTCTCACTCATCTCTGAATTCTGTGATATCTTCTCACACTCTTTTTCCCCCACGTCAATCAGCTTTATCTCCTCTGTTGATGTAATCTGCAGGATTATGACAGAAAACAAATGACGATATTTTAAAATGAAAGCACTGTGAAATGAATAATCGATGGCCAATTTCGTCAGCATATAAAGTCTAGATGTACGTACGTATTGTCCTCTTGGTATAGACAAATAGCAGTGTAGAATCAGAAACCAGTATTCAATTCGGATACGTTTGAAGACAATTTAGTGAGTGTACCTTGAAAACATTCTCACTCATCTCTGTATTCTGTGACATCTTGGCACCCTCCTTTTCCCCCACGTCAATCACCGTTATCTCCTCGGTTGATGTCATCTGCGGAAATATGACAGTAAACAAAAAACAAAGCACTATGAAATTCATAATTGATGACCAATCCACATCAAAACCTATAAATGTTGTCATCACGTGTTGTACTATTCAGTTAGCTGAATAATTCGTTTTTCTCCAGTAACTTTAAACGTGGGGGAGCCGTGTGGAGCCAGGCATGGACTTGTAAAGGCCTTATGGTTTGTACACGAGAAACGACAACCTCGCATACCGTAAGAAAACAATATTATTTACAGGATGCAATATACCAACCTTAAATCCCCGTGTTTAAAAGAAGCATTTAGAAAATAAAGGTATAAACGTCGGGTGCATGCATGGTCCTATGTTGTGGAGGCAGCCATTTATGTGACGTCAATGACGTTGTATGTGACGCTTCACGTCAGAATGCGACGCACTGTTTCGTGAAAGGGGGAGGGCCTTCCACTGACTGTTTTTATTTATTTCTTTGTTTCATGTGCATAAAACAAATACAATGGGTAAAAATTGAAGAACCGCTCATAGTAGCATGACTGTATAACATTTCCGTTGCATTTACCAGAGCGGTATCAGAGGTGAATCAACAGGGGGAGGATGAAGCGGCGCAATGCGGACTGCAGCAAACTCCGACGGCCGTTAAAACGGAACAGAATTACCGAGGGTATATATAGCAGGTACGCAAAAAGGGGGCTTGATGGATGTTATTGTATAACAATGGCGCCCCTTAAGAAATCTAAAGACAGCAATGGCAGCATCCGTCTTGTTCAAAGAGCTACCGCGATTGTATTGACAGTAGGACACCTTGAATGAATGCTTCTACGTTACAGTATTACAGGCCGGATTCATCGTATCATCTCATTCATGATATTTTACCAACGGCAATATCGTGCCATCTCAATTTTATTATTATTAATTATTATGGTATTGAGCTTTGTCCGGTGTCAGGATTTGCCTGGTAATTTTTTTAACTGACGTTCTGTATCAGACCTGGGAGGTTAAAACCCCAACGGTCACACGGTGTGTTATTGAGAGAACAATGCACGAGCTTCAGAGCACGGTGGATCTCCAGTCCACGCGTTTTAATAGACTTCGGGGTTTCTACACCATGTAGTTTAAATACCGTGTATAACAATGTTTCTCCTCCAACAAATATATCATTTTACATTTGAACATGGTTTTGTCGCTGCAACAGGCACAATACCAACTGGAATATTCTCTCTTATTCGGCTTTTGTATAATGTCATTGCAACAGTAGGCCTACATTATAGGTGGTTTTTCAGCGTGAATATTGGGTCAATGTAAGCCCGGGGCTCTATAATGAATGTCAAGCCAGAAAAGTGAAAGCAGCTGTGCATGTTAGAGCGACATGCCTATACATGCTCTTCCATAGGTCCTGACTCCTATTTTCTCTTGCTTGTTCAAATAGGACCACTATTCACATACTCATACACATTGCAAGCGAAGTAACGTGCTTTAGTCAAATCCCCTTCACAATATTGATGTTACTTTTTGAAAATATGATGCAAGTTTACATCTACACTCTATAGAGCTTCACAAGCTGTAATACTCACAGTGCAATTGTTGTGTCTGTCCCTGTCTAATCCAGACTGTTCCATTGTTCATTCGCTCTCTTCTCAGTACTTTCCTATACCTGAAGTTCCTGGTAGTGTGGGTGTTGGTGCTGCTAGCAGACTTTGTACTGGAGTTCAGGTTTGAGTACCTGTGGCCCTTCTGGCTTTTCATCAGAAGTGTCTACGACTCGTTCAGATACCAGGGGCTGGTAAGAGATGTCTTTGTGTCTTTCAGTTTAGTTCCATTTTGGGGAGGAAATCATTTATAACTAATTTTCTATTGTCTCTGAATTGTTGGTTTCCTCCTCAGGCCTTCTCGGTGTTCTTTGTGTGTGTAGCGTTTACGTCCGACATCATCTGCCTCCTCTTCATCCCCGTCCAGTGGCTGTTCTTTGCCGCTAGCACCTACGTATGGGTCCAGTATGTCTGGCACACAGGTCAGTGTCCTCCCCTCACTGCCATTCTCTCAATATAGAAATGACATTCCGCAAGGTGACCTCCATGCTAAATTCTAATGGTCCTATCTAGATAAGGGACTACTGTATTGGGGCAGTGTAGTATCAAGGGTCTTCATTATCTAGGTTCTGGTTGTGATTCCCAATTTCTGTATCCTACCTACCTGACCTATCTTAGCTAGAGGCCCAACCTCCTGGTCCTTGATGTCCAGTAATGTTGCGTAGGTCAAGTGGTATAGAACAAAATCAACACTGCCAGGATGACGGGACCGATTCCCCCTGCGGCCAATGGTATTTCAAGATGCTTTGGACCAAAGTGGCCACCAAATGTCATATTTATCAATGAAGGCATCTCCATGGTGATATATACTAACATTGGAAATCGATAGTAATCAATGTTCTTCCTGTCCATTGTTTTTGTCCAGAACGAGGAGTGTGTCTGCCCACCGTGTCGCTATGGATACTCTTTGTGTACATCGAGGCCGCCATCCGCTTCAAAGACCTGAAGAACTTCCATGTTGACCTGTGTCGTCCGTTTGCTGCTCACTGGTAACCACCCTAACTTCTGCACCTGCTCTCGGCAGTTTTAGTCATGCAACCGCAGAGATGAACACATCTGACCTATGCAAATTGTGGAAGAGAGCAAAATGTTGGAGTGAAGTTAACACGCAAACCAAGGTATCCTGTGAAAAATGTGACCTTTTTACCCATGTCAGGGCTTTCCCCACTGTCGCATAGAGGCATACCTCCATGCCTCTTTACTGGCTTGCATCCTATTTGCTCAAGTACCTTCAAATTGAAAATATGTTAACAAACGTTTAGGTTCTCAGCACAAACATGACTTATCAGAGACTGAACCTTGACAAATGTATGCACCAAAACACGTGGTGTAGTGGAACAGTGATGTCACTGTCATTGTGAAATAATGGACCACATCTTTCTGTGTGAGTCAGGTTTTTCCACTCTGTTTCATAATGACTGGCGGTGAACGGTGCTGCTTGGTATCGTATTTCTACACGGTAACCACTTCTCCCACCAAGAGATGAAATTAACCTCTTGATTATTTTGTCTATTCCGAAAATGTACACATGAACATAGAAGATGAAGACTCCCTTCCGGAGAATACATTAGAGACGTATTGATCTATCCAGGAATTGGTTTCAAATAATCCGGCCATGTTATGAATATTACCGGTACTTGCAATGTTGTTGGGTCAGCCCACTCTTGGTACAGAATAACGACTGTCTGCTTAAAAGAGGAAAAGGCGGTAATTGCGAAATGACCCAGGTCGGTATGCTCTTTCCCTTCCCTCACAGCATCGGGTACCCGGTGGTCACGCTGGGTTTCGGTTTCAAGAGCTACGTCAGCTACAAGATGCGCCTCCGCAAACAGAAGGAGGTGCAGAAGGAGAACGAGTTCTACATGCAGCTGCTGCAGCAGGCACTGCCTCCTGAGCAACAGATGCTGCAGCGGCAGGAGAGGGAGGCCGAGGAAGGTGAGACACACACACACACACACACACACACACACACACACACACACACACACACACACACACACACACACACACACACACACACACACACACACACACACACACACACACACACACACACACACACACACACACACACACACACACACACACACACACACGGGGGGGGGGGGGGGGGTCATTTGTGTAGTTGTGTATGGCCAGTCCGAACAGGTATATGAATAGCCAATAAGTCAGAACTAGTTGGGCATATGGATAATTGGTTGATTGATTGATTGATGAGGCGTTGCGTAGATGGGGATGTGTGACTGAAGTCACTGCCTTGTTCCGTCCCAATAGTTCAACAACCACATATCTAATTTGTGTTAAGATACTTAAGGCCAGGTACCGGGGCACGTATGATGACCTGATTGTGACAACACACTGCTCTCATGTGGCTAAGGGGTGAGAGAGAGGGTGTGCTACCGGACCTCCAAACAAGCTGCGCTGCTTCTCTCTCCTACAGCGGCTCTATCCAAGGGGGTGACGGTGACGGAGGTGGAGCCCACGCCGCCTGTGTGTCAGAACGGCGCTCCGCCGGGGAAGAAGAGCTCCCAGAGCGCCCAGCTTCCGGAGCTGGAGTACCGGGAGAAAGGGCGGGACAGCAACGGGAAGGAGAGGGAGGGTAAAAAACAGCACCCGGTTGGGATCAACAACAACAGCATCGTGCACACAATAGACTCCAGGGTGCAGGAGACGGACTTTGTGGAGAACCACATCGGGGGGAAGAGACTGAACAATGACTTGGTGGGGGAGCACACGCACGCTGACCCCACTCAGATCCCCAAAGAGGAAACGGCCACAACAACGGCTGTGGCTGCAACAGCGGGGAAAAGCACGAAAAATCTGGGCGGAGGGGGTGGGGCCGGGTCCAGCTCCTCCCCCCGAAGCCACAGCTCGTCCAATGGGAGCGTGCCGTCGGGTTCCACGTCCTCCAGTAAGAACGAGAAGAAGCAGAAGGGAGGCGGGAAGAGTCCCAAAGACCCGGTGGAGAACTGCATCCCTAATAACCAGCTGGGCAAGACGGACACGTTAGTACGGTACGTTGGAAGTACGGTGTGTTTGTAGTACGTTACCATGGTGTGCAATAGGATTGGGAAAAATAATCGATTCTTTGATGCATTGCGATTCTCTCTAGAACGATTCCGTCTCGATGCAGCTAAATTAATAATCGGTATTTAAAAAATAATATATATTTTTAATTTGTTTGCCTGCTGCAACATTGTATTCACCAGAGAGGGATAATTTTATTTTTTTTTGAACTTCAGTGTCTATTGGCCAATCTCATTTGTCTTGACACGATTGTGATTCAGCCTACACATAGCATGCATGCAAACTCACAGCCCGACACAAGAACTCCTTCTAATTCAAGAGCAGCTTTTTATTTGATGTCATAGAAAAGAAAAATTAGAAATAAAATAGAACTGAAACCTATTTTTGACATACTTCCATATTGTGTTGTAATGCAAGCTGCATTGATTATTGCATTGTTCATAGAAAGTCATATTTGTGACACAAGCTTTCTCTCTAATTAGTAATTACATATTAGATAAGTTAATTCATCAGTTGATGTCTTTAATGATCATCACAAAAGTAGGAAGTGATTAGCAAACTGAGTAGCAAACTCAGATGTTTATATATATTTTTGAAAATCACGCATGGAAGTGTACATAAAGAAAATTGTTGCATCGATAATCGCTTTAGAATCGAATCGTTGACCTCATAATCGGAATCGAATCGTGACGCACCAAGAGATTCCCATCCCTAGTATGCAAGTCATTTGTGTTGGTATGGTAAGATAGTAGCACGTTCGCTAGTAGGTTAGGTCAGACGGACAGGGCGGGCGGCCCGTGAGTATGCCGTGTTTGTGCAGAACAGTAAGGTATGTTGGTCCCTAATTACCAGCTGTGCCATGTGTACAAGAACGGTGAGGCAGTCCACCCACCCTCATCTCTCTGGCAAAAACTTTAATCAATGCATTTTCTGTGAATCAAAAAGAGGAATTAATCATGTTGTGTGAAATGAAGTCATTTCACACTACATCACAGAAAGTAGGTGTCTTTGTGTTAGAGGCTTGATGAGGAGTTATTCCAATTTGTTAACTTAGTAGCTGTTGTGCCGTAAATGATAAATGCTGCTCCGTGCCTCATTGATTATAGATTGTGTATTGGATTGGACATTTGGCGATGTTGAAGAAAGAAATAATCACAACCTGTCCATGGCCTGTCCTGTCCTTACTTGGCACAACTGGGACCTTGATCCATCCTCTCTGTATCTCTCAATCTCATTCATCCCTCGAACTCCTTCACCCAACCTGTAACACCCTGACCTGTGCCTCCCCTTCCAGGCTGGAGCAGGACGTGAAGCGTCTGAAGGCGGACCTGCAGGCCAGCCGGCAGCTGGAGTCAGAGCTCCGCAGCCAGCTGTCCTCCCTCAGCAGCCAGGACCGCAGCCTGCGCTCCGAGCTGGGCCAGCTCCGCCAGGACAATGAGCTGCTGCAGAACAAGTAAGGACGGCTGGAATGTATGGAGCCTGATGCCAGGGCCCAATAAGTGAGCAGATGAGTGCCGGACGAAGATCACTGGCTCTTTTAAATGTAACCTTCGGTTGCCTGACCTGTAAGTCGACGATCTATTGCCATCATTTGTTCGATTGACACAATGGAAGGCCACAGACTATGAATGAAAGCCTCACTCCCCTTTGGTATCAAGATGCATTATTAAACACTAATGCGCTCCTTTAACCACCCTGCCAAGGGTTTTTACATAAACTAAACCTTAATTTAATTTGAGGTATGTTATCAGCAAATGGTCTTTCTGTTTTCGATGTTCAAATCCTTGTTGAGGTATGATAAATGTACCCTCATTACCACTCAGACAATAACATGGAATTAATGCCCCATGAAGAATCAAGTTCCCCGGCTGAGCCCTGTTTGTGTGTGTTGTGTCTGTGTGTGTGTGTGTGTGTGTCTGTGTGGCCACCCAGGCTCCATAGTGCGGTGCAGGCCAAGCAGAAGGACAAGCAGACCATCTCCCAGCTGGAGAAGCGTCTGAAGGCGGAGCAGGAGGCCCGGGCACTGGCTGAGAAGCAGCTGGCGGACGAGAGGAAGAGGAAGAAGGTGGAGGAGGCCACCGCCGCCCGGGCTGTGGCACTGGCCGCCGCCACCAGGTACGCACGTCTGCCATTCACATGAGGATCACATGGTTTCAATCATCCAATCAGCAACATCTATGTCTGGGTAAACTTGGTAGTTTTACTTCCAAATTCGAAGAGGGTTTGCGTATGGTGTTTAGACAAAGGAACTGTTTCAGGGACCGGTGCATCCATCGGGTGAATGAAGTTGGTTTTTTGAATAGAGATTCAAAGTGCTTGGGTAAACGGGACCCTTGCAAAAGCTGAAATCCTGCGAAACGGCGGTGTGGAGTGGTGTTCATTTGAATAGCATGTCGTTGCATTTTGCATTGTCGTCCTAATAACACCACGGCCCCATAACCATGACATGTGCTGCCTGTGTCCTGCAGGGGGGAGTGCACCGACTCCCTACGCGGCCGCATCAGAGACCTGGAGACGGAGTGTAAGAAGATGGGCATGGACGTGAAGCTGAAGGAGGAGCAGATCAGGGATCTGGACGGAAAGTGTCAGGTTAGTTTGGCGTCTTACTTGGTTTTCCCCAAATCCTCACCCTGACCTTAATGACCCTCAGCCCTTACCTTACTGTTACCAATTTGAACAATAACATGTCGAATGAATATACCACAATTCAATAGTTTCTAACTTTATCTGAACGTGACTGTACAAAAGGTATTTAGAAGAATTCAAATTAATTTATATATTTTTACCAATTTCTACCTTTTGGTCTCACGCATGTCTGACCGGGTGCATCCAACTCTCCCCCACCTCTCCCAGGAGCTGAGAAAGTACAAGGAGAACGAGAAGGACACGGAGGTCCTGATGTCAGCGCTGTCTGCCATGCAGGAGAAGACCCAGCACCTGGAGAACAGCCTGAGCGCCGAGACCCGAATCAAACTGGACCTCTTCTCAGCGCTGGGCGACGCCAAGAGGCAGCTGGAGATAGCCCAAGGTAGCTCAGATGTGGATGAGGGAGTTTCAAAGGGTTGCAGTGGTTTTGGGTGCAACGCTCGCTGCTGTCAATGCTCGGATGAGGGCTGGAAGTGACTGACTGAAAGAGTAATGATATAAAGGGGGACACTGTTTGACCCTTAATAGGTGCGTTTCCATCCCCCTGATTTTATGCGAACTTTGAAGTATCGAATCAGTAAACGGTGATGGAAACACCAAAATTCGCATAAAAATCCTCTAATTCGCAAGAAGGTTTATCCGCTCGCTTGAGGTGGTTTTTGAGAAATGCGAAAGAGTAAATTCGCAAAATGGGAAATGGAAGATAGCAACCCTGCCGATATCAACGTGTAACGTCATCACCCTATTCCGCGCCAACCATTTGATGGAAACGCACCTAATTCGAATTACTTTTTTGCGAACTTTCTAAAGATTCGCATCACCTTTTTAGATGGAAACGCAGCTATTGATATGTAAAACCATATGGTTTTCCTTTTTTGGTTTACTCACCCTACTGTACACATTGTTCTGGCTATACATGCAAAGTATTTTTACACATTGAATTGAGGACGCAGTGATGTATCAAAAAACTACCCTTTAAACCAAAGGCTTTTATTCACAAAACAAGTCTAAAACACAAGTATTTTGTATTGTATAAAGCGAAATATCAAACAAATGGGGTCCATAAATGGAATTTTCACCATAATTATATTCATTAATACTGTTGCATGTTTCTTTGTTAACAGAAAAAAACAAGAACATAGTCTTTGGTTGCTGGGTGAAAAGCTAAATCCTGCAAACCTATCAAGAAACAAGCTTGGTTTGTAGTTTTGAAAATTAATATGCATTGCCGATAATTGGCTGCATTTCGACATGCAAAGGCTTTTGACGCATGTACCATTTAGATGCAGACGGGTTTCTCAAACTGTGGCTGATTTTGTGCGTGGTTTAAACTTGAAGCCATGCTCAAGAACACAACGCCTGACCTAGCACATACACACTCTGTCTCCCAACGCGTCTCAAGTGGAACGCACCTTTTTAAACTCCCCCTCACCCAACTGTCTCTCCCTCACCCAGGCCAGCTCCATCAGCGAGAGCAAGAGATAGCGGACCTCAAGCAGCGGATTGCGGAGGTGATGGCGGTGATGCCCAGCCTGTCCTACTCTTCGGACGGCGGGAACCACAGCCCCGTTGCGCCCCACTACTCCTCCAAGTTCATGGACAGCAGCCCCTCCTCCCTGGACCCCAACGCCTCCGTCTACCAGCCCCTCAAGAAGTGAACCCCCAGGGGACCGGGGACACAATTGTGGATTTAGTTTCCCCTCTTGTTTAATTCCGTATGTTTGTGTGACAGTCCCTGAGGATTTTCTGGTCACCATACATACAGTTTCCATTGGAAAACTGGTACGCGCAAACTCGTGCTCGCTCCTGGTTCTTCTGGTTCAGCTGGACTGGGGTTCTGGTTCTGAGAACCAGAGGGCGTTGCTAACGAGGTGTTTATTTTTGATGTTCTTTTTTTATCGTACATTATTTTGGCTGCTGTTGTTACTGCGTTTGATTGTTTGTTGGGATGTAGCCATGACAGGATCCGATATGTATCTAGGTAAAAGCCAACCAAGAAGTTAAAAGAAAAGAGAAGACCGTGTTGCATCTGTCATTTGGGTTTGGTTTTTCCACGGGATCTTGATCAATTAGATAAAACACACCGCAATGGGCGTAAAAAAAAAGTGTCTGTTAAGTAAAAAAACAAAACTATTTTGGGATAGATGAATGTACAAGTACTTTTCATGTTTTGAATATCATCAATGATCGTTTGTTTTGTACTGAATGTGTTTCAGCTCGCTCGAGAAATGTACTTTTGTTACTGACCTTGTGATATAGCACAGGTAGACATTTTGTTTGTTCCTCAGACGTTTTTTTTGAAGGTTGAACCACATATGCCCCTGGTGCATAATGGAAAGGTCAAATACCATACCAGAAAAGTAGATGGTGACTTATCATAGATTTGACTAGGCGCTGCCAAACAATCTTGAATTTATTTTTATGTTGTTGATGATGATGCCCTTCATCCACCCTCATTGGGACCAAATTGGAAACTGTTAGGCCATATTATTCTTCTGTGGATTTAATGATGTCTGGGTAACCCGGCTGTTACCGTCTTGCTGTTTTACAGTGCCTTGCGATTTGTCTTTTATAAGATGTAGAACCATACTCTCATTCCCACACTAGGCTCTGGTTCTCACCCCCTAGCATTTGCGTGGTTTTCGTTTCTACAATGTATTTCCATGGTAACAGTATTAGGAGGAAGTGTCCACCCTGCCCCTAGATTCTACAAAGCATAACCAACCCAATCAGATTGTCTAATCAAGCCCTACAGCTGGCATTTAGTTGTTTACGACAATGTACATTGCAATGCTGAGGAATGTTTTAATTTATCTACTTCTGTTATTAAGTGCCAAGTGTTGAAGTGTTTCTTTGGATCGGTTTACATCCATACTTTCAATTGGTGTAGTGTGTGTACAATGTTTAAAGAAGAGTACTGTTTTTCTTTTTGTCATTACAACCTTCTTGAATGGTGTTCGTTGTATTAACGAGGTCGTAGGTGAATATGGTGCAGCGCTTAGGCAGCCAGACGGATTCATAGTGTTCACTTCGTCTATTTTTCCCTTCGCATTTATTTATTTGTCGAGAGACTTTATGGTTCCGTTAAGCGGCTTCTCTCTGGGTTGCCGTCTTCCTCCTCGCCAGAGGGAACTGTGAATTACTCGTGTTGATGGGGAGTAGTTTGCCCTGGTCGTGGCGGTCACAGTGTGTCGCACGGGGCCGGAGTTTACCCAACCCCCCACCCTGACGGTGCGCTCAAGTATTTATGTGGATTACTATGACATTGTGAATTTAGTTCTTGATGTGGTTTTTGACAATATTTGGAAGAAGAATGAGGGGATGTATGCATAAGAAGTGCTTCATTTGAACTCTGCATCGTCCCACCATGTTGAGTCTCGTCTCTTCCAAAAGATGTTCCTGTGTCTTCTCTCTGGCGCTCGCTGAGCGTCACAATTAAAGAACGTTTTGCTGGTGGCCGTGTGAGCTGTTTTATTTGTTTTATTTAAAATATTCCCACTTACCTTTAATTTTGTTAATTTTGAGACTCATGTAAACCATTTGTTTCTTGTCCTGTTCATTATTATGGCCAAAGTTAAACTTTAACATCTAGCCGAAGCTTTCAACTACGTCCCTTCGTTTACATAAACAAAACATGGAAACGAAGGCAAATGTTATCTTTGTGGCATTCTTATTGACTTACTATTTGCATTCAATATTTTATTTATTGATGTATTCATTGGTCGTCCATATATGGCGACATTTCCCATTACAAAGCGTCGCCCAATGTTTCTCTCTCTCTCTCTCTCTCTCTCTCCCTCTCTCTCTCTCTCTCTCTCTCTCTCTATATATATATATATATATATATATATATATATATATATATATTAGTGCTGTCAAGCGATTAAAATAGTTAATCGCGATTAATCGCATTAATGCCAGTTAACTCACGACTATTATTTTTTTATATGCTAAATATCCCTTGATTTCGTTGTCCCATTAATTGTTCTCATTTTAATGCACTTATCAACATGGAGAAGTGCATCGGCTTGCCTTGTGCAAATGTTTTTTTTATTGATAACATTGGCATATACTGATCAAAACAGGACGATACAAAAAAAAGCCTATAGTGCAATTAAACGATGAACATACAAACATACTGCCTTGAACATAGCAGTCAGGCTACTGCTTCTTAGTTTTGAGCCAAAGAAAAAAAAAACGCGTTAATCGCGCGATATTTTTTTTAACTCCGTTAAAATTGGTTTGCGTTAACGCCGTTAACAACGCGTTTAACTGACAGCACTAATATATATATATATATATATTTAAAATGTTGTGATATAATTTGGTGAATGAAGTAGTGGGCGAGGGAGACAACTTTGCGTTGAAACGTGTTTGATCACATTGCCCATGACGTGTGTGAGGACAGTCTCGCAACTCGCATATTTAAGCATCACTGTCCCCGCCCACTGCCAGAGGTTCAAATTCAAGTCCGCAGCAGCATCAGCGTCAACAACATTCCTCGGTCCGAAGTCGTCACTACAACACAACTTTGATCAACGTTTTGACATCCGTACCTCGATGGATGCCATTCGGTCCGCGGGGAGAGCCATCATCCGAAGCCCAAGCATGGCGAAACAATCCTGGAGCGCCGGTAGACACAAAAGTAAGACATTTTAGAGAACATAACCAAACATGTTTTTCGGGGGCTATGTGTTTCACGCTGAAAATCAAAAATGCACTTGGTCTTCTGAATGCTCCATATTGCACTAGTTTCATTTTACTTGTGCAATAAAGGGGACATCGCTGTTTAACTAGTCAACCCCTTCTCCATGGACGAAGTTAACCGGTGCATGTCAATCGATGATCACAACCTCTATGGCTACTGTTTGTTTGGCAATGTGTCTGCTTGACGTGTGCGAAGTTAGCGCGTATGTTCTGTTTTGGATTTGCAGAACATCCGACAAACACTCGGGGTTTCAGAGGTCGGATGCCTGCGGTCTGGCAGACATTGCAGTTCTTCACACAGAAATTCACACAATTATTCCATAGCTTTATAGGATTCCAAGGCTCTAGGCCAGCCCTGAAGAACTTAATCTGGCTTGATCCTTTCCTAGTGGCCGAGAAAGCATAATGAGAGCTACTCTATATAACCACGACGACAGTCCAGGCATGCCACAGGTCAGTCAGTGAATGGCTTCGATAGTCTCAGCTTTAAAGAGTTCTACTATCAATTTCAATGCTGCCATTAAACACTTTTAAACCTTGCAGCCCATTGGGAACATTATCTGAATGACCCTAAATGCCCAATTAAAGTAGGTTACCTCAGCTCAAACTGACGCTAACAAAGTGCTCAAATGTAAAATAAAGCAAACACGTTATGTACGCTGTTCTCTGACGCAGGTCTGTTCAGTTTTCAGTTGATAACAAATGCTATCCCAATATTTTTGCCTGCTTGTCTTCCCTGAAGCATCATGTCTGTGAAGTGACGTCTGCTCTCGATATTTGTTTTCATATCCTTGTAGAGCTCGACACCAGACTGCTCCATTTAGTTTCCACTACTCCAGACTCTTCCATGACCTGGACATAATTCAGCGTTGAGTCAAGACAAAGGATGAACCGTTACAACAGGGCACAAAGTTGCAAGTTGTGGAAACGGATTGGCCCAGGGTTGGTCTCCATAGTGAATTGGTCTATGGTCCAAACACACGCAGTCTCTTCCCAACGTGTACTGCAGGCTCTACCCAATGGGTACTACAGCCTCTTCCCAACCCGTACAGCCTCTTCCCCACCCGTACAGCCTCTTCCCCACCCGTACAGCCTCTTCCCCACCCGTACAGCCTCTTCCCCACCCGTACAGCCTCTTCCCCACCCATACAGCCTCTTCCCCACCCGTACAGCCTCTTCCCCACCCGTACAGCCTCTTCCCCACCCGTACAGCCTCTTCCCCACCCATACAGCCTCTTCCAACATATGCAGCGTGATAGCTTCACGCCTCTATGTTTGGCGCAACTATACCTAAACTATTTATAGTGTTTTCTGACAGAAGAGCCTGTAGCTCCATTGTACTAATTCCTCACCTCATTTCACCTGTTGTTATCTCATCCCTTCCTTCCGCCTCCCATTAGACTTTAAACTAACATGTTTAAGTGTCATTGCACCTCTAGTTTACTTAGTGCATGAGGGTAGGTGGCTGTGTACTGTGGGGTTATCAGCTTCTGCTTGGACCAAGGCTACAGGCGGCAGTGCACGCTTTATCCTCTCGCTCACGTGACATTGACTGACTTTTGAACCCAAAGCCCCTCCTGTGTTTGAAGCGGGGGGGGGGGGGCGCTGGGGGCGCTGCTACTACAATGTAAGTCCAAGCCCGCAAGGTCCTCCTGAATCAACTTTAATTATTTAGCACCGTTCTTACAAAAGACTGACTCGATCTTCACATCAAAATATTTCATGCAATAGAAATACAACTATTTCAAGATTGCATAAAATACATGGATTTTAAATATATGAAAACAGGCTTAAAGGTTAAAAGTGCATTTTAGTCTAGCAGAAAGGGAAGGTGAACATAAATGTTTTTAACATTGATTTTGAATGTAGTCAGAGTTGGAGTCTATTTAATCCAGCTTTGTGTTGCATTGCATAGTTTCAGTGATATACTTTAACCAATAACCGTTTAGTGATTTATAGGTGAGCAGCAGCATTTTTCAAAAAATCCTCTGATCTGACATACCTGGAGCCCGTGCAGGAATTGGTGTATGTGTTCAGATTTGTTGGTCTTTGTTAGAACTCTAGCAGCTGCATTCTGATAAAGCTGCGACAGTTTAAGAGCCTTTTTATTGGAAGGCCTGCAAAGAGACCATTACACATATCCAACCTCCTAGTAAGGAAGGCATGGACAAGTATTTCCAAGCATTGTTTGTAGAAGTAGGCCGATATGGCTGTTAATTTATAACGACACCTAGATTGCTTGGTTTTGGGTTTAGTAGAGTGACTGAAGGTTTAGGCTAACTTTCAGTCTCATCTATGACCCGAAAAATTATGATCAATGTTGTTCATTTAGTTCCGGGAAATTCTGGAACATCCAGTCCTTGACCTGCTCATGCACTGTCTCAGCAGATCTATAGAACGAGCTACAGGGCTTTCACCATACAGCCCTATGTTTATGATAGGGCTGTATAGATTTGTGTGTTGTCCACATAACAATGGTACGCGCAATGTTGATATTTTGCATGCTTAGGGCTAGTGTTAACATGTAGAATTGAATTACGATGAACCTTAAACCTTTAGACTCCATGCGTGACATTAGCTGGTCCAGATGTACATTTGCCAAGGTAGACAAAAGTGGTTCCTGTCTTGTAGTTATGACCTGAACTGCCTCAAGGCTGCAGGGAAGCGCAACCCAATTTGCCCATCGACCCAGCAGTATTTTGCGGTCAACAGTGTTGAATGTTTGTTATCTGAGGTGTGAATAACCGCTTTTTAGCTGCATTCCATCATTGGTTACTTTGTTGTTAAACTGGAAATTGCGACTGCTGGGCTGTATTAGATACTCGATTGTTGCACTTATGTTTCACAGCTGCTAGGGCATTCAGTTATGGCTCAATTTCAGGTGTGAGAGAGGCTGTAGCGCTGAAATTATTAAAACATGTATCTTGTTCATTTATTTTCAGTGCTTCATCACGTGAAAACGGCAAATGATCGCTTCCCATTTTTCTTTGCTTGCTGTCTGACCAGGAACGCATTAATGTTGTCTCTAACCTGTGATGGGCCCCCCTCCCTCAGAACTCCCGGAGAACTGGACAGACACACGGGAGACCATCCTGGGAGGCATGACCTTTAACCTCCGGCACCTGGGCATGACCCTTGTGGACCAGCCCAAGGGGGAGGAGCTGTCAGCCGCCGCCGTGAAGCGCATCGTGGTAACGGTGAGCGCAGATCCCCAGCATGATGAACGACCATGATGGTAACGTCAGGGGCATGACATAAGTCGACCGTCCCTTGATCACGATGATTGATATTTCTCATGGTAATGCAGCGAGTGAAGACGTGTCATTTCGTCCTCCAGGCCAAAGCCAGTGGGAAGAAGCCCCCAAAGGTTTCCCTCAAGGTCTCCCCTCAGGGAATCGTCCTCCACGACAGACTCACCAGCCGCCTCCTAGACACCATCTCTATTTACAGGTGTGCGTGTGTGTGCGTGTGTGTGTGTGGCATCGATGAGGAATTCGGTTTGTAACCTACCAGACATTTTAATCATTTGTGTTGCTCATTTCTCGGGCGGCATTCCTCAGGATATCTTACTGCACAGCGGACAAGCTTCATGAGAAGGTGTTTGCCTACATCGCCCAGAACACACAGAACGGGACCCTGGAATGTCACGCTTACCTGTGCTCCAAGAGGAAAGAGGTGAGGCACCAGGGCTTAGGGTGGATGGTTTGTTGGTTTCAGGGCTACAGATACTGATCCTGTTTGACGGTGAATGCAAGTGATGGCGCTAAAGCCCACTGCTTTTCCAAAGGTGTACTGTTGAAACTAGCCTTGACTTGCATAAGACCTATGGATAACATTGAGAGCGGTCCATTGGGGTCTTTTTTTCGAAGGAGGAAATGCACTAGTGTAGCCCATAGCATTATTTATTGGACAGTTTGATTTAGGAATGGCAGTTCACCAATAAAGACCCAACAAGTCAAGTGAATATACATTAACCGTGCTGGTGCTGCGACAGACATGAATCAAACTGACTTAGGGATGTATATGATAAGTAAATGTGTCTGTGTCTAGGCCCAGGCTGTGACCCTCACCGTAGCCCAGGCGTTTAAGCTAGCTTTCGAGCTCTGGCAAGTGGCCAAAGAAGGTAGGCACCCAATTTTATTGTCTCCCTCCCTCGCATACCACCACACCAATGTGCATGTGTGGACACAAAAGTGCAGTCCTGCTGACAACATTGGGAAAACTGAGACAAAGTTTAAGCCTTCGTTTTATGTTATTTGTGTGTGTGTCTGTGTGGCAGAGAAGGAACAGAGGGTGAAGTCTGGTTCGGAAGGGGAGGACAGCAACAGTTCCCAGTCTCAGAGATCTAGCAGTGTGGGAAGCCTGAAAGACGCGGGTAATTCACACAATAACTGCTCATTGTGCATTTTAGCCATTTTATACACTTCTATCCAGAGCCACTTGCAGTCAATGTCATGCACCCTCAAACACCCCAACACCGAGATCACCTTGCCCCCACATGTCGGCCAGACGTTCCTACAGAGAAGCTTCTGGACTTTGGAGAGCGGGTTGTGGACGTCCACACGCCCCTGGAGAAGGACAACAACAACGACGGGCCTGGCGCGGTGGGTAGATGTTTCAGGACGCCCCGTGATGCGTTGCGTGTCCGACTGCAACAGGATGTTGATAAACAGTGGGAGGGTCGGGAGGGACGATTGTTTCGTTAGTGTCCCTACAGTGTTGTTTAAATGAGATCATTTGTGGTTGGAATTCGACATCCGACATACTTATTTCTTTTTTTTCCTCCAGGAAATGGGGGAGGATTTGGATGAGGCGTTCTCGAGGTGAGTGAGGGCAGCTTATTTATTTTTTGCTCCCAACAAAACAAAATGGTCTCCGTAACTGGTGATTTTTCAGCACAATGTTGGCACGTAAGGACTTATCTGATGCACTCAATCATAATAAAAAAGACACAGGATGGGCCGAATCAGCCATCCCATCCTTAGAATGAAATATTTAAGTGGAGTGATCATTAAAACAAAGTGGAAAGAGAGGAGGTTCAGCATGGGGTTGGACTCGGCACAGCCTGCTTGCTCTTTGCGGTAATCAATCCCCTGTGTGTTTGTCTCTAGCCGTGCTCTGGATAGCTATGGTTCCTCTCCAGGTAATGCCCAGTACTTGGCCTCCCTAACCCCTCGCAGTTGTCTCTCTCGCTAACATAAACCTCCAGTCCACCCCAGTCACTACTCCACCCTAACCACGTAGTAAAGTAGTCCACTTTGGCTTGCTCTCAATACTCTCAAATGTTAAAATCTCATCTGTTAATTTTCCATAAATTGAAGCAATGAAAAGTCAGTTTTGGATTATTGAACTCGAGTCAAAGTGAATCTCTGCTTCATTCAGTCAAATAGCAAACCCATTTACTCTGTTGTTCAGAGGGTACATCAAACTCCATGTCATTTCCTCCCCCACAATATGTGACCTCCAATGTAGAAAACGTCTTACACTAATCCTGGTGGCGTGCGGCCTCACGTGCGCTGCGTCATAACTCCGCAATCCAGCGTTATCCCCAGGACGGAAGAATGTGGTCTGAACTGAAGGGATTCCTGTATACCCGCTCCAGGCTCTGCTAAGCTGTTGTACGTGGATACGCAACAGCACTCAAAACGTTTAGTTTTTCCGCCGTTACGATTGGCACGTAGAAGCAGAAAACGCCAGCAACGAGGCCGATCCGGCAGCTCCTCTCGCCGTCCCACCGTGTTTCCCTTCATACCATTCCTTTAACTAACTAGAATTCTGGCTTTTCTTCATGTTGTAATCGTCGTGGTCCTCCTCTCCTTTCGCCCCTCCTGTAGACTGGCAGTGTCTCGTACTAACCCCCAGGTCTTGGACGTTGGGGTGACGCCCCAGGATTGGCTGCTGGAGCCCGACTGGGATGTAGCTGGCGGAGAAGACGCCAGTGGCACCAGCCCCCCCGTGGACATGCTGCTCAGCTTCTGACCAGTGATTTGTCTTTGCTGAGACACGGAGATACACTTCCCCCCTCTCTAACAGGCACACGTACACATACACACATGCAAGCGTACACACACACGTGCACCAACAAAAATATATTTTCTATTAGATTCTTGTATCAACTAAATGATGTCTTAACAGTATCTGAATCAGTGTTATTTTGATATACATGTAAATACCCTTAATTTCATTGAAGTATTTATTTTGTATTCTTGTAAAAAAAAAAAAGTACTTGATAATAATCAAGATGCCTTTATTACTAACACCAGCACAATCCAAATCAGTGCCCGCGATGTTTCAATGCAGTTTCTAACGACATGGACATGTTATTAACTGCCTTGGTCCATCATTAGAATTCAGTATTTTTTTGTAACGCATGGTAAAATACATTCATGTTGTGTCTACAGATGCGCAAAAAATAAGGCCTCCTTAGTTAGGATATGAATGATTTGATGCTTAATCCTAACATGTACACACATTGCCTTCTTCAATTAGGCAGTTTTTAGCTTTGGATGAATCCCAGCAGCCTTCAGAGCTGCCACAGTTTAACTTTGTATACTAACTTTATTACTGCAAATAAAATGTTATTGTGATTAAGATGTTGATCGTTATGGTTATTTATCATTTTTGGCTTTACCTTCAGCGGACACGAAAGTCAACTTCGAGTCAATTTGGTCAACACTTGAGCCTTCATTTACTGTCCCTGCTTTAATGAGTTAAAGTTGGTAATGCTTAGGAGGTGAAGCGGGTTGACTTGTATCCAGAAGGTTGCTCTTTCGATCCACGCCCCCCCCCCCCCTAGCTGAGTGTTGAGGTGTCCCTAAGCAAGACCACTAACCACCTACCCTAGGTACTCCCGACAAGCTGGCTGTCGCCTTGCATGGTTTACTCTGTGTATCTTCGTATTAACCACTATAAGTCTCTTTGGATACAATCTTCTGCTTAATGCCCTGTGTTACGTCTGGTAACGTATACCATGGCGGTCAGGGAAGGTGTCCTTCCCCTGTGTGGTGGGGGAGGCGCTGCTTCACTACTTGGGCCATTTGGCTCAATTTGCAGCAGGTGCAACTGATTGACCTGATTGGCCTGATTGGCCTATAAAAGGAGGAAGACATCCAGCCTGTCGCTCTCGCTGCTGGGTGACTGAAGCTGCTGCCAAACCTCATCGTCTTTATTTTGGTTTTGTTGTACATTCTCATTACACCAGTCCATAACACATTACACATAGTTAAGCTGCCATCTACACAGATACTTAATTTCCTTGTTGGGGCCTTTTATTGTTAAATAAATATACCAAAAACTTGTCACTGCGTGTCTCCCAATTTGTTATGCCATGCTTGAGCCATGTAGTCATAACAAATTGGGGGCTCGTCCGGGATAGGTTTTGCTAAGGTTTTTTTTCATATCTTTCCATGGCCTGTATAGTTAGTTTGAGAGTGTTATTGTTGGGAGACTCGCAGTGTTTGAGTAGTTGGTTATTTGTTTGTCTTGCTTGGTTGCATATTTGGTTAACTGGTAGTTTTGATCTTTTGTTTGTTTGAATATGGGTTATTGAGTTGGCCTGTTGATTGATTTAATTGATTTGTTTGGCTTGCAGCTTGCAGCAAGGGAGAGCTTGTGAGAGGGATTAGTGGCAGTTTTCCTTCCTTTCTGGTGACCTGGTTGCCGGTTATGATCCTCAGCTGGTCGGTGAGTAGTGTGGGATTGTTTGCACCTTAAATGTCATTGAAGCCAGTGGGTTAGTTATGGGCTAAGTGAACCCCCGTGTAGGAGTAGAGCGTTTATCGCTGTTTTTGTTTTGTTTGTTGTTTTTGGGTGTGTCGAACGCGCTGGGGTTGCTAGCAACCAAATTGCATGAGGGCACACCGAAGACTAGTTGGTAGCTAGATAGGGACTTCTACTTCCAGTTAGATACGGGGCAGCTCTGATAATTATCCCTCTTGTGCTTTTGGTGATATATCACGCTACTCACCGTTCTGAGTCGGGGCATTATAGCTGATAACAGGTTATTGGTACTGCTGATTAAGCATTTGTGGACCGTTGATTGGCTTACAGTAGGATGGATCTTTTTAAGGAGTTTTGTGGCCAGTCCATCAGTCGAGTTGCTTAAAAGATTGAAAGTTGAAGAATTGTGGCGGGTCGTCACACATTATAACCTTACCCCCGATGTTATGCAGGGTCGGTCTAAGAAAAAGGAGGTGTTTGCTGCAGCACATATGGGGTTAATTGACCAGGGCGTGTTAGAAGATGACGAAACATCTAGCCCAGGTGGTTCACCCATTAAAGGGGCAGGGGCTGGATTTGTCTCAGTGGGTACGGGTCTATCCTTTGCAGAGCAAAAAGAACTGTTAGCCATGCAGATGGAGTTTCAGGCCCGAGAATGCCAGAAAGAAAGGGAGGTGCGTCTTGAGCTAGAGAGGTTGCGCCAGGCAAGACCTGATGCTGACGTAGCTGTTGATGCAAGGTCTAGGGACAGCTTGGGTGATATGGTCCGTCTGATGCCGAAATTTAATGAGGGATCCTGATGTATTTTTCTCATTATTTGAAAGTCTGGCAGAGGAGAGAAGTTGGACAGTTATAGACTGCACTGATTCAGAGTGTGCTTCCGCCGAAGGCTCAAGAGGCCTACTTAGCACTTGACCCTGTAGAGAGGAAAGTGTATACTAAGGTAAAGGATGCCATACTTCTGTCTTATGAGCTGTGTGCAGAAGCCTATCGATTGCGCTTCAGGAATTGGAGAAAAACTGAGACGCAGACATATGTGGAGGTGACGAGGGAGATGGTAAGCCACTTTAAACGTTGGCGTGAGGCAGAAAGGGTCACTACTCTTGATGACTTGTGTGAAGTGTTGTTACTAGAACAGTTCAAGAATGTCACCCATGAGCGCATTGTAAATCATCTCAATGAGCGTAAACCAAAAACCGCCCTTGAAGCGGCCAGGTGGGCAGATGAGTTTGTGTTAACGACCAAAGTTCCATCTGAGTCACGTGGTCATAGCGGGGGAGGTTCTAGTTTCTTAGCTCCATACCCTGCAAAGTTCCCTAGTGGGAACTTGGGATTCTCTGCTCCTAACCCACAATATGAACAAGTTCGTCCCAGCAAGGGTGATTTTAACTCCACATGCAACTATTGCTTGGGGAAAGGACATTGGAAATTGAACTGTCCTGTGCTGAAAAGTAAGAGATGGTGGGAAGGGTTTATCTGGGGGTACTAGTAGACCTCATGCCCTGGCAGTTCCGGTTGGTGGAGGACAGGGGGCACTAGGCCTAGATGCAGAGAACATGTGTCCTGAAAAACCGGCCATGGTGGCGTCTGTTGTGCCAAGCCTTCCTGTGGCTGTCGAGATTCCAGGCGTCTCGGAAGGTTCTAGCTTGCTATGGGCAGATATGGTTCCGCCTGATTACAGTGAGTTCATCAGGGAAGGTTTTGTCTCATTGGTGGGTAGGTCACAGAAAGTACCTGTAAAGATTTTGCGTGACACCGGGGGTTCAGCATCATTCATCCTAGACTCGGTGTTGGATTTTTCTGAGGAGTCAAGTCTGGGGAGGAGTGTTTTGATCCAAGACATGGGGATGCATACTTGGCCGGCTCCCTTACACAGAATCGAACTTGACCATGAGCTGGTAAAAGGAGAAGTGGTAATAGCACTGAAATCAAAGATGCCTGTAGAAGGAGTGTCTGTCGTTCTAGGAAACGATTTAGCTAAGGGGTGGGTTTGGGGAGGTGTTCCGCCTCCTGTGGTGACTTCTGGGCCGACTATCTCCACTGTGCCAGACAGTAGTGAGAAGGAGTTTCCAGAGGTTTTTTTACTGCTTGCGTAGTAACTCGTTCGATGGACAGGGCCGGAAAGGGGGATTAAAGAGTGGCAGATTTAAAAATGCTGTGTCTCAACTTCCTGATCTGCCTCTTGCCCTGTCCAAGAGTGAGCTGATTATAGCCCAGCAGGAGGATCCTGAGCTGAAGGGACTGTTCAGTGAGGTGAAGCCAACAGACGAGATGGAGAGTTTAGCCTGTGGGTACTTTCTACTGGATGACATGCTGGTCCGTAAGTGGCTTCCTCATGATGACTGTTCGGTAGGTGATCCCGTACTTCAGTTGTGCCTGCCAAGTTTAGAGAAGTAATTTTGGAGACAGCCCAGGAAGTCATGCGCAGAGTAATTTTGGAGACAACCCCCATGTGTCCATGGCTGGACACATGGGGGTTAGGAAGACTTGTAACAGATTGCTGCGTTACTTCTTCTGGCCCAGGTTAAAGAAAGAGGTTACCAGGTTCATTAAGACCAGGGGTCCCCAAACTATGGCCCGCAGGCCAGATACGGCCCGCCACGCCCCTTTGGCCGGCCCTCCACCTCTCTGCACCTCACCATTTGAACTGGCCCAAAGAAGCAATACTTTTTTTTATTTTTTTTTATTTTAGTTGACGCTGTTTATTCCGTCACCTGAGATTAGAACTCGAGGCCGTCAGTAGGGTATGTATGTGTGACCGTGAGCCAAAGAGTGGAGCTGTCAATCTGATCGCCAGCTATGTGTCTGTTTTATTTATATGACGTATGTTCATGACCGAATTTCCGCTACCTGACAAGCTGATGGAAGTCATGCGCAGAGAATATCAGGCTACAGTTGAACAGCAGTGTAATGGCGTGCAGTAAAGTGAGGACGGCTGATTTTAACTATTACAATTTGATATGGCTGTAAACAAGAACTATGATTTTTTATTAAACATGATTAAGGTTTTTAATGAATAATGATTTTAATTTTAATTAGCTTTTAATTTGCTACAGCTACACTGTATTTGTAAAATCACATCACAAGGAACAACAGGCAGCATATTTATGTAATTTGCTGAATGTGTCCAATGTCATCCCTTCATGCCAGGTTTCCAGGCAGCAAGAGAGGGGACTGCAACTGCTGACCTCAAAGATCACTGCCCATCCATCCTTCCTCCCACCCTGGCTACAACAAGTACAAATTCAGTTTACCTACTGCACATATTGCTGACTTACTTGCTGACTGTTACACTCTTCTAGTTTAAACTGTCGAGGGCATACTGCTCAATCTCTTCTCTCAGCATCTGCCTCTCCAACGTTGTCTCTCTCTCTCTCTCTCTCTCTCTCGCTCTCGCTCTCTCTCTCTTCCCCCCCCCCCCCCCCTCTTTATGCATGCTTGTTGCTTGAGCCATGTGGTCATAACAAATGACTGTAAATAATGACTGACTATCCTTAACTCAACTCTATGCTCCATAAGCCTTTATCACAGGGGGGCGAAAACAAACAAAATTAATTTTGGGTCTGTAAGCATGCCTTAAAGCATTATTAAGGTAAACGCATACGTCAGGCCTATTCAACTAGCGGCCCCTCTTAATTTTTTTCTGGCCCGCAAGAGGTTGCATGCAAAAAAATCAATAAATAAAGGAGAAACATAGTTGCATGCAAATCAGGTTTCTGTGTGTAGCCGGTGATACTACATATACAGTTCCTGATTGTGGGGTACTGATCCTAGCCAGTATCAGTACCCCACAATCAGGAACTGGCATCACTTAGGCCCCGTCCACACGAAGCCGATTTCATGGCGAAACCGCAAAGGTCTTGTACGGTTCGGCCTTCCGTCCACACGAAGCCGGCGAATCCGCTGACCGAAACCGCAAACTTCTGAAACCACCCTCGGAGGTGGTTTCAAATCTATCCGGTTTCGTTTTGGTTTCGTGTGGACGCCTGAAACCGACTGAAACCGCAAACCATGACATCATCGCCCCACCCCTCGACCTCCTAGCCAATGGCTCTTAAGCCCGCGGAGTCTCAGAAATCACAACAAAAAAGATGATGGCGGACTACAAGCTTGTAATCGTTCTGCAGCATATCATGTCCCTTGTTGGGTTGCTAAGCCATTATTTATTGAGAATCTAGTTCGCCATCGTAGAAGAGCTGTTTGTTTGTGTTGTTAGTGGTTCGGGGGGCAGCCTTTATGCGCATGCTCGCCTCTTCTTCTTCTGGATTTGTGTACCAGAAGCAGCGCCCCTTATGGGCCTGGAATGTTTACTACAGCGTTTCTACAGATCTATCCGGTTTCGCTTGGCTTCGTCTTTACGGAGATACTTCGAAACCGGATAGATCGAAACCGTAACGGTTTCGCCCGTTTCGGCTTCGTGTGGACGGGGCCTTATTCTGACAATGTTTGGCTCAACCGATACGTGTGAGTCTAGCTTTTCTCATATGAATGCCATCAGAACAAGGGCACGTTGCTCCATGACCTATGAGAAGCTGCATGAGTGTCTCAGGATGAGCCAAACTAGGCAAACAAGGCAGTGCAATCTTTCTCACTGACTCACTGGCTCAAAATGTCTCGTATGTACTAGGGATCGACCGATATTATCGGCCGATATTCGCGGTTTTTACGTGTATCGTATCGGCCGATACGCGGCTGATTTTCGCCGATTTATTTATTATTATTATTATTATTATTTATTTTTTTTACTTGTTCTACCTCACCTGTTTTTAATATTTGTTAAATATTGTTCTTACTTGTTCTACTTCACCTGTTTTTACTATTTGTTAAATATTGTTTTTTATATTGAAGTTCAATAAATGTTCCTTAAAAAAATAAAATAAAAAATCGGCTCAAGAAAATCGGTATCGGCGTATCGGCTAAGGCTGAGGAAAAAATATCGGTATCGTATCAGCCCTAAAAAAATCGGTATCGGTCGATCCCTAGTATGTACAGTAGTTCTGTTTTGTGATGATTCAAACAACATTGTTTGATTCTAAATACGTGTCTAAAATATGTGAGAACAAAATCTTTTGTAATGATACGATTAAAAGTGAAGAAGGTAGGAATGCGTCTGACAAGTTTATTCCATGTAGTAGTACTATATATATTAAGTTAAGACTACTTTAAGTACGATTTATTTGTAGCGAATCATTCACGTAGTTTTACTCTGTTTGGCCCATGAACCCCCAGTGGTTTTCCTTTTCGGCCCACTTGTTAAGGAGGTTGAATAGCCCTGGCATACGTGTTTTCCCCGGTTTCAACCTATTCTAGAAGTACGTGTTGATTCCCACCAGGGGGCAGCGTCATACCACTGGAGATTTGCTTCTAGTAGGGAATGTTGCCTGAAGATGGCTACTGCCTTACCTTCGTGGGTTGCTATGGCAACATGGCTTTGGATATGTCTTTCCTTCAAAGGTTTTGAACGCATCCAACCATACCTGGCCATCATGTAGGGAGGTGTGAGGGAACTTTATACAACTGCATTCGCAGGTGACATCACACAAATTGCATAATCCAATGGTGGTTTTTGTCTGTACATCAATCATTAAAACACTGTCGAAGTGATGTTTTTGGGTGCAGTTTTGTAGCAGGATTGACTCGATATATAATACGGCTTCATATCTACAGTGTTTAGCATTATCTATTGGTGCTCTCATATAAACAATGGTTGATGCGAAGTGTACCTTATATCCTCTGAGGCGTCTCAGCCCGGCTCCATCCAAGGTGGGCTGTTCTAACCGGAATAAAAGACCCTTGTGTTCAGTCCAAGGGAGCCTTGGGAGGGACGGGAAGACAACAGACACACACATGTGTTGCTTTTGTGTTACAGGGATTTCCTTTGTGTGTATTCGATTTGCCAATCTTTTAGCTCATCCCACTTTAAAACACACCCTTGTTCTCTGTTCGCCCTGGGTGTGTTAACAGGACTCTGGCGGACTTGGTTGTTCCTGTTTCCATCTCAATCTCTCTCTCTCTGTGTCTGTGTCTCGTTCTCTCTCTCTATGTCTCTCGCTCTAGCTCTAATAGGGAGCAAGTCAGTGTTTGGCCCGACAGGCTTACTTAACCATCTGCATTATTTAACAGCGTCTTTCCTCAAAAGGAACCATCTCTCCCTCCCGCTCTCTCTCGCTCTCTATCTCGCTCCTTCCCATCCCTCTCTCTCTCTTTATCTGTCTGTCTTTCTGCCTGTCTGTTTGTCTGCCTTTCTGTCTGTCTGTGTGTCTGTCTCTTTTTCTCTTTCCGTCTGTCTGTATGTGTCTCTCTCTCTCTTTCACTCTGTCAGTCTGTCTCTCTCTCTCTGTCACACTCACTAGTAAAAAGAGTTGAGCATCCGTGTTGAATTATAACTGAGAATCTCACACACACCCACATACAAGAACACACACACACACACACACACAATCCCATACATATACACGCACACACACACACACACACACACACACACACACACACACACACACATGCGCAACGGGATAGATGGAGAATTTAAATGTGGCCTGAAGACCAGAAGGCAGCCTGGAGTGTCAAGGTTAACATCCTCATTATGGGTGTCAAAAACTGCCCAAATATTCATAATTTAGCTAAGGGAGGCATAGCTTGAGGACTGGAGGACTTCACCACACACACATTGCGCCCCATGTAGTCGTGTGTGTGTGGATCATCTCCACACAAGGGTATGTGTCATCAATTTGAGCTGACACAGCTTGGAGAAGAGAAACTCTCCGTGAAACACTGTCCTTAGAACGAATGTCATAACATTCTTCTAATTGCCTGATGGGTGTTGTAGAAAAAAATAACATTAGTTTACTGTCTGCGTATCTGAGTGGAAAAATAGCTGTCACACAAATCAATGAAGACATTGCCTTTTAACTGGAAACAACACTGAAGATAAACAAATACAGCGACTGCCAAGAATTGTCAAAAGCAAGGGTTTGTGGCCGGGGAACGATCAGCCAATCAGAAAGAGTTATTGCGGCGACCATTTGTCAGCAGAAGGTTAATGCTGTAGCAATATGTTTCCAATATCAATCAGGAGCCACCCCTTATACTTGAGTGAATATACGAATGCGCTACAAAATAATTACAAACCAATAAATACCTCAATATTTATTTCATTTTTATTTGATGCAAGTACTATCACTCGTAATCAATACAGCTCTTCAATCATTGGGGGCGACATTCACTGTGTTGTATGCCTATTGCACACAAGACATTGATGGCCTGCTTTGCATGGGCTGGTGGCTGGATTAAGACTGCCATTGATTTTTGATGTTGTTCCCCAATCTCCACAAATGGAACTTTGAACAGCTGCACGCCGAGAGCATGAGCTACAGAATGGGGAGTCAAGCCATTAAAGAGATGGCTATGTGAGTGTCTGCGTGTGTGTGTGTGTCTGCGCGTGTGTGTGTGTGTGTGTGTTTGTGCGTGTGTGTGTCTGTACGCAAGCCTACATTGTGTTCATGTTGTGCGTTTATGTGCTCAGCGCCCTTCGTCCACATCCATCACAATCTCACCCAGTCAGGCATAATAGATCAACCGGCGCCCGCCAGCCAATCACAGCCTCCCGTCACACAGTTCCAACCGACTGCTTGGGCTGCATTCTGCAAAGGGCTTTTTATTCTTCATTTGTAACTGGTGCAGCCTGTATTCACACACACACACACACACACACACACACACACACACACACACACACACACACACACACACATTCTCTATCTGAAACGCCTAAGTATCATCATCAATCTAACATGTATGTACAGAATGTATGATTGTTGTTGTTATATTGAAGATAGAGAAAATAATCCACAATATATCATATCACCATCTGCTCATAGTTTCTCAATGCCCAGGAGAAAGGGTCTCCGGTTTTTCAGTCTGCCCTGCCTGGAAAAGGTGTTCCAGATGGATGGATGAATGCATTAATCCTATTCTTTGCCTTTATGCAAATCAGAAAATGACACACACGCAAATACACACCGCGTTTCACAATGACTCACGTTGTCGTTTTTCCCTGGAGCCGTGAATATGTTCTCAGTCTTGAATGGTTACTTCTGTCGTTAGCGTCATGTCATCCTAATTGCTGTTAGTGTGTGAAGCCGCTCAGATGCTACTATCAAAGGAGAGGCTGAGATATGAGGAGGTATTTTACATCAGGTAAAAATAGATCACTCTCTTCCACCCCCTCTCTGCCACAAATCCTGCTTCTTATCACACAGCCAGTCTGTCAGGGGCATTGCATTGAAAATATTGTATATTTTATTGTTTTTCTGATACATAGACACATTTAGAAACAGTATATACCTTGGGCGTGTGGTTGATATCATTGACTCATGCTAGCCCTCAGAGACAACCTTATGTCCCATGAACATGAAATGCTTCAACACAGACTTTGGCCCAATCCCATTTCTACCCCTTACCCCTCCCCCTTGTTTTGAAGGGGTAAAGGGAAGGGGTAAGGGGTAGGAATGGGATTGGGCCTTTGATTGTACATTACACATCCACTGTAGTTTATTCTGCTCGGTTATCCATGCGCCTTGGTTAACTGCTTTCAATGACACACACACAGTATATAAATACATAAAAAGTCAGTGGTTACAAATGTGCACAGGACCCCTTGGTACGCTTAATCAGCTTCTCATCCCTCATTCAGTCACCTTGACAACAGACCTGTCATTAACAAGCAAACTTGCATAGCAAAATAAATATATAAAAAAAAATGGAAGGACTTGACCAAAAGAGCTTTCTGGTCTCCAATAGAAGCTTCATTGGGTGAGCATATGACAAGCTTTCGTGTTTGTTGTTTCAAGGTTGTTTGGTTTAAGGCTGTTTGCTATTCTCAGACGCTCATGGCAGGTGTAGTAGCAGGAAGATGGAGATGGCACTATGGTAAACACAAAGAATGGTTTAAGTATTGCATCCAGTATTATTGATGTGGGATTGTTCACTCTCAGAGCGGCTGTTGGCCCTCCACCGCACGTTTCAGGAGGAACTGCAGGGGACAGCAGATGTTAGCTGCTCACCATTCCTTCTGGGAACTCCAGGGGTACTTAGACACGGTGGATGGCAGGAAAGTCTGCAGGATTAAGCATGCGTGGCTGGATGTCTGGGATCTGTCTGAGCCCAACTCACCACGCACATCGCCTCCACTCTTTCTATACGTCTCTCTTCCTCTGTCTCTCTGTCTTTACTTTTAGAATGCAACACATTTTAGGTTGAGAAGGAATGGAATAGATAGTGAGAGCAAGGGTCAGAATACATCACAGTTTTTAGGTACTTTGTGAAATCTAGGGTAAACCTTGAATGTGAATATTAGGTTATGATAAAGCCTGTTTTTCCAATGATATAACAGGGCTTGGTTTGACTTTAACTAAATGGAATAGCTTTAATAACGCAAGGTAATAATATTACAACTAAGACTTGTCAAATCTAGTTTTACTAAAACTAATTCGCAATGTGTCATGAAGTTTTACCAAAAAAGGCCTCTCTCCATCTCACTTTTATCCCTCTCTTTCTCTAACGCATGCTGTGCTAGAGGTTCACCTTGAACAGATGCTGACGGGGCCCCCATGTAGCTGGGAGACAACGATGTATTGGGCCCCTACACACACACACACACACACACACACACACCCCTTCCCTGTGGTTTGGGAAGTGGTGGTTGGGGGGGGGGTATTTGCATGTCTGAGTTTGTGTTTTCTAGAGCACATCTTGGACTATCCTGCTTGATAAAAGGGTCAATATAAGTGAAAGCAAAGATAAACCGTGACAGACCGGGGGGGGGGGATATGGAATATAACAACCAATAACAACCCAGAATCAATTGCCTCCGTGGTTGACGCCTGCAATTCAACTGAGAAATCGTTCTACCTCTATCAATCTCTTACACGCCAGCTTGCTCTTAGATTAACCCCGGTTTTTCTTAAGAGGTTTGTCGAGCTTAACAAACATCCAACGTAGCGTATTAAAGTGCATCAGCTCTCTCACAGTGAGCGGGGCGCTCAGTGGAGCGACCGGAGTCAAGCTCTTTAGAGTCAGCAGACTTTACCAGGGGTGCAACAATGCACACATTGTCCGCGCGCACATTAAGAGTGCAACGCCCTCCCATTTGAGTTCATTATGAACTACAATATACTATACGTAATATATATAATAATACAAGACAGAAAAAAGCACGGTAGTTGGTTTTGAGAAAAGAGAGGGATACACTGAGACACATAGGCCCAATCCCATTTCTACGCCTTAGCCCTTCCCCTTACCCCTCCCCCTTGTTTTGAAGGGGTAAGGGGAAGGGGGAAGGGGTTAGGGGTAGGAATGGGATTGGGCCATACTCAACCACACACACGCACACACACGCATGAACGCCTTACATACTCGACACCTGCCACACCCAGGCCCTCTGCTGGCTCTCCTTCCCCGACTAGGGCTACTCCTCTCCTCCCTTCTCCATCGTCTGTGCATCAGTGCTGCACCTGGTCAGGATCTCACTCATCCTGAGTCCTGACACTAGATGGCCAATCAGCCGACCCCCCTGCGCCTCAGGCCGCCCAATAAGGCGCCACTAAAACCGCAGAAATACGGCCCTGTCCAGCCACCAGACAAGGATAGAGGGAGAGCAGGCAGGGAGGGTTGGTGGAGGGGCTGGGAAAGAGTTACGGAGGAGAGAGAGAGAGAGAGAGAGAGAGAGAGAGAGAGAGGTGACAGGAGAGTTCTAATGAGGACATCTGTGATGAGGTGTGCAGCATTTGGTAAAGGTGAAACGAGGGCACATCGTGACGTGTGGAGGGAGATGGCGATGCGACAAGATGGCGATGCGCGCGGTCAGACACGGATGGGTGCGGCGAAATGAATGGGATAAAAAAAATAAACGGTTAGGCGTCATCAGCTCCCGGGAGGGGAGGAATGTTTGTCTCTGTCCGACAGCAGTCTATATTTATGTAAGTGTGTATGTGTGTGGGCATGCTTGTGGACGTGTCCACTTGTTATTTCTGAGCGATTACCGATTCTCATCCCCTGCAGCCAGTACAGCATCCAGCCGTGCTGCTCGTTATCTCCGATATCAACAGCAGCCAGACGGTTCACAATGTTAAGAGAACTCATAATGAGCACGGCGCAGAAGATAATGGTCATGTGTCTCAAGCAGATGATTGGTTGCAGCGAAGGAATTGCTTCCCCCCCCCTTCATCCCCCTGCGGCCAAGCATCCACTTGGCCCCGCCTCCTGTTCTGATCTGCTGTTTCAAAAGTGTCTGGCTCAGTCATTTGGGCCGACACTGTTCAATTATTAGTAGATAGTAGATCTCAGATATCACAGGTTCAAAAAAGTCATACCTCTCGTTCAATTATTCATATTTAAATGACGTCCGGTCATCTGATGGGCAATACCTTGTGACAGCTCTTTGATCAAAATTAAATCTGAATTCAAATTACCATAATTTAGCTGTTTATCATGGTTAAAGTAAATCTGCAACCAAACATAAGAGAGACAGCGAGAGAGAGAGAGATCCGGAGAGGGCAGTGATGTCCATCAACGTACACCAGGCCAATAGGTCAGTGATGCTGGAAGGAGGAGCATACTTCTATCCGCTTATTGATGTCTAATCAAGGTCTCAGTGATTACTCATATAATGTGAGCTGACGAGTTGGGAGAGAGATAGAAAGAGAGAGAGACGAAAAGAGACGGAGAGAGTGCTTTCTGACCTAAACTAAGAGTAAGGATCAGAGAAAGGGAGAGAGAGAACAGGGCAAGAGGAGAGGAAGACTTGTGACAAAAAAATGTTGTAAAAAGTAAAAAACTAAACATTAGTGATCCACCTGTGACAACTTAGTAAATATAAATTGAGGGAAAATAATTGCAAAAACAGTTTTCCATGCATCCACCAAATTCCAGAGTGGAATATCCTATCCGATAGAGTTCTGATCGCCGTCCTCATTGGGTCAACGTGTCTGTTACGTTTCTGTTGTTGTTTCGACCAGCAGATTCCTTATCATCATTATTTTGAGTCAGTTCTGGTTTCTGAACAGTCAAAGAGTTGTCCCTCACACAGTTGTAATAGTTGCCATCTGGAGGTGTAATCCAACGGCGTTCTGCAGTCTTCCTGTTCCAGATCCAGTTGAGGGTGTTGTTGTCGACCATTTCTGAACCAGTTCTTCAGAATGTCTTGAGTGTTTCTGTAATGTT